>NC_137790.1:75250770-75590770 GCF_963383645.1 Muscardinus avellanarius | reverse complement strand
TGGTGCTTGGGAGGCGGAGACAGGAGAATCTTGCAGGTTCAAAGCCAGCCTTTCTGGCTTAAGAGACCCTCTTTCCAAATAAAAATATTTTTAAAAAATAGGTCTGGAAGTGTTGCCCAGAGGTAGAAGGGTTTCCAGGAACCCGAGTACCACCAAAAAAAAAAAAAAAAAGTGTGTTGCTTATAGATAGCATATAGTTGCTGTGGTTATTTTTATATATGCTTTGTCTTTTTTTTAATCTTCTCTGGCACTACTGTTGCTGGGGAGAAGATGGCTACTTCATAATTGCCAGAAGGATGTAGATATCTAGGTTTTCCACTTGGCCTTCTGTAACACTTGAGTGTGCAGTAAGGCCTATTTTTGTTGGGCAGGGACAGCAGTACTGGCTCCTAAGTAGGCCTCCGCTGGTACCTCCCTGGCTGGAAGGGATAGAAGCTTGTCATTACTGCTTCCCATATCTTGCCATTGACACTACAATGGCAGAGGATGTTACTGCTGGGTAGTGGTAAAAGTCCTGACCTTCTCTAGCAACACTCATCAAGAGGATGCCTCATTACTGCTGAGGAGAGGTGGAATCCCAGGCTCCCCAGAAGGTCTCCACATTAGCCTCATTACCAAATCTCCCCAGCTCCCTAATTGGTTTGCCCTGACACCAAGGGAGGGAGCTGAAACACCTTGTTAAAGTCTGACAAGGGTGGAAGATTAGGCTCCCACTCAGCCTTTGCAGGTCTGACTGGGAGTGAAGCCACAAGAGCTTCCTGGGGTATTTGATTGGAGTAGAACAGCTATTGTTTAAAAGTTTCTGTTTTGTTAAGCTGCCCCTTTCCTGATCTTTTGGCTAAAGAAAGCAGGCTTTTGTTGCAGCTTTTAGTGTGTGTGTGTGTGTGTGTGTGTGTGTGTGTCTTTGTCTGTCTCTGGTTTTGTCCTTACCCATGGTGTTTCTGGGTTGCCAACTTAGAGATGTTGGCTCCAATTCTGGGATACTTGGGAAAATAATAAAAACTCAAGGTACTCAATACTTTTTAAATTGTATAAATTGGCCAGGTGTCCTGTCACATGCCTTTAATCCCCATATTTGGGAGGCTGAAACAGGAGAATTCCATATTAGAGGACAGCCTTAGCAACAGAGTGACATTATAAGTGACTAGCAAGACCCTGTTCCCAAACAAAAAATAAAAAGGGAAGCCAGGCGTGGTCACACACACTTGTAATCTCATCATTCGGGAGGCTGAGACTGGAGGATCGGGGTTCGTGGATAGCCTCAGCTGCTTAGTGAGGCCCTCTGCAACTCAGTGAGACCCTGTTTCAAAATAAAGACCCGTGCTTGGGAGGCAGATCATAGAAGGATCGCTCCAGTTTCGAAGCCAGCCGTGCTGGCTTAAGAGACCCTGTTTCCAAATAAAAATATATATTTAAAAAAAAAAATAGGTCTGGGAGTGTAGCCTGGTGGTAGAAGGAACCCCAATACCACCCAATAAATAAAATAAAATAAAGACTAAAAAATAGGACCGGGGCCTGCCGTAGTGGTGCATGCTTGTAATCCCTGCGCTTGGGAGGCAGAGACCAGGAGGATTGCACAGGTTCGAAGCCAGCCTCGCTGGCTTAAGAGACCTTGTTTCCAAATTTAAAAAATATAAAAATAGGCCTGGGAGTGTAGCCTGGTAGTAGAAGGGTTCTACTCCCAGTACCACAAAAAAAAAGGGGGGGGACTGGAAATATTAGCTCAGAGGTAGAATGCTCCTGGGTTCCAGCCCTAGTCCTGCAAATAAGTAAATAAATAAATAATATAATAAAAAGGGCTAGGAGTATAGCTCAATGGTAGAATGTCTCTGGGTTCGATCCCTGATATTACAATATAGAAATTATTTGTTTATTTGTTGCTTCGATTAAAATTAAAAACAATTTTAAAAAGATAAAGTAATTTAATAATAAAATTACTTTGAAAATGAAATGCACCTTCAAGGTTAAAATGATCCCCCCCCCCGCCCCCTCCCCTTACTGGGAGATTGAACTCAGGGACATTTTATCTCAGATACATACCCAGACCTATTTTTTTTTTCTTTATTTTGAAACAAGTTCTCAATAAGTTGCAGAGGGCCTCACTAAGTAGCTGAAGCTGGCCATGAACCTGTCTCAGATTCCCAAGTACTGGGATTACAAGTGTGTGCCACCATACTGGCTCTAAAATGAAATTATTTTTATTGCATTTTATCTCTCCAAAATTTTAATAGGAATGGCATAGTGATTGAAAACAAAAGGGGAAAACCTAAGTCTAGAGTGCTTTAATAATGTGACAAATTTAAAGAGAAAGTTTCAGAAGTGTAACAATTGTCATCAAAATGTCTTCATTGAAAGGCAGCTTTTTTTCTTTCTGCTTGATATTCTTTAGCCTATGAGAAGCACCATGAACAGTATAATTGTGGTTTATTAGTTATTGGTTGATATTTTAAATTGTTACTTTTATGGAATACTTTAAGGGCTTGACCTTAGAATTTGTTTTTTAGCATATATCATATCGAATGTATTTTTAGTAGTTTACGCTTACTATTTCTTTTTGTGTTAAAGGGGATCATTTCTGTAATATCCTTTTAAATTTTATATTGTGCATTGTTAAAAAACCTCTCAGTAGATTATTTGTTATAATCTCTGTCCTTTTCTACATTCATAGCAGTAACTGCTCTCATGGAAAGTGATGGTACTGTGTGTGTGTGTGTGTTGTATAATTGGCTTTATTTGGTAAGGATGATGTCATTGTGTGGGATGGCCTGAAGGAGTTATTAGAAGAACATAGACTTTTGAGTGCTAGCCTTTCTTAGTAAATACCATACTGTTGAAAACATTAATTTGTGTTTGGACTGGAATGAACCTAGGTTTTCCTAGCTTAGTTACTGAGATTTAACATTTTTCTTTCTGGCAAGGAGAAATGGGATTAGAAAGGAAAGGATTTAAATAAGTCTCTGTTATGCAATTTTAAGACTAATTTTTGAGATTTGAAATTCAAAAATGCTTTGAATTTTTGTTGCTACGATTTGTGTATTATTTAGTTTATTGATGAAACATAAGAGATGGATTTTAGAAAAGCCTATAAATTTTAGTCAGGTGTAGTAGTGCACACCTGTACCCCAGTACTTGGGGACTGAGACAAGTGGATTGTAGGTTCAAGGTCAGCCTCAGCAAGTAGTGAGACTCCAATCCAATCAACCCAGTGAGACCCTGTTTCAAAATAAAAATTTTAAAAAATAGGGCTGGGAGGTAGAATGCCCTTGGATTCAATCCCCAATACCACACACATACAAAAAAAAAAAAAAGTTTTTTTTTTCTTCTTCAGTTAAACCCAAGGACCCTTTACTACTGAACTATATCCCTTAGTCCTTTTTATTTTTATTTTGAGAATGTATCTCACTAAGTTGTTTGAGGGTGGGCTCGATCCTGGGATTGTCCTACCTCAGCCTTCTGAGTAGCTGAGATTTATTTGTTCATTTTTTATATTGAAGACCTACTATGAATTCTGTGCCAACTGTACAGTATACTTAGCTGAACAAAATCATAGTCTTTACCCTCATAATGTCCAAACTCACTAAACATTTGCCTTGTGATGGGATAACTAAATAATAATAATGCATATTTCAAAATAACTAGGAAAGGCTGGGTGTGGTAGATGCATGCTTGTAATCCCAGTACTTGGGAGGCTAAGACCAAGGATCACAGGTTTGAAGCCAGCCTCAGCATCTTAGTGCGCTCTCAGCAACTTAGTGAGACCCTGTTTCCAAGTAAAATATAAAATAGGTCTGGAGGTGTAGCTTGGAGGTAGAAGGCCCCTGGGGGTTCCATGTCCAGTGGCAATAATAATAATAATAATAATAATAATAATACAGCAGCAGAATCAGGTAGGAGAGTAAATTTTAAATGCCTCACCATAGACAGTGTGCAGTGTCACATGCCTGTAGTCCTAGTTATTTAGAAGGTTGAGATGGGAGGATGGTATGTTTAAGGCCAGCCTGGCCAACTTAGTGAGACACCTTGTCCCAGAAAAGCCTAGAGATGTAGCTTAGTGGTAGAACATGCTTGGGGTATGTGTGTGTGTGTGTGTGTGTGTGTGTGTGTGTGTGTGTGTGTGTGAAGTGATACATATGTCAATTCATTTGATTTAATCATTCTACATTGTGTGGGGACATAGATATACATACATATATAATATATGCACACATACATATAATATATACATATATATATATATATATATATCCAATCACAATATCTCCCTTAAGTGCATACTTTTTTTTTTTTTTTTTTTTTTTTTTTGCTGTGCTAGGAATTGAACCCAGGGGGGCATTCTACCTTGGAACTACATCCCCAGACCTTTTTTTTTTTTTTTTTTTTTTTTTTTTTTTTTTTTTTTTTTTTAGTGGTACTGGGGTTTCTGGAAGCCCTTCTACCTCCGGGCTACACTCCCAGACCTATTTTATATTTTTGAAACAGGGTCTCTTACGCCAGCACAGCTGGCTTCGAACCTGCGCGATCCTCCTGTCTCGCCTCCCAAGTGCAGGGATTACAAGCATGCACCACCACGCCAGGCGTCGTGTGTGTGTGTGTGTGTGTGTGTGTGTGTGTGTGTGTGTGTGTGCATTGTAGTCATCCATCTTAATGAAGTACAAGATGGTAGAAGTATACAAGCACACATCACTCACTTAACCTTTCCCCATTTTCACCCTTTTCCCTCCCCCTCCCTCCCATGTTTGGCGTAGTGATTGATATGTTTGTGAATGTGCATCATGTACATTAGGGAATTTCCCTCTTCCTCCCATCCCCCTCAGGTCACCTTATTTGCTCATCTATGGTTTCTCCATTCCTCCTATGACCCTTTTTCTCCCTAGCTTCCACATATTAGGGAGAGTATCAGATTTTTACTTATTTATTTATTTATTTATTTATTTATTTATTTATTTTTGTGGTGCTGGAATTGAACCCAGAGGCATTCTACCTCCAAGCTATACCCCTAGCCTAAGTTTTAAATTCTTTATTTTGAAACAGGGCCTCGCCAAGTTGCTGAGGCTGCCCACGAACCCAGATCCTCCTGTTTCAACCTCCCAAGTACTGGGATTACAAGCATGCACCACCACACCCAGCTTCAACTTTTACTTTTTATAATTGACTAATCTCACTTAGCATAATGTTCTCCAGTTCCATCCATTTCCCTTCAAATGATGTAATTTTTTCCCAGCCCTATTTTTTTTTTTTTTTCTTAATTTGAAACAAGGTCTCTAATTTGCAGAGGGCCTCACTAAGTATCTGAGGCTGGCTGTAAACCTGTGATCCTCCTGTCTCAGCCTCCCAAGTACTGGGATTACAAGTGTACACCACCATGCCCAGCATAAATGCATTTAATTTGATAAAAAAAATAATGTTAATGATAAACTTTGAAGTGTGATCCTAGAGTGATCAATCTTATGCTCCTCTTCTTTTTTTTTTTTTTTTTTTTTTTGTGGTATTGGGGGTGGAACCCAGAGGCTTTCTACCTCCAGGATATATTCCCAGACCTATTTTATATTTTATTTGGAAACAAGGTCTCACTAAGTTGCTGAGAACCTCATTCAGTAGCTGAGGCCGGCTTCGAACCTGTGCGATCCTCCTGCCTCAGCCTCCCAAGTGCCGGGATTACAAGCGTGCGCCACCATGCCTGGCTGCTCCTCTTCCTTTTTACATTTATATATGTTATATTTGTGTGTGTGCATGTGTTTCTCTCTTTCTCTCACCATTTTTTTTGGGGGGGGGGTTGGGGATAGAACCCAGGGTCATTCAACCTCTGAGCTATACCCTCTTCCCTATTTTTTATTCTTTATTTTGAAACAGGGGTCTCACTAAGTTATGAAGGGCCTCACTAAGTAGCTGAAGCTGTCTGTGAAACATGATCCTCCAGTTTCAGCCTCCCAAATGCTGGGATTACAAGTGTACAAGCGTGAGCCACCATGCCTGGCTCTCTCTCTCTCTCACCCTTTTTAAAATTTCCCTTTTTAAACTTAAGTACCTTTGAAATGACTAACTTTGAGAACAAGATTTTGTAAATAAAGAATTTTGTAAGTAAAATTTTTTTATTGCAGAAGAAATGACAAACTTTTTTCATTAAACTATTTATTTTAGTTAATTGAAATGTCCATGATACTACCTGGTACTAAATTTTTTCTCAAATCAATAGTCCCAAAGGCTATATACCAAAGGTTAAAATCATTGGTTTATATTGATAGAGTTAGAAGAAGAGAATGGCTTTTGAAAAACAGATATGATGCATAGAAGTAACTTAAGAGCTTAATTGAAAAGTTGTTTAAGATCCAGTTAGTGGCTTTTTACAGGGCGTGGCAAATCTCAATTGAGCTTGCATTCTGGAAAACAACACAAGATTGATTACACTGACACAGAAAGGGAAACTTAAGAGGCCTGTATAACAATACTGGTATTATAATACCAGTATTATCAAGAATGACATACTCTAGTGACACAAAGATACAGTAACCTCTCTACTTACTTCATGCAAGGATAAAGAAGCTAATTTAAATATTTTAATGTAAATATTTAGATATACATATTTTTTGCCTTTTAAAAGTAGAGCATAGCCAAGCATGGTGATACACACCTATAACTCTAGTAATTGGGAGGCTGAGACAGGAGGATCACAGATCCAAAACCAGCTTCGGATAGTTTAGAGGCATATGTTTAAATAGCTTATTCAGTCAGTTAATAAATGTTTGGATACTTATATTGAGCCAGTCTCTATAGTAGGAACCCTGAAGAGTTTAAATAATTACAAAACTTACTTATTAATTTAACATTCCAATAAAATAAGTTTCATGGACTGAGTGTGTGTGGGGGTGTGTGTGGGTGTGACTGAGAATAGAACTCCGGGGCATTCTACTTCTGAGCTACATCCCACCCTATTATTTTTTTATTTTGAAAGAGGGTCTTGCTAAATTACCTCCCTCTGGCTTTACACCTCCAATTCTCCTGTCTCAGCTTTCCAAATACTGGAATTACAGGAGTGAGCCACCATGCCCAGCTTCCAAGAACTAAATTTAAACTTAATTTTTTTTCAGACTTGTCACGAAATCGCCTCTCAGAAATTCCTATAGAAGCATGTCACTTTGTTTCCCTTGAAAATCTCAACTTGTACCAAAATTGTATTCGGTATATTCCAGAGGCTATTCTAAACTTGCAAGCTCTAACATTCTTAAATATTAGGTAAGAATATTGTCTGTCCCCCTTTTTTTAAGTTTTGGTTTTATATGGTCTTTTTAATTTGTCATTTCTTTCTAATCAATTTTCTCATCTCTGACCATTAGCATGTTATTGATATTTACATCACAGCACCTTTTGTGCATGTCCCTAGGATACATTAGCACTATTTTCTATGTTGCTCTAGGTTCTCTTTTTATCTCTGGCTTTGCAATAATTAATAAACCCTACTAGCCATTAGCTTAATAAGCTTGCAGCAGTCTTGTATCACTGATTCTCCAATTACATTTTCAATGAGCTCTCGTTAGCATAGTAGATCTGAAATTACTTCAGTTGCTTCTTGTGACTATGTTTTTTTCAATATTAATATGAATCTATAAATGCATTTATACAACTCCATCCCCACTTTTTTTACATCTTAGGACTTTATTTGTTTTATTTTGCTATGAAAGTTAATAGAAGAAACTATAAATGTATAAAGTAAATTTATTAAAATGTTACATTTAAGCTATATAATTGCAGTTGATCTTTTTCTTCTGTTTTTCCAGGCTTTTAGTCAAATTCTTAATGCGTTTTACTTTTGTCATAAAATATACTCGGAAAATATTTTTATAGGTAATCGTTTTGTTGCAGAGTTTACATATTTTAGGTTTTTAACTTCAAGAGTAAAGGAAAAGATGATATGTTCACCTTATTTTTTCTTATATAAGTTTTATTTTAATAAAATAATGATGTTATTTTCATATAGCATAAATCCTTTACACGGGAGTTTTACTGTATACGAGCCCTGTAAGATACGTAGAGAAAACATTAAAATCCTTACTTTAAACATGCCGGGCGTGGTGGCGCACGCTTGTAATCCCAGCATTCGGGAGGCTGAGACCTGGAGGATCACGGTTCACGGACAGCCTCAGCTACTTAGTGACGCCCTCTGCAACTCAGTGAGACCCGGTTTCAAAATAAAGAATAAAAAATAGGACAGGGGGTGTAGCTCAGAGGTCAAATGCCCCTGGGTTCCATCCCCAGACCCACAAAAAAATAGAAATAAAAATAAATAAAATAAAATCCTTACTTTAAGGATGTGGACTCTGATAAGTTGCATTTGTAAGCTCAGAGCTGTGCCTAAAACCAGAAAGCTGACAACTGCTGAGATGAAGGCTAGAACTCAAATGTAATATCCTATTTATCCCTTGGGAGACTTATATTTAAATCTAGAATGAAAAAGATGGAAATTTTTTTGTCAATGGCAGGCGCTGACTCCTCTTTTTCTACTTGCCCATTTAGTCGGAACCAACTGTCAACATTGCCAGTACACTTGTGTAATTTACCATTGAAAGTTTTAATTGCTAGTAATAACAAATTGGTCTCACTTCCAGAAGAAATTGGACATCTTAGACATTTGACGGAACTTGTAAGTTAATATTTTATTTTTGATTGTCTAGTGTGTCTACGTAGTCATATTGTATTTATTTTTTTATATGGTAAAGATTTGTTACTAAGATGTGTTTGTGAGTTGTTTTCCAGTGATGACAAAGAAGCTTTATTGAATGATCAGTAATCAACTGTTTTACATAGAATTAAGAAAGAAGCCAGGCGTGGTGGCTCACGCTTGTAATTCCTGCGCTTGGGAGACTGAGACAGGAGGATCACAGAGGTTCGAAGCCAGCATCAGCTACTTAGTGAGGCTCTCAGTTACTTAGTGAGGTTCTCAGCAACTTAGTGAGACCCTGTTTCCAAATAAAAAAATATAAAATAGGTCTGGGAGTATTTGCCCAGAGGTAGAAAGCCTCTGGGTTCCAACCCAGTACCACCAAAAAAAGAAGAAGAAAGAACTGCCAGGCATGGTAACATATGCTTATAGTACTGAGACAGGAAGATCACAGGTTTGTGGCCACCTCAGCTACTTAGTGAGGTTCTCCTCAACTTAATGAGACTCTGTTTCAAAATAAAAAATAAAAAATAGGGCTGGAGGTGTATTTCAGAGGTAGAATGCCCCTGTGTTCAATCCCCACTACCAGAAAGAAAGAAAGCCTAAAGTGTAAGTCTAATAGGTCCACACAAAATGAGAAAATGTCATTAGAATTATGTCCTAACCAGTGTTGTGTAATTTCTATATTATTAAACTTTTGAGATATAAGTTAGTAATACATTTAAGTTTTTAAATTAAATTCTGTTAATACTACCAGTATTTTAATTTTCAGTTTTCAACCTGTGGGGGAATAGACACTATAAATGTTCAGCTTCTTTCTTTAGTTTTATTTTTTCCCTTACATACTATCTTTAGAATCTATCTCCATCTATAAAGTATACTTTATTGCCATGTATTTTCAAAAAATAATTAACTCAAACTTTACCTACCATTCCTTGAAAATTATAAGAAGCTGTCTTTCACTATGCATGGTGGCATATGCAAATCATCCCAGTACTTGGGAGGCTGAGACAGGAAGATTGTGGGTTTGAGGACAACCTCAGCTACTTAGTGAGGCCCTCCACAATTTAGTGAGACCCTGTTTCAAAATAAAGAATTAAAAAATAGGGCTGAGGATGTAGCTCAGAGGTAGAATGACCCTGGGTTCAATCCCCAGTACCAGGGTGGGGGAGAGAGGATGAAGCTGTCTCTTGTGTATTTATGTTCTGAGTCTAGGGATAAGATTTCTTGTTTAGTCATCACAGTATTTAAGCTGATTACTAAAGTGTGAGTGTGAGTGAGTGAGTGAGTGAGTGTGTGTGTGTGTGTGTGTGTGTGTGTGTGTGTGTGTGTTTTACTGGGGATTGAACCCAGGGGCATTCTACTTCTGAGCTACACTCCCAGACCTATTTTTAATTTTTTTTATTTTGAAACAGTCTCACTAAGTTGATGAGGGCCTTGCTAAATTGCTGAGGCTGTTCAAACCCGTGGCCCTTCTGTCTCAACCTCCCAAGTCCTGGGATTTAAGGCATGCACAACCATGCCTGGTTTAAAGTTATCTTTATTTTATAGCAATGAAACTAGCACTCAGGTTAAGTAATTTGCTCAAGGTTATAAAATAAAAATAGAAATTGAAACCAGCCCACATTAACATTAAAGCCCATTTTTCTTTTTCTGAAATGGTTAAATACAAGTGTGTTCATTGGGATTTAGGAGTATAGTTAAGTTTAACAAAGAGAATTATAAACAAAAAGTAATAACACATAATGTAAATCTAATTAGACAAACTAGATCACTTTTTAAAGTGGATTTTGAAAATAAGAGGTTACAGGTAAAATTTAACAGACATATTAAAGGTAGAGCCTAGATTTTATTTATTTATTTAATTTATTTTTGTGGTGCTAGGGATGGAACCCAGAGGCCTTCTACCTCTGAGCTGTACCCTTAACCCTATTTTATTCTTTTATTTTGAAACATTGTTTCACTAAGTTGCTGAGGGTGTCTGAGAACCTAAAATCCTGTCTTTGCTTTCCCAGTCCTGGGATTACAAATGTGTGCTACCATGCCCAGTTAAGCCTAGATTTTTATATTATTGTTTTAAAGCCAATTAGACCTAGGAATATAAGGCCTCAAATGTATGTGTGTCCGCTTTTTTTTTTTTTTTTGAGATTGGGTTAATAATATGAACTAGTTCTAAATTATACTCCATTTTCAGTTCTCTAATTATTTAAACTTTGTTTTTCCGCTTAGTCCTAAATAATCCAAAGACAGATATGTTTCAGAAGATGCTTTCTTTTAGTTTTCTAAAAGAAAGTTAACTGATACTCTCAGTCACACAAGGAGCTCTTGACAAAGTAGTAATCCTAAAGTCGTAATTCTTACCTGATAAATAAATATTGCCTCTTTCCTGTTTTCCCTTCATCTTTTTTTTTTTTTTTTTTTTTTTTGGTGGTACTGGGGCTGGAACCCAGAGGCTTTCTACCTCTGGACTATACTCCCAGCCCTATTTTATATTTTTTTGGAAACTGGGTCTCACTAAGTTGCTGAGATCCTCAGTAAGTAGCTGAGGCTGGCTTCGAACCTGCGCGATCCTCCTGTCTCAGCCTCCCAAGTGCCGGGAGTACAAGCGTGCGCCACCACGCCCGACTTTCCCTTCATCTTTAAGTGAAAGTAAACTGTTGTCTTTTATCATATATATTTCTGAGTGATATGCTATAAATTGCTATAGCCTTTTGGCTCAGACTGAATATTTTCCCCTTTATAAAACTTCTAGAACCCTTCTAGTACTTGAATGCCTTTAGCATTGAACTAAAACTCTAGTTTCTAGTTCTGTTTCAGTCAGTAATTAGTAGGAAAAGTGAAAATTGTATTGTTTTGTCTAAGAATATTTTGGGGAAATTAAAACAATGTCTGAAACTTAATGAAGTTTTTGGTAAGTAGTCTTTTTAAATATTATTTTGTGTAGGAAGAATTTCAGTATGTTTTGTTTTGTGGTACTGGAGATTGAACGCAGGGACATTCTACCACTGAACTACATACCCCAAGCCACCCCCCCCCTTTTTTTAAGCAGGTCTAAGGATGGAACCCAGGGGCATTAGACCTCTGAGCTACACCCCCTGCCCTATATTTTATTCTTTATTTTGAAACAGGGTCTCATTAAGGTGCAGCTGGCCTCACTAAGTAGCTGTGAACCATAATTTTCCAGTCTCAGCCTCCCAAATGCTAGGGTTACAAGCATGTGCCACCACACCTGGACTATTTTATTTTATTTTATTTTATTTTTGAAACAGTGTCTCTCAAGGTTGATGAGAGTCTCACTGCTTGCTGAGGCTGTCCTCAAACCTGTGATCCTCCTTTCCCAGCCTCCCAAGTACCATGATTACAAGTGTGCACCACCACGCCTGGCTAGAATTTCAAGTGTTAATGTGCTGCTTGGGGCTTTTATTAACCTAAGGGCTTCCTTCTGTTACACATGATTATGGTTTAACAAATTATTCTGGCTAGTCTCAGATTTATGGAACTTTGAATTTACTAATCTTGTAAGCTATAGACAGCTAGTTTCTTTTCAAAACCATTGGAATCAAGCTATTAACTATGATACTAGAAGGCCAACCTAACATACATGTTGGAATCACATTGGTCATATGCTAATAAAGCTCTTTTTTTTTCTATAGCCTTTCAGTTATGTGTATTTTATTATCTCTCCCTCTCATTCAATTTGATTAGATTTTTTTTTTGGGGGGGCGGGTCTGAGGATGGAACCCAGGGGCATTCAACCTCTGAGCTAAACCCCCCGCCCTATTTTTTATTCTTTGTTTTTAAACTGGGTCTCACTGAGTTGCAAAAGGCCTCACTAAGTAGCTGAGGCTGTCCACGAACTGTGATCCTCCGGTCTCAGCCTCCCAAATGCTGGGATTACAAGCGTGCACCACCACGCCCAGCTTGATTAGATAATTTTACTCATCTTCTGTGCAATTTTATTTTGTTTCTTCTGTGTGAGGGGTGGGGGTACTGGGGATTAAGCCCAGAGGCATTCTGTCTCTGAGCTGTGTCCCAACCCCCCCCCCTTTTTTTTTTTAATGTTTTCATGGCACTACCTCCGAGCTACACCTCTAGGCCTTTATTTATTTATTATTTTGAAACAGGGTCTTGCTAAATTACTGAGGGCCATGCTAAGTTGCTGAGGCCATTTTCAAACCTGTAATCCTCCAGTCTCAGCCTCCCAACTACTGGGATTACAGGTGTATGTCACCCCTCCTGGCTTTATTTTTATTTTGAGACATGATCTCACTAAGTTGCTTAATGTCTTGCTAACTTGCTGAGGCTGGTCTTGAACCTGTGATTCTCCTGTTTCAACTAGCATTACAGGTGTATGCCACCATGCCCAGCTTTATTAATTAATTAATTTATTTATTTATATTTTGGTACTGGGTATTGAACCAGGAGGCATTCTACTATAGAATGGGAGCTAAACCCGCAGCCCGATTTTATTTTTTATTTGGAAACAGAGTCTCACTAGGTTGCTACTTCGAACCAGTGATCCTCCTGTCTCAGCCTCTTATGTACTAGGATTACAAGCGTGTATCGCCATACCTGGCTTTTATCTTTTTAGTTATGAAGCAAGATATAAGTTGCTATGGGCCTCTCTAAGTTGCTGAGGCTGTCCTTAAAACTGCAATCTTTCTGTATCAGCCTCACAAGTATTGGGATTACAAACATGTGCCACAAGCCAGGCGTGGTGGCGCACGCTTGTAATCCCTGCGCTTGGGAGGCTGAGACAGGAGGATCGCACAGGTTCGAAGCCAGCCTCGAACCTACTTAAGTGAGGCTCTTAAATGAGGCTACTTAACTGAGGCTCTCAGCAACTTAGTGAGACCCTGTTTCCAAATAAAATATAAAATAGATCTGGGAGTATAGCCCGGAGGTAGAAAGCCTCTGGGTTCCACCCCCAGAACCACAAAAAAACAAAAAACAAAACAAAACAAAAAACATGTGCAACAATACCCAGCTTTTATTTTTTATATTTGAATAGTTGACGTAGTATTTTGAAAATGGGTTTATTTTTTTCCAAATAATTTTGTTACTTTATCATTTTTTAGTTTATTTGAATAATATAAAATACTTAATTTTGAACTTTTTTCTGCTTTACCTTTTCACCAATGTTTCCATTTAATCTAATAGTCTAGGCCTCCTATTCATATCTTGAGTCATTTAGCTCTCAAAAAGTCATATAAATCTCTATAAAATGTACAGAATAAGTTAGAAGCTTGTAAGTTTTAAAAATTAAATGTGAGTGCAAACTGTATAATTATTCTTAGACACAGAGTCATGATTTTTTTTACAACTTTGAAAGACCTTAGGTATTAATTTGTTTAATCTCATTTTATAGGTAGTTTAGAGCAGGTGAATTTGTAACTAGAATCATCTTTACTTTGTATCCTTTTGAAATAGGATGTGAGCTGCAATGAAATTCAAACTATACCTTCCCAAATTGGTAATCTGGAGGCCTTGAGAGACCTTAATGTAAGAAGGAATCATCTAGTACGTTTGCCTGAAGGTAAGAAACTGAAATAATTGGTATAATCAGTTGGTATAATTGATAACTCTGGGTAGGGTAGTGTGACTGCAAGCATGACTGGGAAAGTGTAACTTTTTTTTTTTTTTTTTTTGTATAAGGATGGAACCCAAGGGCTTTTACCTCAGGATACACTTCCAGACCTATTTTATATTTTATTTGGAAACAGAGTCTCACTAAGTTGCTTAGAGCCTCACAAGTTAGCTGAGGCTGGCTTTGAACCTGTGAAATCCTCCTGTCTCAGCCTTCCAAGTACTGTGATTAAAAGTGTGCAACACCACACCTGGCGAAATGTAACATATTTTGAAAATGGGAGAGTCTAATATAATAAAAGGCATTTTTGCAATTAGTCCTGACATAGTTATTTATTTATTTATTTTTTGCAGTACTGGGAATGGAACCCAGGGGCATTCTACCTCTGAGCAACACCACAAGCCCTATTTTTTATTCTTTATTTTGAAATAGGGTCTCACAGAGTTGCAAAGGACCTCAGTAAGTAGTAGCTGAGGCTGTGCACGAACTGCGATCTTTCCTGTCTCATCTTCCTGAATGCTGGTATTACAAGTGTGCACCACCACACTTGGCTAGTACTGACTTTTAAGTGAACCTTGAGGACAAGGCATGGTGGTGTGTGCCTATAATCCTAGTACTTAGCAGGTCGAGACAGGAGAATCACAGGTTTGAAGACAGCCTCTGCAGTATAAGGAGACTCTCAGCAACTTACTTAGCAAGCCCTTGTTTCAAAACAAAGAATAAAAAGGGCTGGGGTGCCAGGCATGGTGGCGCACGCTTGTAATCCCTGTGCTTGGGAGGTGGAAACAGGAGGATCACGCAGGTTCAAAGCCAGCCTTGCTGGCTTAAGAGACCCTGTTTCAAATAAAAATATAAAATAGGTCTGGTAGTGTAGCCCGGAGATAGAAGGACTCCATCCCCAGTACCACCAAAAAAAAAAAAAAAAGGCTGGGGTATAGCTTGGAGGTAAAATGCCCCTGAGTTCAATCAACAGTGCCACCAAAAAAAAAAAAAAAGAGAGAGAGAGACATTGAATTGAGCTTAACTTGATCCTTCACTGGAAAAGTTCAGAGTCTGATTAATCGTGTGAGATGATATGTAGAATGAATAATGAATGAGGTGAGAGACTGTACTAGAAGACTGGTTAACGTAGGCAGACTGTAAACTCCAGTATATGTATCTGAATGATAAAATGATTAAGAGTAATACATCATGCATTCACAAAAACTGAGAAAGAAAGAACTATAAATGAAAGTGAAAATGGGAAGAACCATTGTTTTATTACAGTGAAAATATATTTCTTAGTTAGGCGCGTGGTGGTGCACACTTGTAATCCTAATACTTGGGAGACTAAGACAGGAGGATCTGGATTTGCAGTTAGCCTCAACTACTTAGTGAGGCCCTCTGCAACTTAGTGAGACCCTGTTTCAAAATAAAGAATAAAAAATTGGGCTGGGGATGTACTCGATGGTAGAATGCCCCTGGGTTCAATCCCTAGCACCACAAAATATACACAAGTTTTTGTCACTAAGTAAAGCTTTTTGAATAAATGACAGCATTGAATCTTTGTGAATCCATCATCTACCTACAACATTCATCAGATCCTGACAACTTTATTTATATATGAATACTCATTTTATTTCCAGAAATTCATTGATAACTAAAATTGTATATTTAAAAGATAAGAAATTGCACTACATGGTGGCACACTCCTATAACCCAGTACTTGGGAGGCTGAGACAAGAAGATCCCAGGTTTGAAGCCTGCCTCAGCAACTTAGTGAAACCCTGTATGTATGTATGTATGTATTGCATTACTGGGGATGGAACCCAGATGCATTCTACCTTCAAGTTATGCCACCAGCCCTATTTTTTATTCTTCATTTTTTTGAAACAGAGTCTCACTGAGTTGCAAAGGACCTCAATAAGTACTTGAGGCTGTCCACAAACCTCAATCCTCCTGTCTCAGCCTCCCAAATGCTGGGATTACAAGCATGTACCACCATGCCCAGCTTATTTTATTTTTATTTTTTTATTTTTATTTTTGCAGTACTGAGGATTGAACCCAGGGGGTATTCTACCTCTGAGCTATGCTTCCCCCCAGCCTGATCTTTTTCTATTTTCATTTATTTATTTATTTTTTTTTGGCAGTACGGGTATGAAACCCAGGGATATTGTACCTCATTAAGTAGCTGAGGCTATGTGAGAACCCCTGATCCTTCTGTCATAGCCTCCCAAGTACTGTATCACAAGTATGTGCCACCACGCCTGGCTTCATTTTTAATAAATAAATAAATAAATAAATAAATAAATAACAGAGAGCCTCACAAGTTGCTGAGGCTGCCTATCAACCTGCAGTCCTCCTATCTCAGCCTCTCAACAACTGGGTTTACAAGAGTGCACCACCATGCCAAGTTTTTTTTCTTAATTTTATTTATTTGTTTGTTTATTGTGACACTGAGGATTAAACCCTGGGGAATTCTATATCCAAGCGACAACCCCAGCCCTACTTTTATTTTTATTTTTACTTTTTGAAATGGAGTCTTGTGTTGATGAGAGTCAGCGACTATTTGCTGAAGCTATTCTTGAACCTACAATCCTCCTGTCTCAGCCTCCCAAGTACTGAAATTATAGGCTTGCACCACCATACCCAGCAATCCCCCCCGCCCCCTGGGTTCCAGACCTGAAAAAAAAAAAAAAAGAAGAGGTGGGGGGCGGGAGGGAGGGAGGGAATATCTTACTAGGTACTAGGTTGCTGATAGTCTTGCTACATTGTTGAGGTGGTCCTCAAACCTGCAATCCTCCTCTCAGCTTCTCAAATACTGGGATTATAAGCATGCACCACCATGCCCATCTGAGACTTTTTTTTTTTTTTTACGGTACTGGGGGTGATAAAACCCAGGGACATTCTACCTCTGAGCTACACCTCCAGCCCTATTTTTTATTCTTTTATTTTTTTTAAGTTTTTTATTGGTGCACTGTATTCATACATCATAATGGGATAAAAATAATACTTTTGTAGACATACATGCACACAACGCCCATTTAACCCCTACCCAATCCCTACCCTGTTCCCTCCCCATCCCTCCTTCCCATGCTTGGCTTAGTGGTTGACATCTAGTATTATAGCAATTTATCCAATATTAACGTTGATAATCTCACATAACAGTTTCATTTGTCTGATACCAAGCTTTTGATGACTTAAAGATAACATTTCAATATTTCTTTTTGCTTTCTTTCTTACCAGAGAATATTTCTTTCTTTTTCTTTTTTAAGGTGAAACTATCATATATTTATTTATTTATTTTTCACAAAAAATCTATCCTAATATGGAATATGGACTCTAGATACCCAAAACGATCTCAAAAAAGAACAAAGCTAGAAGATGTATATTTTCTGATTTCAAACCATATAAAGCTACAATAATTGAAACAGTGTAGTACTGCTATTAAGGCAGTTAATAAATTAGTGGAGTAAAAAAAGCCTAGAAATAAATTCTTCCATATATGGTCAAGTTATTTTTGACAAGGTTTCCACGAACATTTGGTGGAGGAAATAATTATCTTTTAACTTAATATTGTTGAAAAATAATAATTACATGAAAAAGAATAAAATTAGATCCTTACCTAACACCATATACAAATATTAACTCAAAATAGAGAA
Source organism: Muscardinus avellanarius (assembly GCF_963383645.1). NCBI lineage: Eukaryota > Metazoa > Chordata > Mammalia > Rodentia > Gliridae > Muscardinus > Muscardinus avellanarius. Next base: position 75,572,889 of record NC_137790.1, on the reverse strand, counting down.
AAGACCTAAATATAAATCTTAAGACTATAAACTTTTAGAAGAAAATCTGGGTCATAAAACCTCACAACATTGAAATTGGCAGTGATTTCTTGGATATGATTTCAATGGCACGGGCAACAAAAGGGTAAACAAACTACCTAAAAAATAAAAACATATTGTATATCCAAAGACAATGAAAACAGAGTTAAAAGTTACTGATAGAATGGGATAAAATATTTCCAAATGCTATATCTGAAGGTATATTAGTATTCCAACTAGAAATCCTAAAATTAGCAACAATAAAAGCAAACAATACAATTTAGAGATAGGTAAAAGACTAACATAAATAATGAATCTCCACAGATAACTTATCTTAGTTGTCTGTTCGATAGAAAATCTTGTTTCTCTGATTCTGGTGTGTGTTACCTATTTCTTCTTTGAGTTAATCTCTTTGAGTATTTTCTCTAGTGCTGGTTTTGAAGACATAAATTCCTTCAGTTTCTGTTTGTCATGGAAGTTTCTTATTTCCCCATCTAATTTGATAGAGAGTTTTGCTGGGTAGGAAATTTTTGTCTGGAAGTTGTTTTCTTTCAGAGTTTGGAATATGTTACTCCATGCCCTTCTGGCTTTCATGACTTGGTTTGGGAAATCTGGAGTGATTCTAATTGGTTTGCCTCTGAATGTCACTTGGCCCTTTGTTTTTGTTGCCTTTAAGATTCTCTGCTTGGCTTCCACATTGGTCATTTTGACAATTATGTGGCGTGGGGATCCTCTTCTCCGATCCTGTCTAAAGGGAGTTCTATAAGTTTCCTGGACCTGTGTATTGACCTCTTGCTCTATGTTTGGAAAATTTTCTGCTATTATTTCTTTGAAGATATTACTTATCCCTTTGGTTTCACCTTCTTTTCCCTCCTCTATTCCAATTATTCTTAGGTTAGCTCTCTTAAAATGGGCCCATATTTCTTCAATGTCAGATTCCTGCTGTCGGATTTTTCTTTCTAAATTAGAAACTATGCATTCATTTTTTGAATGTTCTTCTTCTAAGATCAAGATTCTATTCTCCATGTGGTCTAGTCAGTTGTTTGTACTTTGAATTGAGGCCTTTACTTCATTAATTGCATCCTTTATCTCTTTTTGACTCTCTGAATTCTTTTCGAAGCACCTCTATTATTTCTACAGTTATTTTCCTTATTTGATCTTCTAGAAATCTCTGATTTTCTGTTTTATTGGGTTCTGATGTTGTGGGGTTGTGGGCATTCATTGCTCCATTGTTATTCCTCTTTCCCATGATTTCAGAAGTTTGTGCCTTCTCTGGTTTCTTCCCTTGGGTCACTACGACTTCACTTAAGGTGCTCTGGATCTCGAGTCTATGGTATCTCAGTCCCCACTACTCCTGTACTGGGTTGTATGGCAGAGTCTCAGACCCAGGGAGCCAATCGAGGCTGCTTTAGACCATGGGAGGTGCCAGGTTGGGCGTCCTCCTATGGTGTGATATCTCTGCCACCGCCACTCCCCCACTGGGTCAAATCCCTGGTAGTACAGTACTCAGATTTCTCCTTCAGGGCCCGCAATTTGACTCACTGTTTTTGAGTACGCAGATGGAGCTGTAGTGGACTCGGTGAATTCGCTGCTGCTGCTGCTGCTGCCAATGGCAATATGGCGCCGCTGTCACGCCCTCGGCCGTGAGGCTGGCATATTTCTTTTCTGGTTTTGAGCTCTGCTCTGAGTCCCTGCAAGGTGTGCTGAGCCCAGCCCCTGGGAGCTTTAGATGCTCCCTGCGCTGAGAAATCTGCCGAATTCCGCTTGGCTGATCCACAGCGGCTCACCTCGGTTCGCTGCCCGCTGCTCCTCTCTGGAGCCTGGTGGGCTGTAGAGTGTGTTGGTCTTGAGCCGTCCGGTGAGGTCGCCGCTGCCGCTGGCAGTAAGGCGCTGTTGCTGCGTCCTCGGCCGTGAGGCTGGCGTGTCTCCTCTGTGGCTCTGGGCTCTTTTCTGAGTTCTCTTCCTCTCTGGAGCCTGGTCCTGCAAGAAAAGATGGCACCCGCACCGTTCTGCGCTGTGGCTCCGGCTGCAGCACTGTGGTCTGGTTTCTGGTGTCTTGTTTTTCCAGCCCTTTTTTTCTCTGTTCCATGTAATTACATATTTTGTTTCTCTGCTGATGGTGTTTTCTGGCTATGAAAGGCGCTGATTTTGCGGTAATAGAGATTGGTTGTTAGCGGGGCTCGTAAGCCCCACTTTCCTCCGTCGCCATCTTCCCGGAAGTCTATTCTTTTATTTTTGAAACAGGGTCTCACTAAGTTGTGGAGAGGGCCTCACTAAGTAGCTGAGGCTGTCCCCTAACCACGATCCTCCGGTCTCAGCCTCCCGAATGCTGGGATTACAAACATGTGCCACTACACCCGGCTAAGACTTTTTTTTGTGTGTAGTACTAGGAATTGAACCCAGGGGCATTCTGCCTCCAAGCTACACCCCCAGCCCTATTTTTTACTCTGTATTGTGAAACAGTGTCTCGCTAAGCTTCTGAGGGCCTCATTAAGTAGCTGGAGCTGGCTGCAAACCTACATCTTCCTTTGTCAAGCTGGGGATGGCGGTACATGCTTGTAATCTCAATACGTGAGAGGCTGAGACAGCAGGATTGTGCAGGTTTGAATCCAGCCTCAGCTACTTAGTGAGATTCTCAGTAATTTAGTGAGACCCTATTTCCAAATAAAGTATAAAAATAGATCTGGGAGTATAGCCCGGAGGTAGAAAAGCCCCAACAAGTTATTGAAACCCTGTTTCCAAATAAAATATAAAAAAATAGGTCTGGATATATAGCCCGAAGGTAGAAAGCCCTTGGATTCCATCTCCACTACCACATTAAAAAAAAAAAAAAAAAGATTTACTACAACATGAAAAAGATATACTGAGATACAAAAGAATAACAAAGAGTTTTTAGAAATGAAAAATATGATGTCAGAATGTTAAAATTCAGCCGGGTGTGGTGGCACATGCTTGTAATCCCAGTACTTGGGAGGCTGAGACAGGAGGATATGGATTAATGGCCAGCCTCAGCTACTTAGGCCCTCCACACTTAGTGAGACCCTGTTTTAAAATAAAGAATAAACCGGGTGTGGTGGCACACGCTTGTAATCCCCACACTTGGGAAGCTGAGACAGGAGGATCGCCCAGGTTCAAAGCCAGCCTCTGCTGGCTTAAGAGACCTTGTTTCCAAATAAAATATAAAATAGGTCTGGGAGTGTAGCCTAGAGGTAGAAGGCCCCTGGGTTCCATCCCCAGTACCACCAAAAACAAACAAACAAACAAACAAAATTAAAATAAAGAATAACAGCCGGGCGTGGTGGCACATGCTTGTAATCCCAGCTCTTGGGAAGCTGAGATAGGAGGATCGCACAGGTTCGAAGCCAGCCTTAGCTACTTAGGCACTCTGCAATTTAGTGAGACCCTATTTCCAAATAAAGTATAAAAATAGGTCTGGGAGTATAGCTCAGAGGTAGAAAAGCCCCTGGGTTCCACCCCCAGTACAGGAAGGAAGGAAGGAAGGAAGGAAAGAAAGAAAGAAAGAAAAAGAAAGAAAGAAAGGAAGGAAGGAGGGAGGGAGGGAATAAAAAGTTGGGCTTAGGGTGTAGCTCAGAGGTACAATGCCCTGAGTTCAATATCCAGCACCACAAAACAACAACAAAAGCATCATTCACTATTTACTACTATAATTATGTTAATATTATTCTCTCCCAATGCAAGTGATATACTCTGATTTAATTATATATTTTGTATTGTTTTCTAGAGTTAATAATTCTTCATTTTTATTATTTATTATTTATTATTTTTTTGGTATGGGGGTGGGGGAATGGAACCCAGGGGCTTTCTTCCTCCAGGCTACAATCCAGCCCTATTTTATAATTTATTTGAAAACAGTCTCACTAAGTAGCTGGGGCTGGCTTTGAACCTGTGTGATCCTCCTTTCTCAGCCTCCCAAGTGCTGGGATTACAAGCCTGCACCACCACGCCCAGCAATCATTTTTCCTTTTTCAAACTTGCTTAGCACATTTATCTCTATGGCTACATTTATCCTCTTTTCCAGCAACTTTCTTAGTCAAGCTAATCAGATCATCACTTTTTTCCCCTGCATATCTTCCTCCCTGAGGATGTTGCACTCTCTTCCCCCTGGGGTGCAGCCCAGCTTGCTTTCTTCTGGATTGAGTACTCTCATTCCTAGATTCCAGCGTTTCCTTTTTCTTAGTTCACTCCTTGTTTTGCTGGAGGACATGTCTTTGGAGAAGATTTTTTTTGAGACCTCACTTAAAAAGGTGTTTTTGGTCTGTGCTCTTCCTTATTTGATAATTTGTTTGGTCATAGAGTCTAGGATAAAACTATTTTCTCTTAGGACTTTTTAGTCTTTTTTTCACTTTTAGTTTCTGTGTTAAAATTGGTCAAAAATAGCCAGGCGTGGTGGCGCAAGCGTGTAATCCCAGCATTCGGGAGGCTGAGACTAGAGGATCGTCGTTCGCGGACAGCCTCAGTTACTTAGCGAGGCCCTCTGCAACTCAGTGAGACTCAGTTTCAAAATAAAGAATAAAATATAGGGCAGGGGCTGTAGCTCGGAGATCGAATGCCCCTAGGTTCCATCCCCAGACCCGGGGGAAAAAAAATTGGTAAAAAATATGATGCCATTTCTTATCCCAGTACATTTTTTTATTGTTTTTGAGCAACTTTTTGACTTTGGAAGGTTTTAAGACTTATTTTTTTTCTGCTGCTCTGAGCTTTTATGGTGATTTGCCAGAGTATGAAGATTTTTTTTTCTCTTTTGCGATACTGGGGAGTTGAACCTATGAACTTAGAGACATTCTATCTCTGAGCTACACCCCCAGCCCTATTTTATTCTTTATCTTGAAACAGGGTCTCACTAAGTTGCAGAGGGCCTCACTAAGTAGCTGAGGCTGGCCAAGAACCTGTGATCCTCCTGTCTCAGCCTCCCAAGTACTGGGATTATAAGCATGTGCTTCCATACCCAGCTGGAGTTGTTTAGGTCAGTGTTTTGGTTTCTGATGGTACTCTTTCTAAATCTTCACTCTGAAAAATTATCTTACATCTCTTTTTTATTATTTTCTCTCTTCTGGTTTCTCTGTTCATTTTTTCAGATTATATGTTAGACCTCTGATTGATCATTTGACATTTTTCATTTTTATTGTACCTTTATTTGTCATTTTATTTTATCCTATAAAATAAGATAGTTCAAGCATTCCTGAATTTTTTTTTTCTCTTTTCAATACTGGTGATTGAACCCAAGGATACTTTACCACTGAGCTATACTTCTACCCACTTTTTATTTTATTTATTTATTTATTCTTTTATTTATTTACTTTTTGTAGTACTGGGGATGGAACTCATTGCCCTTCTACCTTAGACCTATTTTATTTTTTATTTAGAAACAGGAACCGGGCGTGGTGGCGCACGCTTGTAATCCCCGTGTTTGGGAGGCTGAGACAGGAGGATCCCACAGGTTCAAAGCCAGCCTCAGCCACTTAGTAAGGCTCTCAGCAATTTAGTGAGACCCTGTTTCCAAATAAAATATAAAATAGGGCTGGGAGTATAGCCTGGAGGTAGAAAGCATCTGCGTTCCACCCCCAGTACCACCCAAAAAAAAAAAAAGAAAAAAAAAAAGGAAGAGGGTCTTACTAAGTTGCTAAAAGCCTCACTAAGTTGTCGAGGCTGGCTTTGAACCTGTGATCCTAGAGAGAATCTCTGTTGATATTCTTTTTTTTTTTTTTTTTTTTTGGTGGTACTGACAGTGGAACCCAGGGGCATTCTACCTCTGAGCCACAACTCCAGCCCTATTTGTTTAATCTTTGAAACGGGTCTCACTAAGTTGCAGAAGGCCTCACTATGTAGCTGAAGGCTGTCAGCATGTGCCACCATACCTGGCTCCTTTTTATTTTTTTATTTTAAGATAGGATATTGCTAAGTTGCCAAGGCTGGCTTTGAACTTGGGATCCTCCTGCCTCAGCCTTCTGAGTAGCTGGGATTATAGGCATGTCCTAGTGCACCAGGCCCATTCTTAGATTGTGTGTGTTTGGGGAGTTCTGGGGATTGAACCCAGAGGCAGTCTACCTTTGACCTACTCCCCCAGCCAGATTTTATTTATTTGGAAACAGGGTCTCCTTAGGTTGGTGAGAGTCTCACTAGTTGCCAAGGCTGTCCTTGAACCTGCAATTCCTGTCTCAGTTTCCTAAATACTAGGATTACAAATGTGCACCACCACACCCCATTCACAATGAATTTTTGAAATAAAAAAGCTAAGAATAAAGCCAAGTGAGGTGTTACATACTTGTAATCCTAGTGTTCAGGAGCCTGAGACAGGAGGATCACAGCCAGCCTCAGCTACTTAGTGAGGCCCTTTGCAACTCAGTGAGACCTTGTTTCAAAATAAAGAATAAAAATAGGACTGGGGGATGGGGGTATAGCTCAGAGGTAGAATGCCCCTGGGTTCCATCCTAGTAATACACATACACACACATGCACACACATACAAGCTAAGAATAGCCAATCTTGGTAGCCCATGCCTGTAATCCCAGTACTTGGGATGCTGAGACAGGAGAATTGCAGGTTCAAGGACAGGCTCAGCAATTAGTGAGTCTCTCATCAACCTAATGAGATCCTTTTTCCAAATAAGAAATAAAATCAGCCTGGAGTGTAGCTCAAAAGTAGAATGCCTCTGGGTTCAATTCTTAGTACCAAAGAAAAAAAAGGAAAAGAAATTCATTTTGAATTGCAACTTTTTTTTTTGTCTGTTTGTATGTTTGTGTTTGTGGCACTCAGGATTGAACCCAGAGGCATTATACCTCTGAGCTACACCCTCAAACCTATTTTATTTTTTACTTTGAAACAGGGTCTTACTAAATTGCTTAGAGCCTAAGTTGCTCAGGTTGGATTTATTTATTTATTTATTTATTTATTTATTTATTTATTTATTTTTGTACTGGGATTCCTGGAAGCCCTTCTACCTCTGGGCTATACTCCCAGACCTATTTTTATATTTTTATTTGGAAACAGGGTCTTTTAAGCCAGCACAGCTGGCTTCGAACCTTTGCGATTCTCCTGTCTCAACCTCCCAACCGCTGGGGATTACAAGTGTGCACCACCACACCCGGCCCTCAGGTTGCATTTAAACCTGCAATCTTCCTGTTTCAGCCTTCCAAGAATTGGGATTACAGGTGTGTGCCACCATGCCAGACTGAATTTTAACTTTTTTTTTTTTTTTTGCATTACTGGGGATTGAACCCAGAGGCATTCCAGCCCTATTTTTTTATTCTTTACTTTGAAACAGGGTCTCACTAAGTTGGGGAAGGCCTTACTAAGTAGCTGAAGTTAGCTGCGAACCAGTGTCCTCCTGCTCAGCCTCGAAAATACTGGGATTACAAGCATGTGCCACCACAGCTGAATTTTAACATCTTGACATCTTCTCATTTCTAAAAACTTTGTTATTCTTTTTTTTTTTTTTTTTTTTAGTATACCTTTGTTGCAGTAAGACATCTTTTTTTTTAATTAAAAATACTAATTCTAGCTTTTTTATTTCTTTCTTTTATTTTTATGGCACTGAGGTCAAACCTGGGGCATTCTACCTCTGAGTTACATCCCCAACCCTTTTTTTAAATTTTTGAATCAGGGTCTCATTACATTGATGAGAGTCTTGGTACTTGATAAAGTCATTCTTGAATCTGTGATCCTTCTGTTTCAGCCTCCCATGTACTGGGATTACAAATGTCAGTCACCATGCCCAGTGCTAATTCTAACTTTTCAAATTTTCCTTCTGCTTCCTAAATAGTTACATGTTTCTTTTGAGTTCCATTCTTTGGTTGTTTAGTTTGTTGATCAGTTTTCTTTGTTTTGGTACTCAGAATAGAACACAGGGTCATTCTATCTTTGAACTACACCCCTGGCCTTATTTTTATTTTCTTTTTTTTTAATACAGCATCTTACTTTGTTGCTGAGGCTGGCCCTGAACCTTTGATCCTCCCTGTCTGTCTCCCCAAGTACTTGGATTGCAAGCATATACCACCATACACAGCTGGTTAATTGGTTTTGATTTTTGTCTTATCTTTTGTTGGCAGCTTCTATAAATGTCTGTAGATCATATACTCTCTGTACACAGTGGTTCAGAAGTTCTGAGTAGTGACTGTAGAAGGGCACTTAAGTAGCAAACTGGGTATTATAGGTGGGGAAATTCAATATCTAAAGGGCCTTTATCTGGGACTAAATAATTTCTCAGGAGAAAGATGTTCCATTTCTTCTATATTATTGTGTGTATTCCTAAATACTGGCAATCAGGAATTGAGAAGGAAGTGGGGTAGGGTGAGAAGGTGCTAAAGAAATATTATTGTGTAGTCTTTCATTTAAATACTCCATTTTAAGACAGGCCTGGTAGCACATGCTTGTAATCCCAGTACTTGGGAGGTTGAGACAGGAGAATCAAATGTTAGTGGCCAGCCTCAGCTACTTAATGAGGCCTCTGCAGCTTGGTGACACCATTTCAAAGTGAAAAGAGTAAAAAATAGGGCTGGGGGTATAGTTCAGAGGTAGAATGCACTTGGGTTCAGTACCCAGTACTACAAAAAAGAAAAAAGAAAAATTCTCCTTTTTTTTTTTTTTTTTTTTTGGTGGTACTGGGGGTGGAACCCAGAGGCTTTCTACCTCCAGGCTATACTCTCAGACCTATTTTATATTTTTTATTTGGAAACAGGGTCTCACTAAGTTACTGAGAGCCTCACTAAGTAGCTGAGACTGGCTTTGAACTTGTACAATCCTCCTGTCTCAGCCTCCCAAGTTCAGGGATTATAAGTGTGCACCACCATGCCCGGCTAAAATTCTCCATTTTCAACTAGTAACTCTTCCTGACTTCCCACTGCACCTGTGAGTTCAGAGCCATTTAGATTCAGTTTGACTAGGGAATTAACTGGCTGGCTCCTTTAGAGATTGGAGAAAGGTAGAGCCCCAGCTGTATGAGTTAGGATTGTGGATCTGACCATTTGATTGCTCTTTATATAAAGACTGTCATCTAATCCCTTTGTTATCCTTACCTCTTTGTTGTATCAGAAGCTAGAGAGCTTCTGAGAATTTCTATAATTCTGTGTGGGATCAAACTGCTTGGTTTTTATGAGTATTCCTACCAGTAGATAACTACAGATTTTATTTTACACCACTTTTTTGTATCATTTAGTTACAAAGAATGGAGGGAGTTAAATGCCTCTGTTAAATCTACCTTATTTAACTGGAAACTCTTTTCAAACTTGTGCCATTTTAAAATTAAATTTTCATTTCCATTTTACCACCTTGCAGAGCTAGCAGAGTTACCTTTGATACGGTTAGACTTCTCATGCAATAAAATTACAGTGATTCCTGTTTGCTACCGGAACCTCAGGCACCTACAAGTGATCACCCTAGACAACAATCCATTGCAGTTACCTCCTGCGCAGGTAAGCCACCATTGAACCTCCAGAGGATGCTTGACAAAGAGTTATTTATTTATTTAATTTTTATTTTTTGTGGGATTGAACCCAGGGTCTTTCTACTTCTTTCTACTTCTGGACTACACCCCATCCCTATTTTTTATTTGGAAACAGGGTCTCACTAAGTTGCTGAGGCTGTCCTCGAACCTGTGATTTTCCTATCTCAGCCTTCTAAGTGCTATAATTCCAAGTGTGCACCACCATGCCCCAGCATGAAATTAAGTTCTTTTAAAATAAATTCACAAATATCTTTTTCTTTTTTATTCTTTTCTTTCCTTTTTTTCTTTTCTTTCTTTTCCTTTGGACCTTGGGATCAAACTCAGAGGCATTCTACTTCTAAGCTACACCCCCAGCCCTTTTTTATCTTGAAACAAGGTCTCACTAAGTTGCTGAGGCTAGCCTTTAAACTGTAATCCCCCTGTCTTGGGAGACTCCACACAGATATGTCTTAGAATCATTGAATAAATGGCATCGAAGACAGATGATGTTTTCAGAAGTGTCTTTTCTTCCCCTAATTTGGCGTTCTTTAAGTTGAGGAATTCTTCCAGATATTTTAAAATAAAATTTGAAATTTCTTTCTCAATTTTCTCTTAGTAAAACTTGAATATAGAAAATGTAAATGTCCAGGATAGAGTTCTGAGGTAGAATGCTTCAGGGTTTAATCCTTAGGAAAAAAAAAAAAGAAAAGAAAAGTGAACTTTTATTGGATTCCTAAAATCAAAAGTTATCCATATAATCTCTTGGAAAGAAATCTTTTAAATTTCTGATTATGCTTAATCAGTGTAACAAATTTACTTGTTTTTCTAACAGTATTTATAATCTTAAATTATTTGTTACTGACACTAGTAACTAGAAAATAAGACCATAGTGAGACCCTGTTTCCACCTAAAACAACACTGAATCAAATAATATAATTAGCCTTTTTTAGATTATACTACAAACTTGATAGAAATATCTTCTTGTCCCAACTTACATTACATAAAAAGCTGGCTATGATTTTAAAACAAACATGTATGTTTCAGATGAGTAATAATTTGGTTACCCTTATATGTCATTTTATTTAGATATGTATAAAAGGCAAAATCCATATATTTAAATTCCTCAACATACAAGCTTGTAAGATTGCTCCAGATCTGCCGGATTATGATAGGAGACCCTTGGGTTTTGGCTCCTGGTGAGTATATTCTATTCTTTTATCTATTTTATCACAAAGGGAATCAAATAATCTGGATCCTTATATTTGTCTGAATCTTTCTCTAAGGAGAAATAGCCCGCTTTGACACTTATTCTCAGAATACTCATATTAAATATAAAATCTGAAAAAGTAGTTCTAAGGCATTTTAGACCAGATAATTCTTTGTTAGGAGGGACTATCCTCTACATTATAAGACATTTAGTAGCATTTCTCATCTTTACCCACTAAGTGCCAGTAGCATCCTCCTAATGGGACAAAACCAAAATGTCTGCAGATGGTGACAGTGTCCCCTGGTCTGAGTGACTTGAATACTAGCCTTATGTCTGACACTGACAAGCTGTGTGACTCATTTGGACTTTTTGAGAGGTTGGATTTGTTGACTATAATATAACTTCAAGATCTTTTAGTCTGTGAATCCCTCAGCTACATACCACATTGCTTATAAGATCATCTACTTGGCAGTCCCAACCATTTGGAACAATCTTAAGTACAGGAATTAAATTCAAGAGGCTTTAAACAGGCAAGATAAATGTCCCAATAAAGGTGCAATGACACTCATGGACATTACTCAAAATAGCCCCCCAAGCCTTCTTTTAGGACCCGTCATATTTTGCTTAAAAGCATCTTCCCAAGCTGAGTGTGGTGGCACACTCTTGTAATCCCAGCATTCAGGAGGCTAAGATTAGAAGGATCACAGTTTGCGGCCAGCCTCAGCTACTTAGTGAGGCCCTTTGCAACTCAGTAAGGCCCTGTTTCAAAATAAAGAATTAAAAATAGGCTGGTGGTTTAGCTCAGAGGTAGAATGGCCCTGGATTCCATCCCCCGTACTGTAAAACAAAACAAAACAAACACATCCCTAACAAGCTAACTTCTCAGTTTCTGTGTCTAAAACAGATCATCCATTTGTTTGTTTTTTAAAGCAGATATATTAACAAGTACAAAAATTAATATGATGTAAGAAATTCTAAATAGCAGATACATTAGAACAAGGTAGGTGTTTCAGAGGAAAGAAGAAGCTCTTAGTGTGATAAGGGGAATAAAGGGACTTCAGAGTTATATTATTTGTTATTTATGTATTTATTTATTTATTTATTTTATTTTGGTACTGGGGATTGTATCAGGGGCATTCTATGCCTCAACTGTACCCCCAGGGGCATTCTACTTCTGAGCTACACCCCCAGTCCTCTTTTATTTTTATTTTGCAACAGGGTCTTGCTAGGTTAATAAGAGACTCATTATTTGTTGAGGCTGTCCTCAAACCTCCAATCCTCTTGTCTCAGCCTCCCAAGTACTGAGATTACAAGCATAAGCAACCACACCCAGTTTGGATCTTTTTTCTTTCTTTTTTTTTTTTTTTTTTTTTTTTCTTTTTGCAGTACTGAGGATGGAACCCATGGGCATTCCACCTCTGAGTTATACGCCCAGCCCTATTTTTTATTCTTTTTGAAACAGGGTATCATCAAGTTGCAGAAGATCTCACTAAGTATCTGAGGCCAGCCATGAACCTGTGATCCTCCTGTCTCAGCCTCCCAAGTGCTGGGATTACAAGCATGTGTCACCACACCCAGATGGAACTTATTTATAATCAGAACTTACTTATTAGCACATTGGACAAATAAGTCTGTATATTATTACAATTAAAGTAAAAGTCCACTGTCAGCCAGGTGTGGTGGTACACACTTGTAATCCCAGCATTTAGGAAGTTGAGAGAGGAGGGTGGCGGTTTGTAGCCAGCCTCAGCTACTTAGGCCCTTTGCAACTCAGTGAGACCCTGTTTCAAAATAAAGAATAAAAAATAGGGTTAAGGGTGTAGCTCGAGGGTAGAATGCCCCTGGGTTCCATCCCCAGTACCACCAAAAAAAAAAAAAAAAATCAGAGTGCTGATTGTCCCTAAACAGGATACAGTGGCAGAGTGAGGAGAATTAAGTGGGCAGTTATGTGTGGGAACCTTCTGGAAAAGTAAGTGTCTTCTGTCATTATAGAGGTGTGAGTACAAGGATGTAATCATTTGTCAGAATTATAGCTAAAAGAGTCTACTGTGGTGGCACACGCTTGTAATCCTAGTATTTGGGAGGCTGAGACAGGAGGATCACAGGTTCACGGCCAGCCTCAGCTACTTTACTTCCTACCCCAAAAAAATTATAGCAAAGATCTTTACATTTCAGTGTATGTAAATTTTATCTACAAAAGAGTGCTGTTAAATAAAAGCAATAGAACATGGGAAGTGAGTGAAGGTATAGATGAAACAAGAACTGCCGAATGGTGGTATTTTTGAACCTGGGTATTGAGTATATGGAGACTCAGTAGTATTCTGTTCACTTTGTTTCTTCTTGGATCTTTTCATATTACAAACTTAAAAGAATGCCCATTTAGTTCTGATACTTGAGTGACTAGATGCCATAAGAATGTATAGTAAAATTGCATCTAGTTTATTTCATGTTAATTTTTAAAACATAAAGCTTTACAGTAATGACTAGTTTCTTTTTGACAGCCATGAAGAGCTGTACTCAGGTCGCCCTTATGGAGCCCTTGATTCAGGTTTCAACAGTGTGGACAGCGGTGATAAGAGATGGTCAGGGAATGAGGTAAGCTTTTCTTCTATTTCCTATGCTATAGTTCCTGGTTAAGAGAAAATAAAATGATGAAAGGGCAAGTGTGTGAATGAGATTCAAATTTTTTCCTTTTTTCTTTCTTTCTTTCTTTTTTTTTTTTTAGCATTGGAGATTGAACCCCGAGTCATTCTACATCCAACTACAGCCTCAGACCAATTTTATTTCTTTTTTGGAAATGGTCTCAATAGGTTCTGAGAGCCTCACTAAATTTCTGAGGCTATCTTCCAACCTGAGCTCCTCCTAAGTCTCCCAAGTACTAGGATTACAAGTGTGTGCCTCCATATCTGTCTCAGATTCTTTTTTTAAATTATATAAAATAGGGAGGGACTAAAATGATACCATCTTTTTTTTTTTTTTTTTTTTTTTGCAGTACCAGGGATAGAACCCAAGCTACTACCTTAGTGAAGAATATCCTTGTACTCAAAATAATATTGCTTTTATCTTCTGTTTAATTATTAGTATTTTCTGCTTTTTTAAATTACTAAGGTATAATATATTACCTATAAATTGAATTCACTGATTTAATAAGCTTTTGTTAGCAGGACTGGTAACAATTTATAACATGTTTCATTGAGAGTTCAAAGCACATTATATTTAGACCACAATCCATTTTTTATTTAAACTTGGTTGTCTTGTCTACATATATCTGAATCACCATATATGTAAGTGTGACTGAGTTCATTCAGACACATGTGTAGACAGTATAAATTCATATATTTATTTACGGAGTCATGATTACCTTTCTATTTTTTTAATTGTTAGAATTTGTATAACATAAAATTTACCAGCTAGGCGTGGTGGCGCACGCTTGTACCCTAGCATTTAGGAGGCTGAGACCAGAGGATTGAAGTTTGCAGACAGCTTCGGCTACTTTAGTGAGGCCCTTTGCAATTCAGTGAGGCCCTGTTTCAAAATAAAGACTAAAGAGCTGGGCGTGGTGGCGCACGCTTGTAATCCCAGCATTCGGGAGGCTGAGACTGAAGGATCGCAGCTCGCGGACAGCCTCAGCTACTTAGTGAGGCCCTCTGCAACTTAGTGAGACCCAGTTTCAAATTGAAGAATAAAAAAACTAGGGCAGGGTGTATAGCTCAGAGGTCAAATGCTCCCGGGTTCCATCCCCAGACCCGCAAAAAAAAAAATAAAATAATAATAATAATAATAATAATAATAATAATAATAATGACTAAAAATAGGGCTGGGGCAGTAGCTTGGAGGTAGAATGCTCCTGGGTTCCATCTTCAATACAGAAAAATAAATAAAATAAAATTTACCATTTTAACCCAAGCATATATTTCAGTTGCGTAATAATTTTTTCAAATTGTAAATGTTTAATTATCATGTATGTGTGGTGGGGGGGTACTGGGGATGGAACCCAGGGGCCTTCTATGTCCGGGCTACATTCCCAGACCTATTTTTTTATATTTTATTTGGAAACAGGGTCTCACTAAGTTGCTGAGAGCCTCACTAAGTAACTGAGGCTGGTTTAGAACCTGTGTGATCTTCCTGTCTCAGCCTCCCAAGCGTTGGGATTACAAGCATGCACTGCCACACTCGAGTTTTAATTTGCTTTTATAATGCCCATACTTTAAATGTGTTATTTTAAATTAGAGGTGATTTTTTTGTTGTTGTTTTATTTTGCTTTTTTGGTTGTTTTTTGGTGGTGGTGGTGGTGGTGGTGGTGGTGGTGGTGGTGGTGGTGGTGGTGGTGGTACAGAGGATTGAACCCAGAGGCATTCAACCTTCAAGCCAAACCCCTAGCCTGATTTTACATCTATATTTAGAAACAGGGTCTCACTAGGTTGATGAGAGTCTCACTACTTGCTGAGACTGTCCTCGAACCTTTGATCCTCCTGTCTCAGCCTCCCAAGTACTGGGATTACAGGTAGCACCACCATTCCTGGCTTAGAAGTGGTCTTTTATCAGCCTCCCAAGTCCTGGGATTACAAGCATGCGCCACCACGCCTGGCTAGAAGTGATTTTTTTTTTAATATGTTTCTGCTGTTTTCTTAAGCCTACAGATGAATTTTCAGATCTGCCTCTTCGAGTAGCTGAGATTACTAAAGAACAAAGACTAAGAAGAGAAAGCCAGTACCAAGAGAATCGTAGCAGTTTAGTAGTTACAAATGGTGGAGGTGAGCATAATTCCATGACATACTTATAATCACCTTAACTTTTTTATACTTTTATTGGTGCATTAAAATTAAATATAATAGTGAGATTCAAAGTGATACATTTATACATGCACACATCACTCGGTATATTTCCCTCCATGTCTTGCTTTTTTTTTTTTTTTTTTTTTTTTTTTGGTGGTACTGGGGGTGGAACTCAGAGGCTTTCTACCTCTGGGCTATACTCCCAGACCTATTTTATTTGGAAACGTGGTCTCACTAAGTTGCTGAAAGCCTCACTAAGTAGCTGAGGCTGGCTTCGAACCTGCGCGATCCTCCTGTCTCGGCCTCCCAAGCGCTGGGATTACAAGTGTGCGCCACCACGCCCAGCTTGCTTTAATTTTCTAAAGAGTATTTTATCTCTACTTTTTTTGTATGTATCTATAGCTTCTTCACTCTTCTTTTTTATTTATTCTTTTTAATTTACTTATTTATTTTTTGGTCCTGAGAATTGAACCCTGGACATTCAACCTCCAAGCTACACCTCAAGCCCTATTTATTTATTTATTTATTTATTTATTTATTTATTTATTTGGTGGTACTAGGAATGGAACCCAGGGGCATTCTACCTCCAAGCTATACCCCCAGCCCTATTTTTTATTTATTTTTTCTTTTTTTCTTTTTTTGGTGGTACTGGGGTTCCTGGAAGCCCTTCTACCTCTGGGCTACACTCCCAGACCTATTTTATACTTTTTTTTTATTTTTGGAAATAGGGTCTCTTAAGCCAACACAGCTGGCTTTGAACCTGCGCGATCCTCCTGTCTCCGCCTCCCAAGCACGGGGATTACAAACATGCGCCACCACGCCCGGCCTTTTATTTTTTATTTTGAAACAGGGTGTCACTAAGTTGCAGAGAACCTCACTAAATAGCTGAGGCTGTCCGCAAACCTGTGTCAGCCTCCAAATACTGGGATTACAAGGGTGCGGCACACGCCTGGCCTTAATCATCTTCTTTTAAAGTACTATTATCCCATAAGACTCTCCTTTTTTTTTTTTTTTTTTTTTTTTTTTTGCAGTATGGGGGATGGAACCCAGGGGCTTTCTACCTCTGGGCTACACTCCCAGACCAATTTTATACTTTATTTGGAAACAGAGTCTCACTAAGAGTGAGAGCCTAAGTATCTGCGGCTGACTTTGAACCTGCATGATCCTCCTGTCTCAGCCTACCAAGCATGGGGATTACAAGCATGCGCCACCATGCTAAGCTGCCAGCTCTATTTTTTATTCTTTCTTTCTTCCTTCCTTCCTTTCTTCCTTCCTTCCTTTCTTTCTTTCTTTCTCTCTTTATTTTATTTATTTATTTTTGGTTGTACTGGGGATGGAACCCTTCTAACTCCGGGATACATTCCCAGACCTATTTTATATTTTTATTGGAAACAGGGTCTCTTAAGCCAGCAAGGCTGGCTTCGAACCTGTATGATCCTCCTGTCTCCACCTCCCAAGCCTGGGGATTACAAGCATGCGCCAGCACACCTGGCTTATTCTTTATTTTGAAACAGAGTCTCTCTGAGTTGCAAAGGGCCTCACTAAGTAGTAGCTGAGGCTGTCTGTGAATTGCGATCCTCCTGTCTCAGCCTCCCAAATGCAGGGATTACAAGCGTGGGCCACTATGTCCTGCTCAGTGTTTGCCCTTTTTATTCTATCTGGGAAAATGCTCTTCGAAGGCTTCTGAATCCCCGTTTTTCTAATTCTGGCATTTAAATCTTTATAGTTCTTTTGATAGAACAAGCAGAACTCTTTGTTTCTTTGTATATCTCAGACCAACTCTTGAAATCTTAGAATCACATTATGTTACTTGAATTGAATTACCAATCCTGATGTTTAAAATTTGAGGGCTAGTTTTAAGAGAGAAATGGCTTTAATTTCCTAGAAATTCAGTATATTTTCAGAGTAGAGTTTTCATTTCTGATTGATTTTAATTGTTTTGCAACGATTTTATATTCTTTTTATTCCTTTCACCATTCCATTGACATTTCACTAGTTTTTAATTTAAATTTTTTTTTAGCTAGGCATGGTGGCACAGGCTTGTAATCCTAGTACTTGGAAGGCTGAGACTGAAGGATTGCCAAGTTCAAGGACAGTCTGAGAAATTTAGTGAAGGTTTCAGCAAGCTAGTAAAACCTTGATTTCAAATAATAAATAAAAATTGGTCTGAGTTTGTGGCTCAGAGGTAGAATGCCTCTGAGTTCAAATCCTCGTAACAACAAAAAATAACGAAAACATTTCTTTTAAATTTTCCTCTCATATGGAATATCTTTCTCATTAGTTCTTTGAGTCGTAAAATAATTTCTAGATTTATGTTTTTCACTTTGGTAGCCACTAGTTATGTATGGTTATCAAGCATTTGAAATATAGCTCTTTTTTTGTTCTTTTTTGTTTTTTTTTAAGTACTGGGGATGGAACCCAAGGACATTCTACCTCCAAGCTACACCCCCAGCCCTATTTTTTATTTTTCATTTTGAAACAGGGTCTCACTGAGTTGCAAAGGGCCTCACTAAGTAGCTGAGGCTGTCCGCGAACTGTGATCCTCCTGTCTCAGCCTCCCAAATGCTGGGATTACAAGTGTGTGCCACCATGCCCGGATGAAATATGGCTCTTTTGAATTGAAATATACTATAAGTATAAAATACATGTTAAATTTTGAAGATTTCACGTGAGAAATATATATAAAATTTAGCCAGGCGTGGTAACACACACTTGTAACCCAATACATGGGAGGCTTAAATGCTCAGAGGACTATAGGTTTGCTGCCAGCCTCAGTTACTTAATGAGGTCCTCCACAGCTTAGTGAGACCCTGCTTCAAATTAAAAAATAAACGCCAGGCATGGTGGTGCATGCTTGTAATCCCCGCGCTTGGGAAGCAAAGACAGGAGGATCGCGCAGGTTTGAAGCCAGCCTCGCTGGCTTAAGACACCATGTTTCCAAATAAAAGAAGTATAAAATAGGTCTGGGAGTGTAGCCCAGAAGTAGAAGGGTTTCCAGGAACCCCAGTACCACATAAATTATATGTAGGACTGGGAATATAGCTTAGTGGTAGAACACCCCTTGGTTCAGTCCCTGCTATGAAAAAGAAAAATATATAAAACAATATATCAATTATATATTGAAATCACAACATTTAGAAATATTGAACAAAATTATTAAATTAATATCATCTTTTTACTTTTTTTAGAAAAATGCAGATATATATGGTGATGCATGCTTGTAATCCCAGTACTTGGGAGACTGGTGAAACAGGAGAATCGCAGGTTGGAAGACAGCCTCAGCTACTAGTGAAACTCTCATCAACCTTGTGAGACCCTGTTTCCAAACAAAAATAAAATAGAGTTGAGTGTATAACTCAGAGGTAAACTATCCCTGGATTCAATCCCTAGTACCAAAAAAAAAAAAAAAAGAAAACAAAAAAAAATGCAGCTATTAACTGGGCATGGTGGCACATGCCTGTAATCCCAGTCCTTGGGAGACTGAGGTTGAAGGATAGTCCCAGCAACATAGCAAGACTTTTTTTCAAAACAAAAGAATAAAAAGGGCTGGGGTATAGCTCAAAGGTAGAATGCCCTTGGATGCAGTCCCCAGTACACCACACACACACACACACACACACACACACACACACACACACACACACACACCTAGAAAATTTTAAATTACCTGTGTGATTCTGTGTGTATGTGTGTGTGTTAATCACTGGTAATTGAAATCAGGGGCATTCTACATGTAAGCTACACTCCTAACCCTATTTTATTTTTTATTTTGAAACAGGATCTCATTAAGTTGTTGAGTGTCTCTAGGTTGCAGAGACTGGCCTCAAACCTGCAATCTTTTTTTCTCAGCTATACCAAGTAACTGGTATTACAAGCATGTGCCACCATGCCTGGTTCATATGTGGCTTATTTTTGTGGTCTGCATTCATTTTCTCTTGGAACACACTGATCTAGATAGTATGAAAAAGTAATGCTGCTTTTTTTTTTTAGGAAATATCTATAATATAAACTATTTAATCAGAAAAAGTAAAGTATATTGAAAACTATTTATGTACCTAGTTTCTAATGTGAATATAGACTTACCACCTTTCTATTCTTTTAGCTATTAGTAAATTAATAAGTTAAAACCTATAATATTAATCATGACTAAAGAATTTTCACTCAGAAAACTAAATTGAAAAATAGAGGGCCAGGCGTGGTGGTGCACACTGTAATCCCCGCGCTTGGGAGGCTGAGACAGGAGGATTGCACAGGTTCAAAGCCAGCCTCCGTTACTGAGTGAGGACCTCACTCAGCAACTTAGTGGGACCCTGTTTCCAGATAAAGTATAAAATAGGTCTAGGAGTGTAGCCTAGAAGTAGAAAAGTCCCTGGATTCCACCCCCAGTACCACAGAGGAAATAAAAGAAAAGTAGACTTCTTCAAATTCATTGTGCGTAGCAGCTACAACTTTTAAGGCACTCTGTGGAACATTATAAAATAATGATTGGGATTTAATGCATCTCTGGAGAAGGCATCTTAGTAGCAGGGCTTTTCATAGTGTTTTATTTTAATAATTATTAAAAGCAATTAGTTTTAAACTTTAAAATAATAGGACATTGTAAATCTTACCAAATGAAGTAGTTATATGGCTCTATTTGGCTTAAATGCTTTTCCTCACCCTGAAGCATTTTGAGAAGAAAAATTCCTGAAATCATTCTGTCATTCACAAACTGGCAGAATATCTACAACCTTGCCCTCTAGCAAATAATTTTCCAAATAGGAAAATCTTTGTTCTGAGCATAGTTTAGGAAAAAATCTGACAGCAGTTACAGAAAGGGAAATAGTAACTCTCTTTCTAAGTGCAGTTTCTTTCTGTCCTTTCTCTTTCTTATTGCCTCTTTCTTTTGCGTTGTTAGGTCTTCTGCTTCCCAAATAGCCGTAAACTAAAACATTAAGAGAAACAACTTTTAATCTTTAAAAATTAGTCTCCTTTTCTGTTTATCTCATAACTGTCTTGTTTGAAACACTAAGGAGCTGTCCAAAGAAAAATGTTGAATGTCTGTATTTCAATAATTACCACCAGTTATTTCATTCTCAAGTGAATTAGGAGTAAGATTTGCAGGAAACTATTTGTGAATGGCTATCTTACATTGAATTTTTTCTGGGGTGGGTGTGTGTGTGTGTGTGTGTGTGTGTGTGTGTGTGTGTGTGTGATACAGGAGAACATGATCTGGAGCAGATTGACTACATTGATAACTGTACTGCAGAGGAAGAAGAGGATGATGTGAGACGGCCTAAGGGTCTGGACTCAGACAGCCTCAGTTCACAGTTCATGGCATATATTGAGCAACGGCGAATCAATCATGAGGTAGTATACACATTAATTCTAAATATGTTGCTATCCCCTAGGAGAATTGTTCGTGATCCTATATATTTCTATCGTATGAGTGGTTTATTGGTTTATCTTATTAACTTCTGACTTTAGTCCTGGATTTTTTAGATTTGAATATTCAAAAAATAAGATTTATTTGTTTTTGTTTTTTTGCAGTACTGAGGATGGAATCTAGGGGCATTCTAGCTCTGAGCACAATCCCCAGCCCTATTTTTATCCTCTGTTTTGAAACAGGGTCTCACTGAGTTGCAAAGGGCCTCCCTAAGTAGCTGAGGCAGTCTGCAAACCATGATCCAGCCTCCCGAATTACAAGCTGAGATTACAAGTGTGCACCACCATGCCTAGCATAATAATATTCTTAAGTAGGGTTCAGGTTTATTTCTCTAATAAGAAGGCAGATTTTGTAATTTTGGAGAAGAAATTAAAAGAATCCTAAAAGTAGTCTAAGGACCTTGAAGAAAAGGAATATTATGCTTTTCATTATTACTTTCTTAATTTTCTGTGGGATTTTTTGCTTTTTTATTGTAACTAACTGGCAAGTCATAGCTTGACTGATCAGTAATTAAGAATTAAACTGAAAATTTAACTTTGGAGGCACCATAGAATTTTTATAATAAACTTATAACTATATGGCACTTTTATCTTAAGTCAACAGAATATAAATTATATGCTATTAAAATTCCTGGGTGTCTCTTATAATGGAACATTGAATTGCCTTAGAAAACAAATGAGCATTCAGTCCACTGCAGAATCTCTGCCAATTCCCTAAGGGTCTCAAATAGAATAGCATTCTTCAGTGTATCTAGACAGCGTAATAAAATAGCTCCATTTTAGTATATGTGATATCCATGTCTGGAGTTCATCCTAGACTCTGAGCGGGGTTATTTGAAAAACACTTGGGGCTTTTTGAAGAATGAAGTGTGTAATCTTTTAGAAATAGTTAATCGCTTTAAGTGGGACATCTTGTGGAGTGATAATTATCAATCTTTGAAAAGAATCCATTGGTTTTCCTTTTTGAAGTCTTTTTTTTTTTCTTTTTTTTTTCTTTGTGGTACTGTGGATAGAACCCAGGGGAATTCTACCTCTGAGCTACACCCTTCAGCCCTATTTTTTCATTCTTTATTTTGAAACAGGGTCTCACTATGTTGCAGAGTGCCTCACTAAGTAGCTGAGGCTGGCTACGAACCTGTGATTCTCCTTTCTCAGCCTCCCAAGTACTGGAATTAAAACCATGCGCCAAAATACCCAGCTTCCTTTTTGAAGTCTTTTGAACAAAGTATTTTTTGTTGCTGTTGGATGATACTCTTGTATTTAAAGTTGGATAAAGTTAAAAAATCAAGTGCTGTATCTTAGAGATAATAGACCAGTACCACAAACATAAGTAGATAAATAAATTTATTAATTCTAGCTACGTATCTACAGTAGTTTTAGTGATTCTATATTATAATACCGTTTATGGCTTCTGTGTCATAAAATTTTATAAAATTTGGCCATCTGTGAAATTATGATGAAGCAATATTCTTCTACATGATTTAACAACCAGTGAAGAAATACCTTCTTATATTCCTGAAATTTGCCTAAAAAAAGATTATTAAAAATCTAGCTGGGCGTGGTGACGCACACTTGTAATCCCAGCATTTGGGAGTCTGAGACCTGAGGATCGCGGTTCACGGACAGCCTCAGCTACTTAGTGAGGCTCTCTGCAAAACAGTGAGACCTGGTTTTAAAATAAAGGATAAAAATTAGGGCAGGAGGTGTAGCTCGGAGGTCGAATGCCCCTGGTTTCCATTCCCAGACCCACCAAAAAAAAAAAAAAAAATCAACTATTTGAAGCTGGGCATGGTGGCACACACTTGTAATTCCAGTACTTGGGAGGCTGACACAGGAGGATCACGGTTCACAGACAGCCTCGAATACTTAGGCCCTCTGCAACTTAAACCCTGTTTCAAAATAAAAAATAAAATAGAGTTGGAAGTGTAACTCAGAGGTAGAATGCCCTGGAGTTCAATCCCCAGTACTACAAAAAAAAAAAAAAAAATTGAGAATGTTAAACACTCTATATTATCTAATTTTATTATAATATGTCTTACATATATAGATCACCCTTGCCTGAACACGGTATGACTTTGGGGAGGTGGGTTACTGGTGATTAAACCCAGGGGCATTCTACCTTTCAGCTATATCCCCAGCCCAATTTTTTATTCTTTATTTTGAAACAAGAGTCTTCACTAAGTTGCCAATGGCCTTACTAAGCATCTGAGGCTGTCCATGAGACTGCGATCCTCCTGTCTCAGGCTCCCAAGTACTGGAATTACAAGTGTGCACCACCACACTCATCTATTACTATTTTTATTTATTTGTTTGTTTGTTTGTTTGCAGGTCTGGGGGTGGAACCCAGGGGCATTCGACCTCCAAGCTACACTCCCTGCCCTATTTTTTATTCTTTATTTTGAAGCAGGGTCTCATTAATTTGCGGAGGGCCACACTAAGTACCTGAGGCTGTTTGTGAACTGTGGTCCTTCGCTCTCAGCCTCCCGAATGCTGAGATTACAAGCGTGCGCCACCACACCCGCTTATGACTTTTTTTTTTTTTTTAAACTAAATCCATACCATAATTTTTTTTCTTTTCTGGGGGGTACTGAGGATTAAACCCAGGGGCAATTTACCTCCAAGCTATACCCCTATCCCTTTTTTTTACTTTCTGTTTTGAAATGAGGTCTCACTAGTTTGTTGAGATTCTTGCTAAATTGCTGAGGCTGGCCTTTGGTCCTCCTGTGGCCTCCCAAATCCTGGTATGCAGGAATGTGTTACTCCATCTGTCTTTGTCATGAAAATTTAATGTAGCTCATAATAATTTTAGATAACTGCAGTATCATAAAGGTAGGGTCGTAAGTCACTGACATAACATCCTAGGAGAGATTTTTTGCTTATTAAAAAAAAAGCAGGGCATACCACATGTTTGTAATCTCAGTACTTGGGAGGCTGAAGTAGGAGGATTGCAGGTTCACAGCCAGCCTCACCTTCTTAGTGATCCCCTCTGCAACTTAATGAGACCCTGTTTCAAAAAGTAAAGAATAAAAAATAGAACTGGTGTTATATCTCAGAGGTAAAATGTCCCAGGGTTCAATTTCCAGTACTGCAAAAAAAAAAGGAAAAAAGTTCACTTAAAATAAGAATAATCAGCCGGGCATAGTGGCGTATGCTTGTAGTCCCAGCGCTTGGGAGGCTGAGACAGGAGGATCGCACAGGTTTGAAGCCAGCCTCAGCTACTTAGTGAGGCTCTCAGCAACTTAATGAGACCCTGTTTCCAAAAAAAGTATAAAATAGGTCTGGGAGTATAGCTTGGAGGTAGGAAAGCCCTGGGTTCCACCCCAAGTACCACAAAAAAAAAAAGTTTAAAAAAAAGAATAATCATTCTTTCATCACGATTCCAGGATTGTAGTTCATTCTATCTGATTTTTCTGTCCAAACATAAAGCAAACATCTTTTAGCCCTTTGGAGTAACTCACAAAAGAAAATTTTTCTAGATGTATCTATCTAGTTTGTGGAGTTAGATTATATAAGTAGTCTTATATGCTTATTATTATTATTTTCGGTACTGGGGATGGAACCCAGGGACATTCTACCTCCAAGCTTCACCCCCAGCCCTTTTTTATTCTTTATTTTGAAACAGGGTCTCAATGAGTTGCAAAGGGCCTCACTAAGTAGCTGAGACTGGCTGCAAACTGAGATCCTCCTGTCTTAACCTCCCAAATGCTGGGATTATATGTGTGCACCACCACGCCCGGCTTTACATGATTTTTAATTAACCGTTTTAGAGAAGATTTTTTTGTTATTTTTTTTCCTTGAAGAATACCCCCCCCCTTTTTTTCTTCTTTCTTTTTTTTCTTAGTGGTAGGAAAGGAACCCAAGGGTATCCTACCTTTGAACTACACCCCTCAGGCCAATTTTTTTTTATTCTTTTTTTTTTTTTTGGTGGTACTGGGGTTTCTGGAAACCCTTCTACATCTGGGATACACTCCCAGATCGTATTTTATATTTTTATTTCGAAATAGAGTCTCTTAAGCTGGCGAGGTTGGCTTCGAACCTGCACAATCCTTCTGTCTCCACTCCCAAGTGTGGGATTACAAGCGTGCGCCACCACGCCTGGCTTTATTCTTTATTTTGAAATGGTTCTCACTGAATTTCAAAGGGCCTGACTAAGTAGCTGAGACTGTTCATGAGCCATGATCCTCCTGTCTCAGCCTCCCAAATGCTGGGATTACAAAAGAATACCCATTTTAGTGATTGTTTTTGGTGTTGAAATAAGATTGTATTACTTCTCTAGATTCTCACTGAACAAAATATATTACTGTGGTAACCTTTAAGCCTCTATATTTGATTTTTCATTTTATTTTTGAGCGTATGGTCCATATCGTATAAGCCAGCTTTTTTTTTTTTTTTTTTTTTTTTTTTTTTTTTTTTTTTGGTACTTAGGGGCTTTTTCTACCTCTGGGCTATACTCCCAGACCTATTCTATACTTTATTTCGAAACAGGGTCTCACTAAGTTGCTGAGAGCCTCACTAAGTACCTGAGGCTAGCTTCGAACTTGTGCAGTCCTCCTGTCTCAGCCTCCAAGCGCTGGGATTACATGCCCAGCTAATTTTTTTTTTACTAATATTGTATGAAAATGGCTTTTACATATTGCCAATATGTCTCTTTTAGTTAATATTTTATTTTACCATAAATAGAAATTACTTTTTTGTTTTATCTTGATATTCATCCTACATCCCCAGGACTATTATTGTGACTTAAGAGACAGTTTGTAGTAGGGAAGAGGTAATAATATAAATTATTTTTTGTTTTATCTTGATATTCCAACCAACATCCCCAGGACTAATATTGTGAGTTAAGAGACAGTCTGTGATAGTGAAAAGGTAAAGAAGTGTCATATACTCAGTGAATCCTCAGTTACTACACATGTTCAAGAGAAAGTGATCAAATGTTGGGGTAGGACAGGTAGGAATTTCTGTCCCAGATAAAAGCTCACACTAGATGATGAGATGATGTCTAAGATCCTTTATTATCACTCATTAAATATTACTGTATTTGGTAACTATAATTTTACATAATACAATAGAAAGAACATTTTTACATAAATAAGTATAGATTAAGAATATTTTTATCAAAGATATAGTCTACAATACTGTGGGGAGAGCTACTGGGGATTGAACCCAGGGCCATTCTATTTATGAGATACACTCCCACCCCAACCTTTTTTTTTTTTTTTTTTTTTCTTAATTTGTGTCTCACTAAGTTGCTGACCGTCTTGTTAAATTGTTGAGATTGGCCTCAAGTCTACAGTCCTCTGTCTCATCCTCCCAATTACTAGAATTACAGACATGTACAACCACCACAACTGGTATCTATAATGCTTTTGAATGTTAACATTTGAAGGTTCTATTTTAGTGTAATACACAAATTACTGAATGTTAAGTTGAATGAGAATCGTGTAATCAGTGTTGTAGATGTATATGTTAATTTATTTATGCATTTTTGGTCTAGGGTTCACCAGTAAAGCCAGTACCCATTAGGGAATTTCAAAAAACAGAAGAAATGAGAAGATTTTCACTACAAAACAGGTTTGAAAAATAAATTCTACTTATTTTTTTCTGCCTTAAAACTCAATGATAAAGCCTGGTATAGTGGCACACGCTAGTAATCCCAGTACTTGGGACGCTGAGACAGGAGGATCATGCAGGTTCAAAGCCAGCCTCAGCTACTTAGTGAGGCTCTCAGCAACTTAGTGAAACCTTGTTTCCAAATAAAATATAAAATAGGTCTGGGAGTATAGCCTGGAGGTAGAAAGCCCCCGGGCTCCACCCTCAGTACCACACACACACAAAAAAACCCCTCAATGATAAGAGTGAAGTGATTCTGATTTTATGCAGATCCATGGATAATGAAGATGTTTAGATATTATGCATTTTAGAGCTTTTTTTTTTTTTTTTTTTTTGGTAGTATTCGGGGGTGGAACCCAGGGATATTCTACCTCCGAGCTATATCCCTAGACCTATTTTTTATTCTTTATTTTGAAACAGGGTCTCAATGAATTGCAAAGGCCTCACTAAGTAGCTGAGGCTGGCTTCGAACCCATGCGATCCTCCTGTCTCAGCCTCCCAAGTGCGGGAATTACAAGCATGCGCCACCATGCCCGGCGAGATGTTTTTAAAATTGGGTGACAAAAAACCGGGCATGGAGCTGAGTGTGGTGTTGAACACTTGTAATATCAGTACTTGGAAGGCTGCTATAGGAGGATAGCAGGTTCGTGGCCAGTCTTAGCAACTTGTGAGGTCCTCTGCAACTTAGTGAGACCCTGACCCTGTTTCAAAGTAGAGAATAAAATAGGGCTGGGGGTGTAGCTCAGAGGTAGAATGCCCATGAGTTCAATCCCCCCAAGAAAAAAAAAAGGCCAGGCATGGTTTCACATCCCTGTAATACTTGGGAGACAGAGACAGGAGGATCACAGATTTGAGGACAGCCTCAACAAGCAGTGAGACTCTCATTAACATAGTGTGACCCTGTTTAAAGATAAAAATATGGCTGGGAAATAGCTTGAAGGTAGAATGCCCTTGGGTTCAATCTCCAATATCACAAGAATAAAGGCCAAAAGTTTTTATTTTTATTATTAAAATAGCTTCATCATTGAAAAGAAGAGTTAGGAGTGCCTTACATGTACAGTTCCCAGGTTCTGTAGTATTCCAGATTTCTGTTGATAAAGTGATCTTGTATATAATCTTTATTTATGTGTCTCTTTTCAATCATGGTAGAAAAGAACATAATAGTTATATATGCTATAAAGAAACGATCCCATGTGAAAAGTGATCTCAACTAAGTATCAGTAGTGGCTAACATAGACAGTTGTTAGCTATCTGTAGAATAATCAGTGATTGCCGAAGCCAGGCAGCAAGAGTAGGGGTTCTGAAGTGAGGCGTGAGGATGAAGTTTTTAACCCTAACGTGGGGGAGCTGCCAGCCTACTATCTCTACTTGTCCACCCCCGTTCGTGGGTCAATGTTTCCTACGGGTTGACAACTCTGCCTGGGTCAGTATTCCCTATTGCGCGGACACTCCTGGCCAATGCAGCTTCTGGGTCAATCTCGCCTTTATTGCGCCGACGACTTTGTTTTTCCAGAGGTATTTATACATAGCTACAGGTCAATCAACATTCTCATGCTACCACCACCAGAATACAATACAGACCAATACAAAACACATATTACAGATAGGTCAATCAGTACCCTCGTGTCATCACCACCTGATCCTCTCTCAGACCTCTTTGAACTTTCCATAACCCCAAACCTTGTTGACTCTGGACGAAGGACAGTCAGCTGAGTCAGAGACACCAATCTAGTGGAAGGCCTTAATGGCTCCCAACAAGTGATATCATCACATGAAACATGAGTTGGAGACATCAGGTATTACCATGGCTTAATTTAATGACTTGGGCCTAAGTTTACAAAATGCAGTTACTCTCTCAGTACTCACTAGACAGCTTACCTCCCGATTAACAGAAAGCTACATTAATAATAAAATTTTATTTGTTCCTTATATGTCTTGTTATCAAATATTTTTTTGTTTCTTTACCCCCACCCCTTCTTTTGGATCAGGGTTCCAGGTGAGCCATCTTCTCTCATACCACCATCACCAAGTCACAATCAGGTAATTGTTAGTACAGTTATTTATTTATTTATTTATTTATTTATTTTTGCTGGTTTAATTTTGATTTTTTTAAAACAAGGTGATTTTACTTTTATAATACATTTTATGAGTTTCCTTCTCAATCAGTTACTATAACATGCATGTGATACTTGTTAACAATTTTTATAAGTCCTTACCTACAATGGTAGTTTTATATTACAGTGCAAAGATGGGGAAAGATTGACAACAAGCACACTGAAAGAAATGCTAGGTGACTGCAAAGTAAAGGTTACTTAGATCAGCAGTAGTTCTCTAAATTCATAGAGGATATTGGCAAGGTAATCTTTGTCCTCACTTGCATGTGCTTCACTTTTGTTGCAGCTATCACAAACAGACTTGGAACTTCATCAGAGAAGAGAGCAGTTAGTAGAGCGTACTCGGAGAGAGGCACAGCTGGCTGCCCTACAGTATGAGGAGGAGAAAATAAGGACCAAGCAGATTCAGAGAGATGCTGTCCTGGACTTTGTCAAGGTGAGTCATTTTAATTCATTGACAATGTTGAAGTTATTTACAAGTTCATACTTAGCTGTTTTGCCAAGACTGCCAGTTTTTATTGTTTTAATAAATACATCAGCCAGGCATGGTGGCATGCTTGTAATCCCAGCATTCAGGAGGCTGAGACAGGAGGACCACAGTTCTCAGACAGACTCAGCTACTTCGTTAAGATCTTTGCAACTCTGTGAGACCTATTTCAAAATAAAGAATAAAAAATAGGGCTGGGGGTGTCGTTCGGAGATAGAATCCCCCTGTGTTCCAGCCCCAATACTGCAATAAATAAACAAACACACACATCAGTTTTTTTCTTCCTTATTTTACGGAATCTTGACCAAATAAAGTGATAGTCTCCCCTGCTTGTGAAGAAGATTGTAGAAGTATTTATATTGTTTTCTGTTTTTGTTTTTGTTTTTCCTTTCAGTAATGAGGATCGAACCTGGGGACATTGTGCCTCCAAGCTGCACCCCCAGCTCTATTTTTTTTTTTTTTTTTTTTTTTTTTTTTTTTTTTTTGTACTGAGGGTGGAAACCAGGAGCTTTTCTACCTCCAGGCTATACTACCAGACCTATTTTGTGTTTTATTTGGAAACAGGGTCTTACTAAGTTGCTGAGAGCCTCACTAAGTAGCTGAGGCTGGCTTCAAACCTGTGTGATCCTCCTGTCACATCTTCCCAAGCATCTTCCCAAACTTGCATCACCACACCCAGCATTTTTCCTAATCTGTGAAGCAGTTTTCCTTTCCCTTAAATTCCTACGTTATTACCAAATAAAAACTTTTTTTGTGTAGAATTAGGGATTTCACCCAGGGGCATTCTACTTCAGAGCTGTACTCCCAGCCTTAGTTTTTATTTTTTACTTTGACACAGGGTCTCACTGAGTTGCAAAGGGCCTCTCTAAGTAGCTGAGGCTGGCCACAAACTGTGATCCTTCTAATCTTAGCCTCCTGAATGCTGGGATTACAAGAGTGTGCCACCACACCCAGTTTACGGACAGCCTCAGCTGAGGCTGTGTGGGAACTGCAGTCTCCTGTCTCAGCCTTTCAAATCCTGGGATTACAAATTTGTGCCACCAAAATTTCAAAATTTTTTATCCAGTTTAATTATGTGCGTGTGGTGGGGAGGGGGTACTGGGGATTGAACCCTAGGGCATTCTAAGTCCAAGCTACACCTCCAGCCCTATTTTTTATTCTCTATTTTAGTGGTACTGGGGGTGGAACCCAGAGGCTTTCTACCTCCGGGCTATACTCCCAGACCTTTTCTTTTTTTTTTTTTTTTTTTTTTTGGAAACAGGGTCTCACTAAGTTGCTGAAAGCCTCACTAAGTAGCTGAGGCTGGCTTCGAACTCGTGCGATCCTCCTGTCTCAGCCTCCCAAGTGCCGGGATTACAAGCGTGCGCCACCATGCCCGGCTGCTCCTCTTCCTTTTTACATTTATATATGTTATATTTGTGTGTGTGCATGTGTGTCTCTCTCTCACCATTTTTTTTTTGGGGGGGGGGGGTTGGGGCTAGAACCCAGGGGCCTTCTACCTTTGGGCTAACACTCCCAGACCTATTTTATATTTTATTTGGAAACAGGGTCTCTTTAGCTAGCTGAGGCTGGCTTCGCCTCCCAAGCGCGAGGATTACAAGACTGCACCACCACACTTGGTACGTATGTAGGATTTGGAATCAGAAGGCAGGCATTATCTGGACGTGGTGGCACATGCTTGTAATCCCAGTGCTTAGGAGGCTGAGACAGAAGGATCACACAGGTTTGAAGCCAGCCTCAGCTACTTAGTGAGGCTCTCAGCAACTTAGTGAGATCCTATTTCCAAATAAAGTATAAAATAGGTCTGGGAGTATAGCCTGGAGGTAGAAAAGTCTCTGGGTTCCAATTCTCCAGTACCACACACAAAAAAAGTCAGTTGTTATTCGTGGGTATGCCACTTACCAGCCTTGTGAACTTGTATTTGTCCCACAATTTCTTCACATTTTTTTCATCCCTAAATGAATCTGATTATGGTATTTATCTCCCAGAGTAAGAAAAGTCACTTGAGCCGGGCATGGTGGCGCATGCTTGTAACCCCAGCGCTTGGGAGGCTGAGACAGGAGGATCGCACAGGTTCAAAGCCAGCCTCAGCTGGTTTAAGAGACCCTGTTTCCAAATAAAATATAAAAAAATAGGTCTGGGAGTGTAGCCCGGAGGTAGAAGGCCCCTGGGTTTCGTTCCCAGTGCCACCAGAAAAAAAAAAAAGAAAAGTCACTTGAGATACTATATGTAAGAACATATTGTAAAACACTGACTACACAGATGTTTATTTATCATTATAACATAAATTAACAAATTGGGGAAAATAGCCAGTTAGTTGGGACATTTTTCATTTGTTTTTGAATATGTTGACAGGTAGTAATGGGGTTTCCAAGTAGAGAATTTGTACAGGCAACTGGAAATTTTTAAGATTTTTTTTTTTTTTTCAGTACTGGGGATGGAATGCAGGGACATTCTACCTCAGAGTTATACCCCTAGCTCTAGTTTTTAGTCCTTTTATTTTTGAAACAGAATCTCACTGAGTTGTGAAGGGACTCATTAAGTAGCTGAGACTGTCAGCAAACCAAGATCCTCTGGTCTCCGTCTCCCGAATGCTGGGATTACAAGCATGCTCTGCCACACCCGGCCAAAATTTTTGACTGATAGAAAGCTCAAGTTGTAGCCAAGCATGGTGGTGCACACTTGTAATCCCCACACTTTGGAGGCTGAGACAGGAGGTTTACACAAGTTCAAAGCCAGCCTCAGCTACTTAGTGAGGCTCTCAGCAACTTAGTGAGACCCTGTTTCCAAATAAAGTATAAAATAGGTCTGGGAGTATAGCCCAGAGGTAGAAAGCCTCTGGGTCATCCCCCCCCCCAAAATACCACAAGAAAGAAAGAAAGAAAAAGAAAGAAAGAAAGAAAGAAAGAAAGAAAGAAAGAAAGAAAGAAAGAAAGAAAAAAAGAAAGCTCAAGTTGTTAGCATTAATATGTTATTTAAATCCCTTAGAGCCGGGCATGATGGCACACAATTATAATCCCAGTACTTGGGAGGCTGAGACAGAAGGATTGCAGGTTCAGGGACAGCCTCCAAAAGTAGTGAGACTGTTTCAAAATAAAAATTATTGAAATCTCCAACTGCATGCAAGAGCGACCTTTGGAGACTTTGACAACTCAGGCCACTCGCCTGCCCTATAATGTTAGAAGCTCCTGGGTTGGAAGCTTGCCACCTGAGTCCAGGTGTGTACTATTAACTTCCTTGTAAGTTGCCCCGAAGGTTCCTGGCCGTGAAGACTTAAAATCTATGTGATTATTGGACAGCAGATTTGGGAAACACCATGGGAAGGAGGAGACAGGGAAGGCAATTTAGTGAGACCTTGTTTCAAAGTAAAGAATACAAGCTCTCTAAACAGAAAGCTTTTGCTAATGTATCATACTTGTAAATATGTGAATAATAAAATACTTTGGAAGTTTTCCCAGCATTCGAGAGGCTGAAACAGGAGGATCAGGTTAGTGGCCAGCCTCAGCAACTTAGGTCCTTTGCAACTCAGTTTCAAAATAAAGAATAAAAAATAGGGCGGAGGGTATAGCTAAGAGGTAGAATGCTCCTGGGTTCCATCCCCAGTACTGCAAAAAAAAAAAAAAAAAAAAAAAAGATAATAATAAAAGACTTTGGAAGTGTTAAAAATAAGAAATAGGGCTGGAGGTATAGCTCGGAGGTAGAACACCTTTGGTTTCTCTTCCTAGCACCACTAAATAAATAAATAAATAAATCCCTTAGAGAATGAATTCACTGAGAGAACATAGTAACAGATCAGTACTCTGAATATGTATGTGGGTGTACATATAGTTTTTAAATGTTTCTGTTACAAATGCTTATAGAAATACAGTGGTACAATTTGTCGGTTTGTTGATTATCTTTATTTAAACTGTAAGATATTTAAGATAAGGGACAACATTTTTTAACTAATGAATCTAGAAAAATATTAATATAAGAAATAAATTAATGTGATTATTTTAGTAAATAGAATTTATCATGTCGAGTGTTCTAGATTCTAACCAACTTCTCTTCTGGGGTTCTGGGGGTGTTTAGCAAAAAGCATCACAAAGTCCACAGAAACAACAATCTCCCGTAGATGGTGAGGTAAGTCTATACTCACCTTTTCACTAGAATTTATTATTTTTGCAGTGAAAGTGAAATGTTTTGCATGTGATAAAAATATTGCCCCTTTTTTTTTCATTACAAAACTACTTATAAGCTGGGCAAGGTGGCACACGCTTATAATCCCAGCATTTGGGAGGCTGACACAGGAGGATCATGGTTCGCAGACAGCCTCAGTTACTTAGTGAGACCTTTTGCAACTCAGTGAGACCGTTTCAAAATAAAGAATAAAAAAAATAGGTCTGGGAGTGTAACTCAGAGGTAGAATGCCTCTGAGTTCCATCCTCAGAACCACACACACACACAAAAAAAAAAACCAAAAACCTACTTATGAAGAAGATACAGGCTAAGGAATTGATCAGAATTTGTAGCTCCATCTAGAGATTGAAACCCCCCATCTCCAGGCATCATCCTCTTCTCATCCATGTTTGAAATGTTCTCTAATGTGAGATAATCTTGAGAGCTACATTTGCACAGTACATGATGTTGGTATTTTTTAAAAAAGGACTCTAGAGCCAGGCGTGGTGACACACGCTTGTAATCCCAGCATTTGGGAGGCTGAGACAGGAGGATTATGAAAATAAGGAATAAAAAAATAGGGCTGAGGATATAGCTTGGGGGTAGAATACCCCTGTGTTCCATCCACAACACCAGAAAAAGAAAAAAAAGACTCTAAAGCCAGCCGTGGTGGTGCATGCTTATAATCCCAGTACTTGAGAAGCTGAGACAAGAGGATCACATATTTGCAGCCAACCTCAGCTACTTAATGAGGCCCTCCACAACTTGTGAGACCCTTTCAAAATAAAGAATAAAAAATAGTGCTGGAGTATAGCTTGTATATAGAATGCCCCTGGGATCAATCCCCAGTACTGCAAAAAATAAAAAAGACTCTAATAGTATTTCAGTTTCCCTAGTTATTTCAGTGTTACTAATTTGTACACATTTGTTTTATAATGTCAGGGAATATATTTTCATTATAAATAAATTTATAAAATTAATTGCCTCCTTTTTAAAATATATGTACCTATTTTGATCTGCTAAAATGAAACTTATTGGAGCCGGGTGTGGTGGTGCACACATATAATCCCAGTACTTGGGAGGCGGAGATAGGAGGATCACACAAGTTTGAAGCCAGCCTCAGCTACTTAGTGAGGCTCTCAGTAACTTAGACCCTGTTTCCAAATAAAATATAAAATAGGTTGGGGCTATAGCCCAGAAGTAGAGAGCCCCTGGGTTCCATTCCCTGTACCACAGTAAATAAACAAACAAATAAGATGAAATTTATTAAATGAATATTTTAATTATAGTTGATTTTTGGCAATTTTCTCTTTATTTTTATCCCCTAACTTTTTTAGTATCCTTAAAAATGCATAAAGGCAAGCCAGGCTGGTAACACACACTTATAATCCCAGCGCTTGGGAGGCTGAGACAGGAGGATCACACAGGTTCGAAATCGGCCTCTGCTACTTAGTGAGGCTCTCAGCAATTTACTGAGAACCTGTTTCCAAATGAAGTATAAAATAGGTCTGGAGTATGGTCAGGAGGTAGAAAAGCCCCTGGGTTCCACCCCTCAGTGCAACACACACACACACAAAAAAAAAATGCATAACGGCATTGTTTCATATGAATTTTTTACTTTGCTTATTATAAAATACATTGTTAAAAACCAAACTTGGGGTTTTTACAGTATGACTTTCTAGCACAATATTTCTAAAGTATAAGTTTTTTTGCTATGGGAAAGTGTACTGTTTAAAATGTTTTAGATTATCTGTTATAAAGGAGTCCTAAGCTGGGTGTGGTGGTGCACGTTTGTAATCCCAGTACTTGGGAGGCTGAGACAGGAGGATCAAGCAGGTTTGAAGTGAGCCTCAGCTACTTAGGCTCTCAGCAACTCGGTGAGACCCTGTTTCCAAATAAAAATATAAAATACTTCTGGGAGTGTAGCCTAGAGGTAGAAAGCCCCTGGGTTCCATTCCTGGTACAACAACCATAAAGGAAGGGAGGAAGGAGTCCTTACTTACTTACTTACTTACTTACTTACTTACTTATTTATTTATTTATTTATTTATATTTTTTAGCGGTACTGGGGGTAGAACCCAGGGGCGTTCTACCTCCAAGCTATACCCCTGGAAGGAAGGAAGGAAGGAAGGAAGGAAGGAAGGAAGGCAGGCAGGCAGGCAGGCAGGCAGGCTGGCTGGCAGGCTGGCTTTATTTATTTATTTATTTATTTGATTTTTTTAGCAGTACTGGGGGTGGAACCCAGAGGCATTCTACCTCCGAGCTACACCCCCTGCCCTATTTTTTATTCTTTGTTTTGAAACAGGGTCTCACTGAGTTGCAAAGGGCCTCACTAAGTAGCTGAGGCTGTCTGGAACTACAATCCTCCTGTCTCAGCCTCACGAATGCTGGAATTACAGGCGTGCACCACCAGCCCCGCTGAAAGGTGTCTTTAAATCTTACTGAACTGAAGTAACTACTTTTGTTCATTTGTATGACAACTTTCTATGTTGCTATAACCTGAGTCATTGAAGAATTTTTAGTTGTCTTTTCTTCACACAGTAATGATTGTATGCAAGTCTTTGGCAACCAGGGTTTGCTAAGCTTAATATATTTTCCTTTTTTACTCCCAAATTTTGATGGTTATTCTCAAGTAATTCATTCTCTTAAAAACTAAAGCTTCACAGAAAAACAGCATAGTTTTATTCATGCAAGGCAAATGCTCTACCACTGAGCTATAGCCCCATCCCTACATACACAGTTTTACAATTTTCATTTGTACCTTACTTATCTGAGGGGATGCCTCCAGCAGAAGATATATCTCTTTGGATTGTTTATTTGTTTTTTGTTTTTGTACTAGGGATGAAACCCAGGGACATTCTACCTTTGAACCACACCCCTAGCCCTTTATTTTGAAACAGGGTCTGACTGAGTTGCAAAGGGCCTCACTAAGTAGCTGAGGCTGTCAGCAAACCGGGATCCTCCTGTCTCAGCCTCCCAAAAGTTGGGATTATAAGCGTGCGCCACCACGCCCAGCTTGGATTGATTTTTTTTTTTTTTTTTTTTTTTGCGGGTCTGGGGATGGAACCCAGGGGCATTCAACCTCCGAGCTACACCCCCAGCCCTATTTTTTATTTTATATTTTGAAACCGGGTCTCACTGAGTTGCAGAGGGCCTCACTAAATAGCTGAGGCTGTCCGCGAACCGCGATCCTCCGGTCTCAGCCTCCCGAATGCTGGGATTATAAGCATGAGCCACTACACCCGGCTTGGATTGATTTTTTATTTTGTCACTGGCTCACTAAATGAATACAAATTCCTTATAGTATTGTTTCATCTATACTTCACCTTTCTTCTCCATGAACAGAAAATATTTCCTATTTCCTCCTTGCTTTAAAAAGTTTTTAGGCAATATAAACATATTTTAAGTTCTTTAAGCTCTTTGGAAGAAAATAAATACTGAATCAGCTTATTGAGCATTATGGTGCATGAATTTCAGATGCTGTGGGCCTGTGTCTTAATGTCTCTTTCCTTGTGTGTGTTGTTGAAATACATCGCCGTGTGCATAGTTTGTTGTTGACATCGCTTCATTTTTTTCCACCTCTCCAGTGTCCTTTCCCATCCAGAAGGTCTCAGCACACTGATGATAGTGCTTTATTAGTGGTAAGAGTGCACAAATTGGAGTTTTATATTACTATTTCTAGAGGCTGAAGAATCACTATTGTGCTTTTCACTCCAGAATGACCTAAATACCATAAAACATGATGAGCAACATTCCTAAGTGCTTTCTAGATAACTAGAACTGTTTCCCTACATTACCATTTGCATCTTACAAGTGTTCAGAGTTCTGCAGCTGTGATTCACATGTCTATGTCAGTGTTTTCCAAGGTAAAACAGATGACTTGAGAACCATATTGGCTTTGTGTGTGAAGGGGTGTAACATAATATTGGTTTTCTTTTTATGTCTTTTTCTAATTTCAGGTGTACCTTATTAATCATTAATTTGGCTCAGGAGTCACCTGTATGATAAATAAAATCCCTTACCCCTTGACACTAATTATGCAAATGTATATTTGGTATTCACTTTTAACATGTATTTTTAGTTAATTGAACATTAGGGTTCAACTATTTATAGCTCAAGATTATTCCTTCATGATCCTTTTTTTAACTTAGGAAAACATTAACTGAAATGCAGTCTACTGCTCATTTTTAATGCTGATTTGCTTTTATTTGCTGTTTCATCAGCTGAAATGAATATAACATGAGGGCTTTACTTAAAGCCTTAATTTTTAATCTGCCTTGCAAAAGAATTCTAACCATTTACAGAATTACTTTTCCTGTCATGTTTTATGTTATTTTTACAGTAGTATTGGAAACTAGCAGTTCAAATGTCTAATGTCTGTGGTAGTCCCGTCTTATGTGCTAGAAGCTGCTGCCATTGTGTGTGCAGTATGAATTGCATGCTTTAGTATGAGATTCTTGCTACATAAATGTCCATTGTCTGTTAAAATTTCTATGTATTCTGCAGTCTCCATTTCCTTTCAGATAGATAAAGCACATTTTAACTGGGCAGGCTTAAAAATGAATAAAACCCCCAGTGCCTGCAGTTTTAGAGGAAGTTAATTGGCACAAGAAGTTAAAAAAAAAATAGCCAGGCATGGAGACACACACTTATAATCCTGGTACTTGAGACGCTGAGGCAAGAGGATCACAGATTCACAGCCAGCCTCAACAATTTAAACAGGGCTAGTGCCCTTGGATTCAACTCCCAGTACAACAAAAAAGTAAAAATCATTTAAATTTATGTATAGAGCCAGGCGTGATGGTGCACGCTTGTAATCCCTGCGCTTGGGAGGCTGAGACAGGAGGATCGCACAGGTTCGAAGCCAGCCTCTGCTACTTAGTGAGGCTCTCAGCAACTTAGTGAGACCCTGTTTCCAAATAAAATATAAAATAGGTCTGGGAGTATAGCCCGGAGGTAGAAAGCCTCTGGTTCCACTAAATAAATAAATTTATTTATTTATTTATTTATGTATAGAGATAGTGAGGATCTCTGATGATTCACACAAAATCATTTTATAAATAATTACTGAGAATTTTACAGAATGTTTTGTCCAGAATATAGCCTGACCAAAGTCACATACTTAATATGTGTAAGCCTGGGTCTGAATTTAGACTTGGCCAGTTTAGGGACCTGCAGTAAACACAATGCTGTGTTACCTCCTATACTATAACTGAAAGCAATTTCAGTTATAGGAAAACTAGGAAACTCAAGGTGAGATTTAATGGCATATAGTAAGAGTCTGAGTGACCTGGGTTCCATCCCAAGTACCGGAAAGAATTAATTAAATTAAATAGGGCTTGAAGGTATAGTTCAGAGGTAGAATGCCCCTGGCTCAATCCCCAGTACCACCACCACCCCAAAAAAGTGGTTCTTTGGTAACTTCCTATCCTCTAATCAAATTTGTGTCTTCACTGTTTTGTTCTTCATAGTACTTTTATTTGGGCATTTATTGTACATATTTTCCCTATTAGGCTATTCCATGGCAAGCTTCATGAGCACAAGGGTGTTCTGTGTTGTGCCCAGGAATATATTGCTAACATACTGTATTAAACCTAGGGCCATACTACCACTGAGCTATATCCCAGCCTCTTTTTTTTTTTTTTTTTGCGGTACTGGGGATGAAACCCAGGGGCATTCTACCTCTGAGCTCCACCCCCAGCCCTATTTTTTATTCTTTATTTTGAAACTGGGTAGCTGAGGATGTCCGCAAACCACTATCCTCCTGTCTCATTCTCCCAAATGCTGAGATTACAAGTATGTGCCACCACTCTCAACTTTTTTTTTAATTTTTGAGACAGTCTCACTAAGGTTCACACTGACCTTGAATCTATGATCCTCTTGCCCAGCCTCCCAAGTAGCTGGATGACAGGTGTGCACTACCATACATTGTGGCTTTTATTCTTTTTTTTTTTTTTTTTTTTTTAAGAGGGTTTCACTGAGTTGCAAAGGGCCTCACTAAGTAGTTGAGGCTGTCCGCAAACCGCAAAAAACCACTATCCTCCTGTCTCATTCTCCCAAATGCTGAGATTACAAGTATGTGCCACCACTCTCAACTTTTTTTTTAATTTTTGAGACAGTCTCACTAAGGTTCACACTGACCTTGAATCTATGATCCTCTTGCCCAGCCTCCCAAGTAGCTGGATGACAGGTGTGCACTACCATACATTGTGGCTTTTATTCTTTTTTTTTTTTTTTTTTTTTAAGAGGGTTTCACTGAGTTGCAAAGGGCCTCACTAAGTAGTTGAGGCTGTCCGCAAACCGCAATCCTCAAGTCTCCTCCTCCTGAATGCTGGGATTACAAGCATGGGCCACCACACCCGGCTACACTGTGGCTTTTAACCTTTCAATATTTGAGAGTGACAATAGTTCCAGCACATTTAGTTAAAAGGAGGCCTAGGAGTTGGGTGTGGTGATGCACACTTGTAATCCCAGTATTTGGGAGGCTGAAACAGGTGCATCGGAAGTTCCTGGCCATTCTAAGCTACTTAGTGAGGCCTTTTGCAACTTAGTGAGACCCTGTTTCAAAAAAATAGGGCTGGGAGATAGAATGCCCCTGGGTTCAATCCCCAGTACCAAAAAAAGAAGAAGAAGAAAGAAGCAGGGAATCTAAACAGGTGAAGCATACATATTGTCTTAAGGTTGCCACATCGTATTCTTTGATACATTTTTTCTCCCTTAAGATGGAAATACATTATATGTTAAATGCTTTCTTTGTCAGAAGAAGAAGGGAAAATAGCTGGTGGTGCAAATTTATAATCCCAGTACTTGGGAGCCTGAGACAGGAGGATCACAGGTTGGCAGCCAGCCTCAGCAACTTAGTGAGGCTCTCATTAAGTGAGACCCTTTTCCAAAATAAAAAATAAAATAGGTCTGGGGCTGTAACAGCTCAGAGGTAGAAGGCCCCTGGACTCCATTCCTAGTACCACACACACAAAAAAGATACAGTTGTAGCCAGGTGTGGTGGCATGTACCTAGATTCGCAGGTACTTGGGATGCTTAGGTGGGAGGATCACTTGAGCCTGGAAATTTGGGACCAGGCTGGTCAACATAGCTAAACTCCATCTCCCAAAATCGACTGTATTTTTTATTGACCACATACATATACCTTTTTATAAATGCTTTGTGTTTTCTTGCTCATTTAACTCATGACTCAGAAATTTATGGTCCCAAATATTTTAAGTATTTAGTTCATAAAGAATTTAATATCTTTAATGCACTTTGTTGTCATAAAAGGTAAAATGTCCATTTCCCTTTGTGAAAATTTATTTTCTCTCAGTTCTATTACCTATGTGGCAAAATAAAAAATCATGTTTTGAGCATTTTTATTATCAGAATCCTATATAATAACATGAATGTATCATTACATATCTCACTCATGTACAAATACAAGGCATGAGTAAAAAAAAAATATATATATATATATATATAATTTTTTGCAATACTGGGGATTGAACCTAGGGCATTCTACATATTAGCTATACCCTATTTTTTATTCTTTATTTTGAAACAGTCACACTAATTTACAGAGGGCATTACTAAATAGCTGAGGCTAGCTGCGAACCTGTGATTCTACCTCAGCCTCCCTAGTACTGGGATTACAAGCATGTGCCACCAGACCCAGTTAAAAACTAAATGTGGCTGCCGGGCGTGGTGGTGCATGCTTGTAATCCCTGTGTTTGGGAGGCAGAAATAAGAGGATCGGGCAGGTTCGAAGCCAGCCGCACGCGCTGGTTTAGGAGACCCTGTTTCCAAATAAAAATATAAAATAGGTCTGGGATTGTAGCCCGGAGGTTGAAGGGCTTCCAGGAACCCCAGTACCAAAAAAAAAAAAAAAAAAAAATTAAATATGGCTGGGCATGGTGGCGCACGCTTGTAATCCCCACACATGGGAGGCTGAGACAGGAGGATCATGCAGGTTCGAAGCCAGCCTCAGCTGGCTTAAGAGACCCTGTTTCCAAATAAAATATAAAATAGATCTGGAAGTGTAGCCCAGAGGTAGATGGCCCCTGGTTCCATCCCCATTACCACCAAAATAAATAAATAAATATTAAATATTAAATATGTAAAAAATACTTCTTAGGTCAAATACAAAAAAAATTTTTTATATAGTAGCTTTTTTACATTTTTAAATGTTAAATAATTATATATAGTTTGCAGACAACCTCAGCTACCTAATGAGGCCCTTTGCAACTCCATGAGACCCTATTTCAAAATAAAGAATAAAAAATAGGGCTGGGGGTGTCGCTTGGAAATAGAATGCCCCTGGGTTCCATCCCCAGTATTGCCAATAAAAAATAATAATTATATATACACATTAGATCCTAACAGTATTTCTAATGCTACCTGTAGTATATCTACCCTCTTATAGATCATTTGGAATTTGACAGCACCAGAAATGAAATTATCTTTAAGGTGTGGTGCAGAATCCTCATGTCCTCTGTTCTTATATCAAGACCATTAAATTGAATTGAATAATAAATCTAATTTGAATTAATATTGGAAAATATTGTTCTGATTGCTGCCATTCTGCTCAGTTACAATGAGCTATTTGACTGGACTTGTTTCCCCTGTTATAGGAACAGCAGAGGACTCAAGGCTCTTTTGCTAATGATGTTGATATTCTTTTATTTCTACATTCTTGAGTAATGTGCTAATAAAGTATTGAGAATAGCCTTCTACAGATAGAAAGCCTATGTTGTATAGCGATGGGGTTTTAATCCCCAAATATTTTCCTTCAGGCTTATTAGTATCTTAGTAAACCATTTGAAAGTTCGTCAATGACTTTTCCTTTTCTAATTTCTCTGATCAGATCTGCTTGCCTGGCGTTTTGCTAACATAATTGCTTCCTCTGTTTCTTTTCTTCCTCTAAAATGTAGTCGCTGTCAGGGTTGAATCAAGTGGGCTGTGCTGTTACCCTGCCTCATTCTCCTGCCTTCACACCTCTTAAGGTATCTTTTGTTACAGTAATTCACCAGGAAATTTGGGGAGGGAGTGCACAAGGTAGGTCTTAAATTTTCCAATAGATGGTTTAATAGCAATCTAGGATTGCATGAAACATACCTAAGCTTATATTCAGATTGTTTGAAAATGTCATTCAGGTTTTCTTATTAAAAGGTTATTTTTATCATGAGTCATCTTAATACAGGTTAATACATAATATCACATTAACTTTCATTTAATATGCGTGTAAAATAACAAGTCCATCTGTAAACCCATCACTGCCAAAACCATCTACATCCGTAGGAGTCAGCCAACTCTGGTCCCTAAGCCACCTGTTTTGTACAGAAGGTTTTTATTTGTACACAGCCAGTTCCTTTTGTTTATGTATTGTTTGTAGCTGCTTTTGCAGTAAACAGCGGAGTTGAAATAGCTGCGACAAATATAATGAACCCCAACCCTAAAATATTTACTGTCTGCCCCTTTAAAAAAAAAATTGGAGCTGACTGTGGTGGTGCACACTTGTAAATCCAGTACCTGGGAGGCTTAAACAGGTTCAAGGATATCCTCAGCAAGTAGTGAGACTCTCGTCAACCTACTGAGACTCAGTTTCCAAATAAGAAATAAAATTGGGTCGGGAGTATAGCTTGAAGGTAGAATGCTTCTGGGTCCAGTCCCCACTACTGAAAAAAGTAAAATTCAGTAAAGTTTTGTTTTTTGGTTTGTTTGTGTATTTATTTATTTTTGCAGTGCTGGGGATTAGACCCAGGCGCATTCTCCTTCTGAGCTACACCCCCAGACTTACTTTTTATTCTTTATTTTAAAAAAAAGTCTTAACATAGTTTTAGAGGCCCTCACTAAGTAGCTGAGGCTGACTGAGAACCTGCAATCCTCCTGTCTCAGCGTCCCAATAATTAGGATCACAAGCATGCACCACCACTCCCAAATCTTACCTGGATTTAAGATCCATAAATCTGACTTTGCCTCTCTC
The DNA here is from genome assembly GCF_963383645.1 of Muscardinus avellanarius. Lineage (NCBI taxonomy): Eukaryota > Metazoa > Chordata > Mammalia > Rodentia > Gliridae > Muscardinus > Muscardinus avellanarius. The sequence continues at coordinate 75,529,687 of NC_137790.1, read as the reverse complement.
AGCCTACCAAACCATCAAATAACTAGTTTTTAAAAATTTATTCATAGTCAGGCATGATTACACATGCCTATAATCCCAGTTCTTGGGAGGCTGAGTCAGGAAAATCACAAGTTCTCATCCAAGCTTAGCAACTTAACAAGAACCTCCACAACTTAGTGAGACCTTGTAACTACAAGAAAGTAAATAAAGAGTTAAGTGTGATGGCACACGCTTTTAATCCCAGCATTTGGGAAGCTGAGGCAGGAGGATCACGGTTCGCGGACAGCCTCAGCATTTAGTGGGGCCCTTTGCAACTCAATGAGACCGTGTTTCAAAATAAAAAATAGGGCCGGGGGTGGAGCTCAGAGGTAGAATGCTCCTGGGTTCCATCCCCAGTACCTCAAAAAAAAATAAAAAAATATAGGGCTGGAGGTGGAGCTCAGAGGTAGAATGCCCCAAGGTTCCATCCCTAGTAACACACACACACACACACACACACACACACACAAGCTTATTCCCTATCCTATATATTTTCTAATAAAACTTTGTGCCATAGAATGACTATTGTTTGTCTTTGAAAAAGCATGTTAAATAATGGGACTGTCTTTAGAGAGTGTATTACATAAACACAACTAAGTAAAACATTTGTCTTTTAAAAATACATAGATGCCAGGCGTGGTGGCTCACGCTTGTAACCCCCGCGCTTGGGAGGCGGAGACAGGAGGATCTCAGGTTCAAAGCCAGCCTCGCTGGCTTAAGAAACCCTGTTTCCAAATAAAATATAAAATAGGTCTGAGAGTGTAGCCTGGAGGTAGAAGGGTTCCATCCCCAGTACCACAAAAAAAAAAAAAAAAAATAGATGGACAAGCCATGTGTGCTGGCATACACTTGTAATCCTAGCATTTGAGAGGCTGAGACAGAAGGATCCCGGTTCACAGACAGCCTCAGCTACTACTTATACTTTGGCCCTTTGCAACTCAGTGAGACCTTGTTTCAAAATAAAAAAAAAATAGGGGTGGGGGTATAGCTCAGAGGTAGAATGCTCTTGGATTCCAAACCCAGTACCACAAAAATAAATAAATAAATAGATGGACAAACCAGGCCTCGTGGTACACACTTTTAACCCCAGTACTTGGGAGGCTGAGACCTGAAGGATCTCAGGTTCACAGTCTCAGCAACATAGAGAGACTCTGAGCAACCTGGTGAGATCCTGATTCAAAACAGAACATAAAAAGATATCTCAAGAGGTAGAGTGCCCAAGTTCAATCCCCAGTACAACACACACATACACAAATTTAATTTCACCAAAATTTTATTTATAAACTGGCAGGTGTAAGTGTATGACTGATAGTTGAGCCCAGAGGCATTCTACCTGCGAGCTACACCCCCAGACTGATTTTCTTTCTTTTTTGGCAACAGGGTCTCACTAGGTTGATTAGAGTCTCACTACTTGCTGAGGTTGTCATTGAACCTGTAATCCCCTGTCTCAGCCTCCCAAGCACTAGGGTTACAAGCATGTGCCACTACTCCTGGCTTTCTAGACTTAACTTTGAAGGAAAGTTCCATGAGTTTTATTTTATAGTCCCAAAGTTACCATAAGCATGAAAATATTCTTTGAGTAATAATAATTGCTCTATTTCTCTTTTTCTACAGAGTGATGACAGATCTAACACCATATCAGGTTTACCTACAACAGAAACAGGTAATAGACACAATGGCCAGATTAACTATATTACTATTATAATTCTTATTCAGAATTTTCTTGATCACTTTCTTCTTAGAAAACTGTGGCTTCTTTTTCTGGAATGGAAATTAGGTACAAAATTGAAATTTAACCCAGGAGTGTTATACCACTAGGCTGCACCTCAGAACTTTTTATTTTATTCTTTTTTATTTTTTTTTTTTTTTTTTTTTTTTTTTTTTTTTTTTTTTTTTTTTTTTTTTTTTCTCTTTTTAAAAAACAAAATTTATTATAACTTACATTTTTCATCAAACCAACACAATGAGGCTTTAGACCTGACTAAGGTAATTAAACCATTATATTAAAACCATCAGCAAAAATTACCACACCCACTTAAATCTCAAGATAACTGTAAGCAGAAATACTTGAAAATGCTTAACATTGTGGGGAAATGGTAGGACATTACTAATGTGCTGTAACTACGTGAACCACTAAATTGGCACATACTGACATTTTATTAGTTAAGTCAATGTTATAAAAAATCTTCTGTAAATAAGTTTACAGAATTAATGAAATTACGTTGTACGTGTGTATGGGTACCAGTACTAGGAATTGAACCCAGGGCATTCTACCACTGAGTTCCATCCACAGCCCTTTTTATTTTGTAACGAGGTCTGACTAAATTGCCCAGGCTGGCCTTGAATTTAACACTTCTTCAACCTCAACCTCCCAAGTAGCTGGGATTATAAGGTATGCACCAGGGTGCACTCACTCACTTTATAGAAAATCTTAACTGCAGAAGATCTTAGCAGTCCATCCACTTGCCAAGTTATACAGATTTCCTGTTATGATCAGCACTGACAAAGGCCTACAGAACTCATACTGCTATAAATGCAGTAAGAGCTGGGTTAGATGAGGCAGAAAATCTGTAGGGGCCATGCATTACAACTGACAAAGGGAAAATAAGGAGCTTACTAAAAATGGTACCTACTGTGTTAAAAAGAAGGGAAATTCAAAACTATTTAATTTAGCAGGAACACACAAATATGCTACCATTACACCATTACTTAAGAGAACATGTCCAACATGCCTTAAAATACATACTTGTACTTTTGAAAGAAGTTTGGAGCTTCAAAAAGTTTGGACCACTCTGCCTTACTCAGCAAAATTTCATCTGTGATAGCAAGACCTTGTTTAAACTCCTCAACCATGACCATCCGTGTTGAAACGGACACATTGTACGTGGAGTTCTGTTGTGGGTATGCTGGTGTAATTATAGGCATAAGATGGTACCTATCACTGGGATTTACCATTTAGAAAATACCAAGAAAAATTTATGTACAAGAGTTGATGCTATTGCATTTGGATAAAGCTGGCAAGTTCTTGCTACTAGCATAGCCCAGGAAACACCACCGAGGAAACCTAATATATTGGAATAGATGTTGTGGCGTTTGGCCCACAGTTTGATAGCTCTCAGAGTTAACCTGAAGTTGTCAATGTTTGGTACTAGATGTAAAATTTCATCGGTTACCCTGCAACCATTAAGACTTCTTATGCATCTGATATCTAAATTCTTAAGAAGACTGTCATCTCGTAGGTCCAAATCTTCTGGAATAGTCTGCAGTGCTAATCTTGCAAACAAAATATCAATCTCTATCCCATCAAAGCAGAGTTTGATAACTGGTACAAACGCTTCTTCAACAGCTCTTAAATCTTTGACTTCTTCCTGTAACTTTAATTTATCGTAGAATGAGGTGAAAAAGTCACTTCGATCAACATGTCTCGGTGCAACACACAATGCATCAATATCAGCTCCTTTTGTATGTACTCCTAATCTGTAAGATCCAAAGGTAAAAATTTTCCCTCCAACATTTTCAATTACAGATTGTGGAAGATTCTTACTTTCACTGATTTCTCGTATCCACTCTTTCACCAGGTTATTTAGTTTTCCCAAAATAAGAATCCTGCGCTGCAGCTCCTCTTCCTCTTCAAAAACCCCAAAGGGCTTCAAAGTCTCAATTAGTTTCTGTGTAAGAATGCAGTCGGTCTCCTTGGGGGCTGCTAAGCTGATAGGGGAAGTAATGCCATAGTGCTTCTGCGGCGGCTGTGTTTGTTGTGATCCCTGCGTTGTAACTGGAAACGGCATCGTCTCCTGCGCCGGCATCGCCCAGTCACTTCCCCCCCGCAACCGCCGCCGCTGCCGCCCTGGGCATGATCCACTGAGGCGGGAGGGAGGGGGGCCTGCCTCGGCCCTGGGTCCTACCCCACTCCCGCACCCGCTCCCGCCGCTTTAAGCGCTTCTCCTCCTTCCCCTTCGTCCTAACATGGCGCCCGAGCGCTACCACCTCTTTTTTATTTTTATTAGGGGTCTTATTAAGTTGCCAATGCTGATCTTGAACCCACAATCCCTTTGTCTCAGCTTCCTAAGTACTGGGATTACAGGCAAGCTCTATCATACCTGGCTAACATTTTGCACTTTTTAATTCAACTGGTTAATCATTCAACAAGAACAAATGATCATAAGCAAGCAGCGCATAGATTTACAAGAGACTATGTTCAGTATATTAACATCTATTTATTTTTATTTATTTATTTATTATGTGTGTGATACTCAGAATTGAACCCAGACACATTCTATCCCCAAGTTACATCCCAAGACTGACTTTATTTCTTAATTTGGAAACAGGGTCTCACAATGTTCTCGAGAGCTTCACTATATTGCTGAGGTTGTCCTTTAACCTGCAATCCTCTAGTCTCAGCCTCCCAAGTACTGGGCTTAGAAGCATGTGCCACCACACCTGGCTTATTCTATATTTATTGATGTTCCAAAAATAGCATGAGAATTAAAAACACAAGTAGCCTCCCTGCTTTGGGGATTACTTTTTTGTTCCAGAATTTTCGTTAATAATCAGAATTATCATTTTATGTCACTGTCGTATTTAATTTTATTTATGCACAATTTATTGAACTTTTATGACATGTATATCTATAATGTATTTAATTTGCTCTTCATCTCCTTTAATCTGATTTTGCTTTTTCATGTTGATTTAGCTCATCATTCCCCTGCATATTCTTTTCCTGCTGCTACCCAGAGAAATCAGCCCCAACGCCCTGAAAGCTTCCTTTTCCGATCAGCTGTCAGGGCAGAAACAAATAAAAGTAAGTGGTAGTGATTTTTAAATCAGAGCAGGGCAGGGTTGGGGTTGGAAAGTTGCTTTACACAATGACATTAAGGGTTACACGCTTTTAAACTTCTATACCAACATACCGTCTCAACAAGAGCTTTAAACTCTGTGATTGACGCCGGTGTGGTGGCGCACGCTTGTAACCCCCGCTCTTGGGAGGCTGAGACGGAGGATCACACAGATTCGAAGCCAGCCTCAGCTACTTAGTGAGGCTCTCAGCAACTTAGTGAGACCCTGTTTCCAAATAAAGTATAAAATAGGTCTGGGAGTGTAGCCCAGAGGTAGAAGACCCCTGGGTTCTACTCCCAGTACCACCACACACAAAAAAAGACACACAACTCTGTGATTGTTTAAATCTGGAGTATCTTGTTTGAATTTGTTTGAATTAGAAAGTTTTTTAGATTCAGTGTGTGTGTGTGTGTGTGTGTGTGTGTACATACGTACGTACATACTGAGGATTGAATCCATGGGCATTCCACTTCTAAGCTACATCCCCCAGTCTTTTTTTTTTTTTTTTTTGGCAGGTCTGGGTTTGGAACCCAGGGACATTCGACCTTTGAGCTACAAACCCTGCCCTATTTTTTATTCTTTATTTTGAAACAGTCTCAATAAGTTGCGGAGGGCCTCACTAAGTAGCTGAGGCTGTCAGCGTAAGGGGAATCCTCAGGTCTCAGCCTTCCGAATGCTGGGATTAAAGCCTGCGCCACAACACCTGATTTCCCCAGTCCTATTTTATTTTTATTTCCAAACAGAGTCTTGCTAGGTTGATGAAAGTCTCACTACTTGCTGAGGCTGTCTTTAAATCAATGATCCTCCTCTCTCAGCCTCCTAAGTACTGGGATTATAAGCACGCATCACCATGCCTGGCTCATTCCTTTTCTCTGTAATGAAATTTTGTGTGTGTTTTTTTTTTTTCTATTGATAAATACACATCCCATGACCAGAAATTTTAGTCTGAGAAATGTACACGTATGGCTGGGCATGGTAATCCCAGCATTCAGGAGGCTAAGACAGGAGAATCACGGTTCGTGGACAACCTCAGCTACTTAGTGAAACCCTTTGCAACTCAGTCAGACCCTGTTTCAAAATAAAGAATAAAAAAATAGGGCTAGGGATGTAGCTCAGAGGTAGAATTCCCCTGGGGAAATCCCCAGCACCGCAAAAAAAAAAAAAAAAAAGTGCACATATGTATACCAAAAGATATATACAAAAATATTAATAGCAGCATTGTTCATAATAGCCGCAAATTGAATGCCCATCAGTACAATGGTTAAATTGTGGATTTATCTGTATAATGGAATACCATATGCACAGTGAAAATGAACAAATTACTATATACAACAATGTGGATAAATCTTAGAATTCTAATCAAAAGAAGCCATACAGAGCTGGGTATGATGGCACATGCCTGTAATCTCAGACCTTGGGAGGCTGAGACAAGAGGACCACAGGTTCAAATCCATACTCAGCAATTTAACAAGACACTATTTCAAGATTAAGAAATAGAATAGGGCTGGGGGTATAACTTAAAAGTAGAATGGTTTCAACCTCCAGTACCAAAAAAAAAAGAAAAAGAAGCCAGACCAAAATATTTATACTATATGGTTTAATTTATAGAAAGTTCAAAAATTGACAAAACTAATCTATGGGTTTGGTTTGGTTTGGTTTTTTGTGGTACTGGGAGTGAAACCCAGAGGCTTTTCTACCTCCAGGCTATCCTCCCAGACCTGTTTTATACTTTATTTGGAAACAGGGTCTCACTAGGTTCCTGAGAGCCTCACTCAGTAGATGAGGCTGGCTTTGAACCTGCGCGATCCTCCTGTGTCAGCCTCCCAAGCGCGGGGATTAGAAGCGTGCGCCACCACACCCGGCTTATGGTTGGTTGGTTTGTTTTTTAAGGGCAGGGTGCTGGTAATCTTTGGGTACTGATGGGCAGGAATCATGAGAGGGGTTTTTGAGCACTGGTAATATTTTATTTATAGACCTTAGCTATTTCACTTTGTGAAGATAATTTACTGAACGCTGGGTTTACCATTTTTGTGCTTTTTCTGTGTGTACATTATTTTTCAATAAACAATAAGTTTTTGTTGTCATGTTTGTGGTGCCAGGGGTTGAACACAGACATTCTACATCTAAACAGTACCCCAGCCCTTTTTATTTTTTAATGTGGAAACATAGCCTCACTTAAGTTATGAGGCTGGTCTCAAACCTGTGATCCTCCTGTCTCAGCCTTCCAAGTACTAGAATTATAGGTATGTTCCACCGTACCCACTAAAAACAATATTTTTATTTTGTTTATTTTAGTGTGTGTGAGAGTTTATGTGTGTGTGTGTGTGTGTGTGTATTATTACTTACTGGTATTGAACCCAAGGGCATTCTACCTCTGAGCCTGACTAAGCCTGATTCAAAATTTTTAAATGGATGCAATCAAACAAACCAAAAGTAGTTTAACCAAAAAAGTGATGAAAATTTCCTTGGCTTTTATACTATTGTCCCATTATTGTAGATAGTTGAAAATTTCCATAATAAAATATTTTTTATTTTTGCTATGGTCCTGGGGATGGAAGCCAAGGGCATTCTACCTCCAAGATACACCCCCAGCCCTTTTTTTTTTTTTTTTTTTTTTTTGCGGGTCTGGGGATGGAACCCAGAGGCATTTGACCTCCGAGCTACACCCCCTGCCCAATTCTTTATTCTTTATTTTGAAACAGGGTCTCACTGAGTTGTGAGGGCCTAAGTAGCTGAGGCTGTCCACAAACTGCAATCCTCCAGTCTCAGCCTTCCAAATGCTGAGATTACAAGCATGCACCACCATGCCCAGCTTCCCAGCCCTATTTTTTTCCTTTTTTTTTCCCCTTTTTTTTCCTTTTTTTTTTTTTGGTGATACTGGGGGTAGCACCCAGGGGCTTTTCTACCTCCATACTATACTCCCAGAACTATTTTCTAATTTATTTGGAAACAGGGTCTCACTAAGTTGCTGAGTGCCTCACTAGCTGAGGCTGGCTTTGAACCCGTGCTATTCACCTGTCTTAGCCTTGCAAGTGCTGGGATTATAAGCATGTGCCACCACACCTGGCTTTTATTCTTTATTTTGAAATAGGGTCTCATTGAGTTGCAAAGAGCCTCACTAAGTAGTAGCTGAGGCTGTCCTTGACCTTGATCCTTCTATCTTAGCCTCTCAAATGCTGGGATTAAAAGTGCACCCACCACGGGCATGGTGGTGCATGCTTGTAATACCCGCGATTGGGAGGCGGAAACAGGAGGATCGGAGCAGGTTCAAAGCCAGCCGCACTGGCTTAAGAGACCCTGTTTCCAAATTTAAAGAAGTATAAAAATAGATCTGGGAGTGTAGCCCGGAGGTAGAAGGGTTTCCAGGAACCCCAGTACCACCCAAAAAAAAAATGTGGGCCCCACACCTGGCCATAATAAAAATATTTTTTTTTCTTTTTTTTGGTGGTACTGGGGTTCCTGGAAGCCCTTCTACCTCCGGGCTACACTCCCAGACCTATTTTTTATACTTTTTTATTTGGAAACAGGGTCTCATAAGCCAGCGCGCGCGGCTGGCTTCGAACCTGCGCGATCCTCCTGTCTCTGCCTCCTAAGCGCGGGGATTACAAGCGTGTGCCACCACGCCCGGCAATAAAAATATTTTTAAAAAATCAGCTCAGGGCCAAGCTATACCCCCCAGCCCTATTTTTTATTTATTTATTTATTTATTTATTTATTTATTCATTTATTTATTTATTGCGGGTTTGGGGATGAAACCCAGGGGCATTCGACCTCCAAGCTACACCCCCTGCCCTATTTTTTATTCTTTATTTTGAAACATGGTGGCACACACTTGTAATTCCTGTATTTGGGAGACTGAGACAGGAGGATAACAGTTCACAGACAGCTGCAGCTACTAATGAGACCCTCTGCAACTTAATGAGATCCTGTTTCAAATTAAAGGAAAAAAAATTGGGCTGGGGGTGTGGCTTGGAGGTGGAATGCTCCTGGGTTTTATCTCCAGTACCACAAAAAAAAAAGAAAAGAAAATCAGTTCAGGAAGGAAGAAGTGCTATATCTAAAAGGAAAATGTCATCAGACAAAAGGGGGGATGTTTTTCCAGCACTGGCAGCTGCCTGTCTTACATATTAATGTTTTTCTAGGCCATGCTTCACCCTTTCTCCCATCTTCCACACCTGTTACTGATTCTACTGATTCTGTAACAAGACAAAGAGAGGAAGAACTGAAATTAATAGATCAACTACGAAAAGTATGTACATTGCACTTTTTTCATTGATCTTGCTATAGTCCAATAATCGTGTAATCACTTGTTCATTTGAAATATAATTTTTTTCTCTCTCTGTGTGTGTGTGTGTTACTAGTGATTGAGTCCACGGGTATGCTACCTCAGAGCTATGCGCCCAGCCCTTTTTTTATTTTTTGCTTTGAAACAGGATCTTGCTAAGTTACTGAGGCTGGTCTCAAACCTGCAATCCTCCTATCTCAGCCTTCCAAGTATTGGGGTTATAGGCATATATCACCACACCATTTGAAATATAATTTTATTTTTTTTTTTGCAGTACTGTGGATTGAACTCAGGGGGCATTCTACCTCCAAGCTATACCCCCAGCCCTATTATTTATTTATTTATATTTATTTTATTTTATTTATTTATTTATTTATTTTATTGCGGATCTGGGGATGAAACCCAGGGGCATTTGACCTCCAAGCTACACCCCCTGCCCTATTTTTTATTTATTTTGACAAGGTCTCACTAAGTTGCAGAGGGCCTCACTAAGTACCTGAGGCTGTCCTCGAACCATGATCCTCCTGAATGCTGGGATTACAAGTATGAGCCACCACACCCGGCTTATTCTTTTTATTTTATTTTATTTTTTTGGTGGTACTGGGGATGGAGCCCTTCTACCTCCAGGCTACACTCCCAGACCTATTTTATATTTTATTTGGAAACATGGTCTCTTAAACCAGCAAGGCTGGCTTTGAACCTGTTTGATCCTCCTGTCTCCGCCTCCCAAGCACGGGGATTACAAGCGTGCGCCACCACGCCCAGCTGTATCCACTTGTTTTTTAATCAGAAAATTGTTTATTAATTTCTGTTTTACCTTGCACCACTGTGGCCTGGCTGCCGTACTAGATTTCTTTATTTCCTTTTTTTCTTGATTTCTAATCAAATATATTACATTGTAACTCTGTTATGTCCTGTGTGCTCATCATTCTTCATTTAATGTATTTCATTACTTGTTTCAGCATATTGAGTACCGGTTAAAAGTGTCTCTGCCTTGTGATCTTGGAGCAGCTCTAACCGATGGTGTTGTTCTTTGCCATTTGGCCAATCACGTGCGGCCTCGATCTGTCCCAAGCATTCATGTTCCCTCACCAGCTGTGGTAAGTTTATAATGCTAAGAAACACTGTCTATTCACTAGACATTTACTAAGCAAGGTGGCAATGAGCCATTGTGCTGAATGTTAGGGATAGAAAAATAAAAGGACCACTTTATATCTCTACTTTCTTGGTCTCACTTCTAGAGAAATGTAGACCTGTTAAAATAATTTATAGCAATGTGATAAATGTTATAAGAGTCATGTGTAAGAGCTATGTAATGGAGATAAGAAAAAAGGGCCAGTAACTACCTAGAGAGTTCAGGGAGCCTTCCTATTGAGGTGAAATTCGAACATACCTCTCTTTTTTTATTTGGTGGTGGTGGTTTATTTTTTTATTTGGCTGGGAATTTAACTCAGAAGTGTTCTATCGCTGAGCTATACCCCCAGCCTTTTATTTCTTATTTTGAGATACGGTCTTACTAAGTTATTGGGGGGTCACACCAAGTTCCTTAGGCTAGTCTTAAGTCTGTAGTCCTCTTGTCTCAGCCTCCCAATTACTGACATCATAGGTATAGGCCACTTCTTCTAATTGTTTGTTTGTTTGTTTGTTTGTTTGTTTGTTGAGAGATAGGTACTGGGGATGGAATCCAGGGGCATTCTACCTCTGAGTTATACTCCCAGCCCTATTTTTTTATTCTTTATTTTGAAACAGGGTCTCACTAAGTTGTGGAAGGCATTACTAAGTAGTTGAGGCTGGCCACAAACCTGCGATCCTCTTGTCTCAACCTCCCAAATACTGAGATTACAAGCATGTGCCACTATAGCTAAAACTAATTCTTGAGTTTTGAATAGGAATACAGAGAAAAAGGATGGCATTCTAGACATAGTATTCCTAGATTCAAAAAGCTAAGGAAGGGGACTGAAAGTATAGTTCAGTGGCAAAGTGCTTGCCTAGCATGCTAAATGCCTGGGTTTGGTCTCTCGCATGGTTTGGGGGAGGGCTAACAAATGTCATGGCATATTCAAGGAATTGTTAAGTCACTGGATACAAGTATCAGAGGATGAAGCTAGAGAGGTGAGCCACAGACCAGTTTACAAAGGCCTTGTGAACCAGGTCCAGGAATTAGAGGTTTATCTTGGTGTAGATAGTGAGGAAACACCGAAGGAATTTAAGGAGGGAATACTATAATTTTTGTTTAGATTGGTGAATTTAGCGGCTAAGTGACAAGTGGATAGACGAGAAGTAGCTATACTAGATCTAGGCATGGGGGTGCGCACTTGTAATCCCAGGACTTGGGAGGCTGAGACAGGAGGAGTGCAGGTTCGTGGCCATCCTCAGCAAGTTGTGAGGCCCTCTACAACTTAGTGAGACTCTATTTCAAAATAAAGAAGAAAAAAATAGGGCTGAGGGTATAATTCGGAGGTAGAATGCCCCTGGGTTCCAACCCCGGTAGACCAAAAAGAAAAAAGAAAAAGAACTAATAGCAACACTAGAAGAAATATGCCCAGTGAAGAGACTGCCACTGTATTGCGGGGTAGGAGTTAGTCAGCCTGAGTCCAGATAGTGAGAGGGAGGGCATGATCTGCATGGAAGGGGAGGGGGAATTGTGTGTTTATGAGCACTGCAGATTTTCTCTGGATGATGGTTAGCTCCAGACATGAAGATCAGGATATCAGCCTACAAAAGAGAGCAGAGGCTTTGGCTTGATTAAATTCACCTTTTTTTCCCTTCAAATTTTTATTATATATATTTTTTTTTCTTTTTTTACGGTACTGGTTGTGGAAACCAGGGGCATTCTACCTCTGGCCTATACTCCCAGACCTATTTTATATTTTTTTTTATTTGGAAATAGGGTCTCACAAAGTTGCTGAGAGCCTCACTAAGTAGCTGAGGCTGGCTTTGAACTGGAGCAATCCTTCTGTCTCAGCCTTCCAAGTACTGGGATTACAAGTATTTACCACCACGCCCAGGTCAATTTTTTTCCTTTTTTTTTTTTTTTTTTTTTTTTTCAGGTCTAGGGATGGAACCCAGGGCATTCTACACCCCCCAGCCCTACTTTTTTTTGTTTGTTTGTTTGTTTTTTATTCTTTATTTTGAAACAGGGTCTTACTGAGTTGCAAAGGGCCTAAGTAGCTGAGGCTGTCCACAAACCACGATCCTCAGGTCTCAGCCTACTGAATGCTGGGATTACAAGCATGTGCCACCACTACCTGCAATGTGAAAGACTTATTAGCATTGGTCCTAAAGGTGGCAACTAAGAACAGGAACTTTCCCTTGTTTGGCAATGCCAACAAGGGAAGAAGGGTTTATTCACTCAGTTTGTTTTTCCCAGTTTCTGTCAATTGAGCAAAGAAAAACTTTGTGTGTGTGACACTAGGGTTTGAATCCAGGGTCATTCTACCTCTGAGCTACACATACCCCCAGCCCTTTTTTTATTTTTTGTTTTGAAAAGGGATCTTGCTAGGTTGCTAAAGGCCTCACAGAGTTGCTGAGGCTGTGATCCTTCTTTTTCAGCCCCTCAAGTACTGGGATTACCGGTGTGGGCTACCATACCCAGCTGACAGTGGTACTGAGGATTAAATTTAGGGGAATTCTACCTCTGATCTACCACCCCCAGCCTGATTTTCTTCTTTAATTATGAAACAATATCTTACTAAGTTGCAGAGGGCTTCAGTAAGTAACTGAGGCTGGCTGTGAACCTGTGATCCTCCTGTCTCAATCTCCCAAGTATTGGGATTACAAGCATGTGCCATCACACCAAGCTGACAAGAGTATTTTTTAAGTTAGCAAATTTTTAGACCTTTGCTGGTAGTGCCATAATTTCCCACCTTCCTTTTCTCGTTGCAGCCTAAATTAACAATGGCAAAATGCAGACGAAATGTGGAGAATTTCCTAGAAGCTTGCAGAAAAATTGGTGTACCTCAGGTAATAAATGTATTATTTTTTTGTGTTCCCTAAATAGACTTGGATATTATTGCCATAGCAGCTATCAAAAATGCTAGTCAAAGCCGGGCATGATGGTGCACACCTGTAATCCAGTACTTGGGAGGCTGAGACAGGAGGATCCCATAGGTTTGAAGCCAGCCTCAGCTATTTAGTGAGGCTCTCAGCACTTAATGAGATGCTGTTTCCAAACATATAAAAGAGGTCTGGAATTATAACCCAGAGGTAGAAGGCCCCTGGGTTCCATCCTCAGTACCACAAAAATAAATAAATAAATAAACAAACAAACAAATAAATAATGCTAGTGAAGCCAGGTGTGGTGGCACATGCTTGTAATCCCAGCATTAGGGAGGCTGAGACAGTAGTATCATGGTTTCCAGCCAGCCTCAGCTACTTAGTGAGGCCCTCCACAACTTAGTGAGACCCTGTTTCTAAATAAAGAATTAAAAAATCAGGCTGGGGGTGTAGCTCGGAGGTAGAATACCCCTGGGTTCCATCCCAGTACCACAAAATAAAAAAGAAGAAAAAAAAATTTACAGGACTAGCTCTGAACACAGTTGATCACTACTAACATTATGCTGTGTTATAAGAGTCAGTCAATATTCTTTTGACCAATTCTTATTTTCAAGTACTACACAAATCATACATAAATTTAAATAATTGCATCATTGCCGGGCGTAGTGGCGCACGCTTGTAATCCCCGCGCTTGGGAGGCGGAGACAGGAGGATCGCGCAGGTTCGAAGCCAGCCGCGCGCGCTGGCTTAGGAGACCCTGTTTCCAAAATGAAAATATATAAAAATAGGTCTGGGAGTGTAGCCCTGAGGTAGAAGGGCTTCCAGGAACCCCAGAACCACAAAATAAATAAATAAATAAATAAATAAATAAATAAATAAATAAATTGCATCATAATAAGTAGTTAATGAAAAATAATTATTCCGTTTTCCTAAACATTCCTTTTAGCTATTTGGCTTGTGTATATTGTAAATATTTCAGTTAGCTTCAGTGTTTTGAACACTTGCTTTAATACTTCTAAAAAATTTTAATTTTGAAATAATCTTAGATTTCTAAAAGTTTTACAAAGTATACAGATATCCCTAATTTTCCCTAATGTTAATATCTGGCAGTATGTAGTATAGTTGTCTAAACTAAGTAACACTAGAACTGTAATACTAGTAACTAAATTATAGACTTGATTCCGATTTCACCAGTTTTTCATGTAACTGATTAATGCATTGGAAGCTGGGCATGGTGGTGTATACTTTAATCCCAGTACTTGGAGGCTGAGACAGGAGGATTGCAGGTTTGCAGCCACCATTAGCTACTTTATAAGGGCCCTCCACAACTTAGTGAGACTCTGTTTCAAAATAAAGAATAAAAAATAGGGCTGGAGATGTAGCTTTGAGGTAAAATGCCCCTGGGTTCAATTCCCAGTACCACAAAAAGGAAAAATAATAACAATAATAATACCTTGGAGTTTAGCATATTAGAAGCCATTACTAAACCCTTGTCCTGATTTTAGGATTTATTTGCTCCAAATTTATGTGTGGGGAGGATGCTAGAGATTGAACCCAGGGGGCATTCTACCTCTGAAATACACTCCAGCTCTTGATAAGTTACCTTTATTTTGGCCTTGCTAAGGGTCTTGCTAAGTTACCACTATGCTGGCCTTGAACCTGTGATCCTCCCAAGTACTGGGATTAAAGGTGTATTACCTGGGCGAATTTTATTTTATTTTCCCCACAGTACTGGGGATGGAATCGAGGGGCATTCTACCTCCAAGCTATACCCCCAAACTGATTCTTTATTTGGAAACAGGGTCTCACTAAGTTCTGGAGGGTGTCACTAAGTACCTGAGGCTGGCCACGAACCCTGATCCTCCTGTCTCAGGCCTCAAGTACTAGGATTATAAGTGTGTGCCACCACGCCTAGCTCAGCTCCAAGTTACTTAGTTCTAATATCCTTGCCCTTTAATATTACAAATACTTAAACATTATTATAGATATAATTAAGGAAAATAAACTAGGTATACTATTTATTCACTTACCCTTTTAAAATTAATTAAAAATCAACTAAAGGCAGGCATGATTGCACATGCTTGTAATCCCAGTACTGGAGAGGCTGAGAGAAGGATCACAGGTCCAAGGCCATCCTCAGCAACTTAGCTAGACCCCGTTTCTAAAGAGCTCATGCTCATTTTTGCCGTATTAACAAACAGGTTCTAATATTCATAAGTGCATGTTAACTCAATACTTCCTTTTCTTGTACTAACGATGTTTCTGCTTATACAAACATGCCTGGTGCTTGCTCCAGTCCCATGCTGTAGTATGTCTGTGAACAAGAGAATGTAGCATGGGTTGGTGCAAAGAATGGGAGCCAGAGAAAAGGCGCAGGATGTGCTGACTTAGGCAGTGTCAATACTTGTTAAATTCTTGCCCAGTGGGCTTTACAGGCTCATTTTCTCTCTCACACATTTAAAGTTTCTAAGCTGGAATCCTTTCAGAATGTGCCTGTTGCATCAGTCAGCAAAACAGTGTACCTCAACACATGTATTTAAGTCAGCATTTATTATGAGTTAATTGCCCCTGTTTCTACCAGAGCTGTGCTATTTCAAGGCAGGTACAGATCAAAAAAATAAAAAATATAAAGGCTGAGTCTTATTCCATAGTGGTTAGATTGGGGTTTTTGACACATCCTTCCTCCCCTTTCCTCTCACCTATCAGAAAGAGGAAATGGACATTCCACATAGGCTACTCCTCCCTTCTCTCCTCCTGCCTTCTCCCCAAGTCCATACCACTATTACCACTACCAAGTTTAGGAGGCTTCCTGTTATGTTGCTACTTCTGCTGAAAATTAGTCATTTGTCTAGACGAACTAATAGAAAATGAATGAATATACACACTGATAGGTTCAAGCTGGCATTCTCTGCCACACGAAAACGAACTCTCCTTCCTCGGCTTCCTTTGTCCTCCCCTACTTTTGGGCATTCTGGCCTTTATTTATGCATTCCCACTTGCTCTTTTTAACTTGGGAAAAAGTCAGGGATATAATCATAATTGCTTTCTAATATATAAAACAGAAAACTTAATATTGTAAACCTCTGTCAGATTCCATGTCCAGGTTATATGCGTAAAAGCAAACAATTAGCGGGGCATGGTGGCACATACCTGTAATCCGAGTACTTTGGAGGCTGAGACAGGAAGATTGAAGGTTAGGGCATAGCTTGGAGGTAGGATGCTCCTGGGTTCAATCCCCAGTACTGCCAGAAAAAAAGTATTATGAAACTTAAACTATGAACAAACCACTAAAGAATGAGATGACTAAAAAAACCTCTGAGAAGGGTGAATATTAAACATGCTACATTCAAAATATATGGTAAATATATGGTAAAAACTTAGGTTGTGTGCTAGAGTTATTATATGATGTGTTAAAGACTATTTTCCTGTTGTCAGTGATGTCTCTATTTATTGAGTTTCTTATTTTGTGAAGTGGGGAGTGTGAGTGAGCTCATTTCAGTGAGATAGGATTTTATACATAGAAGTGAACTATAATTATGGATTTGAACTGACTTTTAAAGGAACACTAAGCCGGGCGTGATGGTGCACACTTGTAATCTCCGTGCTTGGGAGGCAGAGACAGGAGGATGGCGCTGGTTCAGAGCCAGCCTCCCTGGCTTAAGAGACCCTGTTTCCAAGTAAAATCCAAAAATAGGTCTGGGAGTGTAGCCCGTGGGAGTGTAGCCCGGAGGTAGAAGGGCTTCCAGGAACCCCAGTACCACCAAAAAAAATAAAAATAAAAATAATGAACACTAAATTATTCACTACATTTGCCCTCTAGGTGATGAGCTTTCCCTGGTTATTAGGCTCTCCTCATTCCTTAAATGTTACTGATTTACCTGGCTTCACAAGAAAACTTCCCCTCGTCCTGTGCCCACTCTATTTTTTTGTGCTTGCCTTCTGACAAATTTCTCCTTTCCTAGTAGGGCAGAATGAGAGCCAAGGATGAGGCTGCTCCCTGCAGACCTTCCACCTCAGGCCTCACATTGCTCCAGGCCAGCATCCAGTTCTGTATTATGTGCCCTTAAGGCTATACTGGTCACTAAAAAGCAAATTTTATTTTTGCTATTTAGTAGTAAAAATCAATCTCTGCACATAGAAGATTCCCTGTGATTTTCAGCATTTTTATTAATCATAAATAAGTTTTAGTTGGGCATGGTGGTACACACCTATAATCCCAGTACTTGGGAGGCTTAAACAGGAGGATCTGTTGCAAGTTCCAGGACAGCCTCAGCAAGTGGTGAGACTCACATCAACCTTAGTGATACCCTGGTTCCAAATAAGAAAATCAGGATGCCTCTGGGTTCAAACCCCAGTACCACTAAAAATAAATAAATAAATAAATAAATAAATAAATAAATGTTATAGGATGTATATCTTTGACTATGGGTGTGATGATCATGCTGAATTCTGTACTCGAGTCTGCATTTCTGATCCACTGACTTTGTTTTCTCTTTTCCTTTCCTGCTCACAATATGGACAGGACATTCTTTGTTCCCCTTCCGACATCCTTCAGCTAAACCTCAGCGTTAAAAGAACTGTTGAAACACTACTTTCTCTTGGGGCACATTCAGAAGAATCCAGTTTTGTCTGTCTGTCTATCCAGCTTCTGGGTTTTGTGACATTTTATTGTACTTTAATGTTAACTCTCTGTATGCTTTACTACTGGGTCCTCCCCTTCTAGCTGAAAGGTCACATTCCAGTGATTTCCACCTCATTCTCATACTTGGCACAGGAGGTTTGTTTCTTATGCAGAAGTGTTTACATATCTGTTTTTTACCCCCTGACCTCTGGGAGCTAACCTTAGTAGATAAGTCCTAT
Source organism: Muscardinus avellanarius (assembly GCF_963383645.1). Lineage (NCBI taxonomy): Eukaryota > Metazoa > Chordata > Mammalia > Rodentia > Gliridae > Muscardinus > Muscardinus avellanarius. The sequence goes on along the minus strand of NC_137790.1, from coordinate 75,511,692 downwards.
CCTCATAGGTCCAGGTGAGCCTTCATGTAAATGAGCATTAATGATTGCCAACAAAGGATAAAATACCAGCATTTTCTTTGTTGATCATTTGCCCATTCTCCTGCGCTGTGGCCCTGTTTCTCATATCATAAATATTGAAAGTATTTATATCAGTAGAATCCTAATTGGGATCTGTGGCACACACCTGTAATCCCAGTACTTGAGAGGCCAAAGACAAGAAGATTGCAGATTTGAGGCCAGCCTCAGCAACTTAGTGAGACCCTATTTCAAAATAAAAAAAAGGGGGGGCTAGGGTGTAGCTCAGACGTAGAATGTCCCTGGGTTCCATCCCCAGTACCAAAAATAAAGAAAGAAAAGAAAAGAATCCTGATTAGAACATGACGTATAGGCCAGGTGTGGTGGCATGCTTATAATCCTAGAACTTGGGAGGCTGAGACAGGAAGATCACAAATTTGAGGCCAGCCTCAGCTGCTTAGTGAGGCTCTCCACAACTCAGTGAGACTCTGTTTTAAAAATGAAGAATAAAAATAGGACTGAGGGTGTAGCTCAGAGATAGAATGTCCCTGGGTTCCATCCCCAGTACCACACACACACACGCACACACACACACACACAGTGACATCCAGAAGGGGAGGGGGGAACACTGAGGAAAAATAAAGAAGGGAATTACTAACTCTACTTCCATTGACACAGTGAAACCCTCATCTGGCCATTTTTCCATCCTTCAACACAGCTTAACTGTTGAAATTGTGAGCTGCGGAACTTTTCAGCAGCTACTCATAAGGAAAATAGTGGCACCCTTTCTGTTTTGGAGAACTTGTCACTGATCATTGCCCTAAAATCCTCAGTTGTGCTTTACTGATAGCCACGGGTCTCAGTACTTAATTTCTGGATATTTGGAAGACGCTGGCTGGTCATTTAATCTTAGTAATTGTATTTTTTTTTTTCCGGTACTGGGGATTGAACCCTGGGGCGTTTATTTATTTATTTATTTATTTATTTATTTATTTATTTATTTATTTATTTATTTTTGGTGGTACTGGGGTTCCTGGAAGCCCTTCAACCTCTGGGCTACACTCCCAGACCTATTTTATATTTTTATTTGGAAACAGGGTCTCCTAAGCCAGCGCGTGCGTGGCTGGCTTCAAACCTGCGCGATCCTCCTGTCTCTGCCTCCCAAGCGCGGGGATTACAAGCGTGCACCACCACGCCCGGCTGATCTTAATAATTTTATTGTCAGCATGTTTAAAGGTCATGTAGCGGCCAGGCGTGGTGGTGCACACTTGTAACCCTAGCATTCGGTAGGCAGAGACCAGAGGATCGCAGTTTGTGGACAGCCTCAGCTACTTAGCAACTCAGTGAGACCCTGTTTCAAAAAATTTATAAAAACTAAAAAAAATAGGTCTGGGGGTATTCTTCGGAGGTAGAATGCCCCTGGGTTACATCCCCAGTACTGCCAAAAGAGAAAAAAAAATCATGTAGAACCAGGTATGGTGATGGTGCATACCTTTAATCCCAGTACCTGAGAGGTTGAGACAAGAGTATCGCAGGTTTGAGGACAGCCTCAGCAACGGAGCAAGACTCAGCAGCCTGGTGGGACCCTATTTCAAAACATAAAATAGGGATGGGAGTATAGCTCAGAGGTAGAATGTCCTTGGGTTCAATTCCCAGCACCACCAAAAAATAAATGAATAAAGATCATGTGGGCTCCCTAGATCACTATCCTGGACTCCGTGTATACATTTAAAATGGGACACATTAAGCAGATGATCTAGATGTGACCTTTCAGGAGTAGGTACCAATCCACATTAACTCTACTTGTCATCTGTAACATTCACTTCTAGAATCCTATTTAAAATTGAGGCGTGGTGGCACACACTAAGTCACTGAGAACCTCACTAAATAGCTGAGGCTGGCCTGGAACCTGCTCAGTCCTCCTGTCTCAGCCTCCCAAGTGCTGGGATTACAAGCATGGGCCACCACGCCTGGCTTCAGTCCCTTTAGAAAGATGCCCAGGAATGGTATAACTGGAATAGTTGAACCATCCTTACAAGTGAACTTTTATTTTGTAGGCTATTGGGGAGATTAAATCTGACCTAGTAGCAGGTGAAGTATTTGGCTACAGTCTCTTTTCTGTGCCCAAGGCAGTGAATATTGCTTCTCTTTGAGAATGCATAGTATATTAGCTACTGGGCCTTAATACTTGAAGCTGCTGCTTTATGATTACATTGAAATTCTAGTTCTCATAAATGGTGTTTTTGAACAGCATTTCGGAATCAGACGTCTTCTAAACCCTGTTAACAAAATTAGACAACTGAACTCAAGTATAAAGAGAGATTGTAAGCAACATAACTTCCCATTGTAGAATTCAGCCTGAGGGCCTGCTTACGTTGGTTTTCTTCCAAAGTAAATGGGACAGTTATTTAACATATTTAAACACTGTTCACTGTTAATGCTGAAACATTGAACACTGTGATAAAGACTTCAGCTCAAAATTTAGTGCCTTCCAGAGTTTGGGGGCTTGGGTTTGTTTTATTTTTAAGGTATTATGGAGTCAGTGATTATTCTCAGAGTTTTATCCCTTTAAAAAAAGAGAACTGTAGCCGGGCATGGTGGCACACGCTTGTAGTCCTAGCATTTGGGAGGCTGAGACCGGAGGATCACAGTTTGCAGACAGCCTCAGCTATTTAGGCCCTTCGCAACTCAGTGAGACCCTGTTTCAAAATAAAGAATAAAAAAGTGGGTAGAGGGTGTAGCTCGGAGGTCAAATGCCTCTGGGTTCCATCCCCGGACCCACAAAAAAAAATAAAAATAAAAAATAGGGGTGGAGGTTTTGCTTGGAAGTAGAATGTTTTTGGGTTCAATCCCAGGCACTACACACACACAAAAAGGGACCTGTTTAAAACATACACAGCTGAGCATGGTGGCGCACTTTTGTAATCCCAGCACTTGGGAGGCTGAGAAAGGAGGATCACACAGGTTCTAAGCCAGCCTCAGCTATTTAGTGAGGCTATCAGCAACTCAGTGAGACCCTGTTTCCAAATAAAGTATAATATAGGTCTGGGAATATAGCCCAGAGGTAGCAAAGCCCCTGGGTTCCACCCCCAGTACCACACACACACACACACACGCTCGCACGCGTGTGTGGTTTAGGGTAGTGGTTGTGCATTCTCCCAACCCAGCTGGAAGGTAGATGTGTGGCCGGAAGACCTCAGCCTCCTGACTGTCTAAACCACTGGGCCACGTGGGTCACAGGACCCTGCCCAGAAGAGCAGGGAATTGGCCCAGGAGAAATATGTTCTTTCCTCCCAAGAGAAAAGCACTATTATGCATATTCATTTTAAATACTTGCCGAGGCTCTTTGCAACTCCTTGACACCCTGTTTAAAAAAATAAAAATAAAAAGACTAACTGGACATGATGGCTCACACTTCTAATCCCAGTATTTGGGAGGCTGAGACAACAGGATCGCAGTTCACAGTCAGCTTCATCTACTTAGTGAAGCCCTTTGCAACTCAGTGAGACCCTGTTTCAAAATAAAGAATCAAAAACAGGGCTGGAAGTGTAGCTTGGAGGTAGAATGCCCCTGGATTCCATCTCCAGTACCACAAAAGTAAACAAATAGCTGGGCATGGTGGCGCACGCTTATAATTCCTGCGCTTGGGAGGCAGAGACAGGAGGATCACACAATTTCGAAGCCAGCCTCTCTGGCATAAGAGACCCTGTTTCCAAATAAAAATATAAAAAATAAGGCGGGCGTGGTGGTGCACGCTTGTAATCCCAGCATTTGGGAGGCTGAGGCCTGAGGATCGCGGTTCATGGACAGCCTCAGATACTTAGTGAGGCCCTCTGCAACTCAGTGAGACCCGGTTTCAAAATAAAGAATAAAAAATAGGGCAGGGGGTGTAGCTTGGAGGTTGAATGCCCCTGGGTTTCATCCCCAGACCCACAAAATAAATAAATAAATATATACATATATATAATAGGTGTATGGGAGTATAGCCAGGTGGTAGAAGGGTTTCCAGGAACCCCAGTACCACCAAAAAATAATAATAGTAATTAATTAATAAAGCCAGGTGTGGTGGCGCACGCTTCTAATCCCAGTACTTAGGAGGCTGAGACAGGGGGATCACGCAGGTTTGAAGCCAGCCTCAGCTACTTAGTGAGGCTCTCAGCAACATAGTGAGACCGTTTCCAAATAAAATACAAAATAGGTCTGAGAGTGGAGCCCAAAGGTAGAAAGCCTCTGGGTTCCATCCCTAGCACCACAATAAATAAATTAACTAACTAACTAAAAAATAGGGCTAGAGGTGTAGCTTGGATGTACAATGCCCCTGAGTTCCATCCTGGGAACCACACAAAAAAATAAATAAATAAATAAATGTAGTTAATCAGTACTTGAAGTTATACTCAAAATATTTTGCAAAATTGCTAAGTTTTATTGGGCTCTAAGACTTGTTTTATCAAAATAAATATTAAATAAGAATAAGTACAAGTACCAATAACTGTCTCAAAACTAAATAATTGCATGAGCCAAGCCAAGTGTGGTGGCCCATGCTTGTAATCTCAGTACTTGGGAGGCTGAGACAGGAGGATGCCAGCTTCGTGGCCTGCCTCAGCTACTTAGGCCCTCCGCAACTTAGTGAGACCCTATTTCAAAATAAATAATAAACTTAAGGGAGAAGAAAGGGGGCGAAGAGGGAAATTCCCTAATGTATATGATTTACATTCATAAACATCAAAATCAATCAGTAATCCAAACATGAGGAGGAAGGGGGGAGGGAATGGAGTGGGAATTGGGGAAGGGTAAATGAGTGATATATGCATGTATGCCTCTACCATCTTAAACTCCATTAAGATGTATGATTACAATGTACCAATAAAATTCTTTCCTTTTTTTTTTTTTTTTTTTTTTTGTGGTCCTGGGGGTGGAACCCTTCTACCTCTGGGCCACACTCACAGACCTATTTTATATTTTATTTGGAAAAAGGGTCTCTTAAGCCAGCAAGGCTGGCTTCGAACCTGCATCTCCGCCTCCCAAGTGTGCGCCACCACGCCCAGCAAAAAAAATGTTTTAAATGAATATATAAAAAATAGGGCTGGAAGTGTAGCTCAGAGGTAGAATGCCCCTGGGTTCTAGCCAGGAGTGGTGGCGCAGCACGCTTGTAATCCCAGCATTCCGGAGTCTGAGACAAGGACAGCCTCAGCTACTATTTACTGAGGCCCTTTGCAACTCAGTAAGACCTTGTTTCAAAATAAAGAATAAGATATAGGGCTGGGGGTAATTAGTAATAATAATAATAATTACTTGTTATATTTTATTACATCTGGTATTGTAAAGTTTCCTAATATATTGAGTGCCATTGAAAGGCAAAGAAAAACCCAGTTATCATTTCTAATAAATATAATATCTTTTTTAATGGAACCAGAATGCCACTGAGAAGTTTCTTCTCTTCTGTATATTTAGTCTTAACAGAAATGCCAATGATAAGTGTTATATTTAAGGTTTGCCTTTCTTTTCTTCTCACAAAAAGGACAAACCAAACAAGTTAATGAGGCAAACAAGACAGCTGTCTTTAACTTCCGTAAGCAAACATGTAAAAACTTTTTATTTTGGTGGTACTGGGGGTGGAACCCAGAGGCTTTCTACCTCCGGGCTACACTCCCAGACCCATTTCATATTTTATTTGGAAACAGGGTCTCACCAAGTTGCTGAGAGCCTCACTAGGTAGCTGAGGCTGGCTTCGAACCTACGCGATTCTCCTGTCTCAGCCTCCCAAACGCGGGGATTACAACCGTGCACCACCACACCCGGCTATGTAAAAACTTTTCACATATTGGTTATTAAGCTTGCATAATAGTTCTCCAGCATTATTAATATTTTTTTTGGTACTGGGGGTGGAACCCAGGGGCCTTCTACTTCCAGGCTATACCCCCAGACCTGTTTTTATATTTTATTTGGAAACAAGGTCTCACTAAATTGCTGTGAGCCTCAGTAAGATGCTGAGGCTGGCTTTGAACCTGCAATCCTCCTGTCTCAGCCTCTCAAGCGCTGCGATTATAAGCATGTGCCACCACGCCCGGCCATTCAGCATTATTTAATCCATTAAATCCTAGAATATAGCCAGGCATGGTGATGCACACCTGTAATTCCAATACTTGAGAGGCTGAAGCCAGGAGGATCACAAGTTTGAGGACAGCCTCAGCAAGTAGTGAGATTCTCAGAAACCTAGTGAGACCTTGTTTCCAAATAAGAAATAAATCAGGCTAGAGGTATAGCTCAAAGGTAGAATACCTCTAGGTTCGATCCCCAATACCACACACAAAAAAAATTTTTAATGAAAAAAATCCCAGGATATCAAATTCTTTACCTTTTCAAATACCATTTCTTAGCTAGGTGTGGTGGCATATACATGTAATCCCAGTACTTTAGAGGCTAAGACAAGAGGATCACAGGTTTGCAGCCAGCCTCAGCTATTTAATGAGGCCCTCCACAGCTTAGTGAGACCCTGTTTCAAAATAAAGAATAAAAATAGGGTCCTGGGATTCATTCCCCAGTACCGCAAAAAAAAAGAAAAATTCTTTTTAATCTTGTAATTCGTATTTTTAACTAATCAGACAAGGCTTTCAATCAGTTATCCAGATTAGAGGAAAGTTCTTTTGTTTGTTTTTGCAGGTCTTGGGATGGAAGCCAGGGGCATTCAGCCTCCGAGCTACACCTCCTGTCCCCTTTTTTATTCTTTATTTTGAAACAGGGCCTCACTGAGTTGCGGAGGGCCTCACTAAGTAGCTGAGGCTGTCTGCAAACCGTGATCCTCCTGTCTCAGCCTCCCGAATGCTGGGATTACAAGTGTGTGCCACCACACCTGGCCGTGGAAAGTTTTTTAAATACAGCTAAGTCACAGGAGCTCAAGGTCCACTTGTTTCCTCTTGTGATCCCTGCTTGGTCTGAGAATCCTGGTTTGCAGAGTCAGAATTGTCAGACAGGTACCGGGCTTCCCTCATCATGTGATCTGAATTTCGTCAGGAAACCGTCTTTTATTCCTGTGGTATGTAATTTCCAAAGTGCTTTCTACTAAAATGTTACATCTTTTAGACTTGAGACATTTGGTAACTTGAAACTGTTTTTTTGTTTTTTACCTGCCTATCTTTTAGGTCTACATTGGTCTTTATTTGTCAGAGGTAGATGTTGCTTTCTCTCCATGGTATTCTGCTCTTCTTCTATTGCATATATGAATGTGTGCCACTTGTCAATGTTTCAGTGTTCAAAAATGATGTATATGTACTTTGAGTTGTGTTAATAAATTGACAGTGAGTGTCAGATTCTGTCTCTGTCTTAAATCATATAAAGAGGAGTCAGTTTTTACATCTCACTTCATTATTATAAAGAGGAAAGTGCTTATTTTTTTCCTTTCAGTTCAAGAAGTAATATTTTTTTTTTCTTTTTTGTTTCTTTTTATGTTACATTGTGCCATTTCAGGAGCAATTATGTTTGCCTCTCCACATTTTAGAAGAAAAAGGTTTGAGCCAGGTTGCAGTGACAGTCCAGGCTCTCCTGGAACTCGCACCACCCAAGCAGCAGCAACACCAGCTTTCTGCTGTCTGAGGATCCTAGGACCTGGACATTGGCCTGGCTGAACATGGAGCAGGACTCGATTGCTGCTGCCACATCGGCTTCAATCAAGCTCTTACGCGTTCTTAGAAGGGACTGCTTCCACGATTCCTATCAGGAATGTTCTGCTTCATTTCTCCATTTTAGGGGAGGTTATATCCATTTCCATTGAATTATTCTTATGAAGACATAGTTGGTTTTCTCAGATGAAGCTTCTTGTTCCTGAGAACCCAACACCAAAGCCTAAACTGGCTGCGCTTTCCCAGCACACCAGAGCAGGATACCTTCTAGAGGGATGTTTAGCCCTCTTGAAGGCACAGGCCTGCTGTTATCTTTACCAGTTCCCAGGACATGTAGGGTTCACTGGTTTTTAAGTGGTCATGCATTAGAATCTCCTGAAGCATTTGTTAAAATACAGGCTCACATTTAGTAGTTCTGGGTGAGGCCTAGAAGTCTGCATTTTCACAAACATTCCAGGTATTTTCAGCAGTGGAGACCACTGTTCCAAGCCAGATATTTGTGTGGTTTAGTGGCTTTTCTTGACCACATTTAAAATTGAAGGCTATATTATAATGAGTTAGATGATTCTGCCTAAGGCAAAGAAAAATAACATAGAAGGGCTAAATTTTGTATAGTAGAATGAAAGAACAGTTGTACTTAAAGCCAGTGTTCTAGGCTTCCCTTTACCTCCAACCCCCACCACATCATTATCTTTCTGCAGAGGATGGATCTGTGTATGCATCCTGCTGTTATCTACACATAAGCAAGCACTCCACATACATGTTCCAAGTCTGGAAGCTGGCGACCTGCCCACGCTGCATCATCTGCATGGACTTCAGTGACCCCTCATCCAGGCTGCTCCCAGGACCCCTGCACCTGCGAATGCATCCCAGTCACAGCACATACACGTCCAGCTCCACAGCCAGTGGAAGGTTATGAAAACAAAGCAAAGGAGCTGAAGGAAAAGCCAGTGACTTGTATTTCTTTCAGGAAACCGCCAGTTTCCATGGCTGAAGGAAAGCACTTAAGAACAGCTTCCTGTCTGTCTTGCCCGGTATCGAGCTCCACCACTCGTGCCTCATACGCCCAACTGTGGGTGGAGGAAGAAGGCCAGTGGCTTGCACCACACAAAGCAAGAGCCTTTATTCAAGTTTAAACTACATAGGTTTTCCTTCCCCAATATTTTGATCCCTTTTTAGTTGTCAGTGATATCTTTTGGTGTTCGCTGCCTTTGTAAACCAAATAGAGTGAGTAAACATACTAGATATGTAGGTGTTTTTTTTTCTGCAATTGTTAACTCTTCTGGATTTTCTTAACCAACGCATGCATTTGAGCACAATGTTATTCCTCTTTTATCATGTAAATGTAGCATCTAAAAATAGCTTTGGACAAATAATTTTTAATTATCTGGTCAAAATAATGTTTTCTCCTTGTTGTAGAGAAATAGGATCATTAGAACATTACCACTTTGTCCAAGTTTAAACTTATAGACCATAAAACATCTAAGCTCAAAACTCAATCTAAGGTCTTCATAGAACAAAAGTAAAATGTCTGTGTTTAAAGCCAGACTTCATCATATTTACAATTCCAAACACCAATCACGGTGTAACTTGTTTAGAAGTTAGCTATGTATATATTTTTTTAACTATAGGTCTTTTTCCTTCTAGTCAGCATTAAATCACAGAACTTCAGGAAAAATCTCCAGATTATAGACTTTAATATATTATGTGAGCTGAGTTGAGGTGGCACATGCCTATAATCCCAGTACTTGAGAAGCCAAGACAGGAGTTCACAGGTTCAAAGGCAACCTGGGCAACTTAGTAAGATTTTCTAGAATTTAGCAAGACTGTTTCAAAATAATAAAAAAAAAGAGCCAGGCACGGTAGTGCACACTTATAATCCCAGTACTTGGCAGGCAGACACAGGAAGATTGCAGGTTCACAGCCAGCCTCAGCAACATAGGCCCTGTTTCCAAATAAAAGAATAAAATAGATCTGGAGATATAGCTCAGAAGTAGGATGCTCCTGGGTTCTATCCCTAGCACCACCAAAAAATGAGTAAAAGAAAAAGGTTTAGGGGTATACTTTAGATGTAGAATGCCCCTGGGTTCAATCACTGGTACAAAAAAAAAAAAAATGTGGTAAATAAGTACAGAAGAAATTACACAATGCAGCTCTTACAATAGCTGCAGCTAGCTTTTCTATAGGAATAAGTGAGTTTCATTTTCTTTCAAAATTGCATATAATATGAAATCCTAATGTATTCTTATGAGACCAATACAAATTTGTATTTGAATTGTTAGGGGGAAATGTGTATACAATATTGACTGAGAGTGAAGGAAAATATCAAAGATACTGAATTACTTCTGTGTCCACATGTAAAAACAAATCATGATGCTTTGTTGGAGGATTTTTGTATTCAGTGTTTCATATGTACCTTTTGTTTTAAACTGGAAAGAACAAATCAGTGTAAGTCAGCCTTGCTAGACTTCAGTGTGGCGGTGCCCCTGACCTGAAGCGGTGATCTTCCTTCCCAGCACTGACCGGGTGGACAGGCTCAGTGCTCGCCAGGTGCAGCCCCTGCCACCAACAGATTTTCTGTCAGCAGTTTCCAGGCTTTCAAATGCATGTCTGCTTAGCACTTCAAACCAGTATTTTTTTGTAACATTAAAGACTGGAAATGGCTCATAGTGGGAGGGGCTTTTGTATTTGGCTAGAACACCTAGGAAATTGCATAGTACTAGGTCACCTTCCTTAACAGCTTTCTAAAACACGCCCTTAAAACTAATCAAGGAGTCTGTAATTCTCTTGCTTTCTATAGTTGGCAGTGACTAATGATGTGTGACTCTGCTGATGAATCTGATGAATTTTTAAAACTTAAGTGTTTAAATGGTTATAGAAATGAAGGAAATATGGATATTTAGATGCCTTTTTATACACATTGTAGTGAGATGGTTTACAGCAGATTTCATTTCTGAAGGTGTTATAAACATGTAATTAGTAAAAGATTTTATAAAACTGTCCTATATTTGTATGTAAATATATTGCATAAGTTCTAAGTATAAATATGTCAATATCCTGTATGTTATTTTAAATTGCCTGTATGCCACCTCACACATTGATATAAAAGCCAGCACTTCAGTAGCATGTAATAAACATTTGAAAATTGTTATAACTAAAGCATGGTATCCTTAGCGAACAAGAATCAAGGAAAGAGTAATTCTTTGAAGAAACACCTATATAAACCAATCTTATTAAAATAGGCCTTTGAGCCAGGCAGTGTGGTACATACTTGTAATCCCAATATTTGAGGCTGAAAACAGGATTGCAGGTTCGTGGTCAGCCTCAGCTACTTAGGCCCTCCACAATTTAGACCCTGATTAAAACTAAAAAACTTTAAAGAATAAAAATAAATAGGTCGGGGGTATAGTACATAGGTAGAATGCCCCTGGTTTCAATCCCTAGTACTAAAAAAAATAAGGTAGGTCTTTGAGATTAAGATTTATTTTCCTAAGGAAATAACGAATATCAAAATTGTCCTTTAATTGCAGCTGGATGAAGGCTCAATTCATGAACTATTTGGAACAGCTTTTCTGTGTGTGTGTGGTGCTGGGGATGGAACCCAGGGTTCCATTCAACCTCCAAGCTACACTCCCAGTCCTATTTTTTATTTTGAAACAGGGTCTCAGTTCCAAAACACCTAAGAGCTGAGGCTGTCCATGAACCATGATCCTCCTGTCTCAGCCTCCCAAATACTGGGATTACAAACATTCACTACCACGCCTGGCTGGAACAGCTTTTCAGAAATCACCTGCCATGCTGCAGAGAAAGTTTTAGCATCCTAAGACATTCTGCTTTGATTAAAGCAAGAATGACTTAGTGAGCTCATTGTTTTTGTTGTTGTGTTTGTAGTACTAGAGATTGAACCCAGGAGCGTTCTACCTCTGAGCTCTACGCCTAGCCCTATTTTTTAGTTTGAAACAGAGTCCCACTAAATTATGAAGGGCCTAAGTTACTGAGGCTGGTTACAAACCTGTAATCCTACTGTATCAGCCTCCCAAATACTGGGATTACAGGCGTGCACCACTTACGCCCAGCAGAGCTTACTGTTTCTTAAGAAAAAAGGAAGATTGCCAATCTTCTTTACCAAGTGTCAAGTACAGTTAGGTATTTTCACTTGGTTGGTTTTTGTGGTACTGGGGATGGAACCCAAGGGCATTTTTTATTTTATTTATTTATTTATTTATTTTTTGCGGGTCTGGAGATGGGACCCAGGGGCATTCGACCTCCAAGCTACACCTGCCCTATTTTTTATTCCTTATTTTGAAACAGGGTCTCACTAAGTTACAGAGGCCCTAAGTAGCTGAGGCTGTCCACGAACTGTGATCCTCCGTTCATGCTGGGATTACAAGTGTGAGTCACCACACCCGGCTTTATTTTTTATTCTTTATTTGGAAACAGGGTCACACTGAGTTCCAAAGGGCCTAATTAGCTGAGGCTAGCCGTAAACTGCAATCCTCCTGTCTCAGCCTCCCAAATGCTGGGATTATAAGTGTGTGCCACCACGCCCAGCTCTTTTTTAGTCTTAATTCCCTAAAAAAATGGAAATAGTTGTGTCTTACTTGTCAAAAATACCTCCAGCTAGCCTTCCAGATAACCTGCATTCTCATCTTTACCATCTGTGGGATATATATCTTAACATCCCATTTCTGTCTTGTATTTATAATTTATATTCATACCTATTCCTGAAACGGTGGAACCAGGTTTTTGGGGGTTTTTTGTTTTGTTTTGTTTGTGGTACTGGGGGTGGCACCCAGGGGCATTTCTACCTCTGGGCTATACTCCCAGACCTACTTTATACTTTATTTGGAAACAGGTCTCACTAAGTTGCTGAGAGCCTCACTCAGTAGCTGAGGCTGGCTTTGAACCTGTGCTATCCTCCTGTCTCAGCCTCCCAAGCACTGGGATTACAAGCGTGCGCCACCACGCCCAGCTATGGAAGTTTATAATAAGTTGTATATTCCATGCCCCGCCCACGAATGAAAACTGTAAAACTCTGAAAGACACAAAACATTTATTAAAACTTTACCATGTTTATATTATGCTATATAACTTTATAAACATCACTGTATAACACCTATAAAGACTTTACTTTTGTGCATAAGAATTTTTCCCTTTTGATGAGTTGTAATCTAATCAGAAGCAGAGACATTATGGGAATTACTGAAATTTTAATGCATCACTAAAGCTCAGCCCAGGAACTATTTTTACTGGTGAGAAAGACCAAGAGGAATCTTCACAAGACTACTAAAACCTCTTCATAGCAAAATCCAAAATAAGAAGAAATCCTAACCTGATAGTATAATTCTAATTCAGGGTTTGCAAACTAATTATCACAGATCACAAAGCTTCACCTGGTGACGTCCAGATGGCCTTGGGACGGGCTGTGATGGTGGAAGATGTTTCTTGCCTCAATCTTCCCATCTCAGGACGCAGAGGAAATGACAGAAGCTGACTTGGTTACTTCTTGCCTCTCCGTTTGTCCTTGTCTTTGCCTTTACCTTTTGAGTCCTTACTATCATCTTTGTCCTTCTTGGGCATTCTGAAGCTTCCAATTTCCCTCCGGACCACAGTGCCTCGCCACCAGGCCTGGATCTGCAGGAGGAGAGCAGCATGAGTACAGCCGCCGTGCCTGGCCTGCTGCAGACATGGCGGCTCAGCGTGGAACTTGCCTCTGAACAACAGTCTATCTGTCTGAGACCTGGAAGTGGCCAGGCAATCTGTCACTACAGCGGTGCTCTCCTGTTGTGCAGGCTCCACAGCCTCAGCCATGAACTGAAGTAAAGTTCTCAACGAGTGAAAGATCTGATCAGGCCAGTCCTTCACTTAGAAACCTGACTTGTGCTGACAGGCTTATGCTGCTTCCCTTTATTAATGTCCAGATTACCCATGCCAAGCAATCACTTGATCCAAGGGAAGTGTTAATTCCCTGGGCTCAGTTAAAAATGCATAAATAAGCCGGGCGTGGTGGCATACCCTTGTAATCCCAGCATTTGGGAAGCTGAGACCTGAGGATTGTGGTTCGCAGACAGCTTCAGCTACTTAGGCCATCTGCAACTCAGTGAGACCCTGTTTCAAAATAAAGAATAAAAAGTTGGGCAGGGGGTGTAGCTCGGCTCAGAGGTCAAATGCCTCTGGGTTCCATCCCCAGACCCACAAAAAAAAAAAAAATGCATGAATATCAAGCAGGGCGTGGTGGTACACACTTGTAATTCCAGCATTTGGGAGGCTGAGACAGGAGGATCACGGTTCTTGGACAGCCTCAGCTACTTAGGCCCTTTGCAACTCAGTGAGACCCCTCAGTAATTACGGGAATTACTGAAATTTTAATGTATCACTAAAGCTCAGCCCAGGAACTGGTTTTACTGGTGAGAAAGACCAAGAGGAATCTTAACAAGACTACTAAAACTTGTGAAAGTTTTAGTAAAACTAAAATAAAGAATAAAAAATAGGGCTGGGGGTGTAGCTCAGAGGTAGAATGTCCCTGGGTTCCATCCCCAGTACCACAAAAAAAAAAAAAAAAAAAAATGCATGAATAGCTGAGTGTAGTGGTCCATGCCTTCAATCCCAGTACTTAAGAGGCTGAAACTAGCCAGGGATGGTGGTGTTGGGAGGCTGAGACAGGAGGATCGCACAGGTTTGAAGCCAGCCTCAGCTACTTAGGCTCTCAGCAACTTAGTGAGACCCTGTTTCCAAATAAAGTATAAAAGAGATCTGGAAGTATATCCCGGAGGTAGGAAGGCTCCTGGGTTCCACTCCCAGTACCACACGCACACAAAGGCTGAGACTAGATCACAGATTTGAGGCAACCTCAGCAATTTTGCTAGACTATTATTTTTTTGGAGCTATAACTCAGAGGTAGAATGCCTCCAGATTCAATCCCCAGCACCAAAAAAAAACAACAAAAAAACCAACATGAGTAAGTTTAGATGACTTTACTAGGCTTCTTGGTGTATTTTTCTTTTTCTCTTTTCCCTGCACTGCTGGGAATCAAACCCATGGTCTTATATATGCTAGACAGGCTGTCTACTAGTGAGCTACATCTCCCAGCCCTTACTATAATCTGATACAGATCTTGCTAAATTGCCCCAACTTGCCTCAGGCTTGCAATACTCCTGCCTCAGTTTCCTGAGAAGCCGGGGTTATAGCCTGCGCCATTATGCCTGGTTATGGCACACTTCTATATTCAGGAACTGATTAAAGGGTCGATTCTCTTCTAAATTTTAAAAAGGATTTAGATTGCTTGCTTTTGCATCTAACTACCTCTTTCCCCAGATGGAGAGCGGGGCCTTTGTCTCTTCCTGTGCCAGTTGTCGCCCTCACTGTGGACGGCCAGCCTCCTCAGAGCTGTGTCCTGCTGTGTATTGGGTAACAACTGAGGAATGCTTTTACGCCTCAGTGTTAGGGCTGCTGCAGCACGAACAGGATCCAAGATGCCGAATACAGTTTTTTACCTTTAAAATGCTCTTTAATTCCAAGTCTTCCTGTTCTATCTTCTTTCTTGTCTTTTCCTTTTCTATACGGTCTTCAATGATGACCTGTTCATACTCTCTTATCTGCAAGAGTAACATTAATCATGAATAGTGTCTTGGCTAACCTATGGCCCAACCAGCCCCAAACATAAAGTGGTTTTTTTTTTTTTTTTTTTTTTGTGTGTGTGTGTGTGTGTGTGTTACTAGGGGGTGGAACCCAGGGGCTTTCTACCTCCGGGCTACACTCCAGCCCTATTTTATAATTTATTTGGAAACAGGGTCCCACTAAGTTGCTGAGAGCCTCACTAAGTAGCCAAGGCTGGTGTCAAACCTGTGTGATCCTCCTGCCTCTGCCTCCCAAGTGCTGGGATTACAAGCATGCACCACCACGTCTGGCACTAATATAAAGTTTTAAAATAAAACACTAAGCTGATATATGGTGATGCACGCTTGTAATCCCAGTACTTGGTAGGCTGAGATAGGAGGATTGCAGGTTTATAGCCAGCCTCATCTACTTAGGCCCTCCGCAACTTAGTGAGACCCTGTCTTAGACTCCCAAGTACTGGGATTACAAGCATGAGCCACCATTCCCAGCTGTCAGAAGCTTTTATTTATTTTTTTTTTTTATGTAAGTCCTTGTTTTATTTTTAAAATGTTTCAAGAAAACAAGATATTTGGATATGACTAATTATTATTACTCATGGGGGGTAAAAACCCCAAAGCATTCTCCTGAGTTGGCACCAATAATTCAAAGAAACCAAAATAAACAGAGTAAGATGTATATGCAATTAACATTTTTGGAGTGGTATTGGAGATTGAACCCTGGGACATTCTACCTCCAAGCTATATCTCAGTCCTTTTTAAACTTTTTAATTTTAAGCTGGGGATGGTGGCACACACTTGTAATCCCAGCATTTTGGGAGGCTGAGACAAGAAGGATCATGGTTCACGGACAGCCTCAGCTACAACTTAGTGAGGCCCTTTGCAACCTAGTGAGACCCTGTTTCAAAATAAAGAATAAAAGACAGGGCTGGGGGAGTCGGAGGTAGAATGCCCCTGGGTTCCATCTCCACTACTACAAATAAAACAAAACAAAACAAAACAAAACAGGGCCTCACTAGGATCCTGAGCATCTCATTAAGTTGCTGAGGCTGGTCTTGAACCTGTGATCCTCCTGTCTCAGCCTCCCAAGTGCTGAGATTACAAGTGGTAAGATTGCACAACTGCGCCCAGTTAATAGCTTAAGAGAATGAAATATCAATCAAAATTTAAGGCCTCCTATATTTTGGCAATGAAATCAGTAAAATTCACACAAGGATATTTTGGATGGGCTTAAGGTCACATTCAGAATTAAACATAAAAGTCTCAAAGCTAGAAAGCAAAGTGGAAGCGTTCATAAGCCGCTTGATTCTACCATATCCAAACAGAACTGGGTGGGAGAATGACTATCCCAACAGGTACTCATCTTCAAAACGAATACCAACAATTCATCATCAAATGCTGATACTTAATCAGCTGTTTTCTTCTCTCTCCTGCTTTGTCCTGCCACATATATGCTGGAGTTCGATGAAGATGACCCTTTGCAACTACTCCTGAGAGAGCAGAGGAGCAAGAGATGGAGTCACAAAGTAGGCCCGAGGCGTCCTGGGGCCTCAGGGCATTTCTTCTAGCTGGTCATGGCCATTTATGTTTCAATACAGAAAACTTAAGACTGTTTTGGGGAAAAAAGTCAAATTTTGACTACTACATTATACTATACTGTCAAAGGCCATCAGACAGGTATTTACCAGGCAATTAGCTTAAAGCTCTTGGGTAATGATGAAAATGACAAGACAAAACAAAACAAACAAAAAAAAAACCCTTAAGTTTTCCTACTAAAACCTTTTATTCTGTTTTTGTTGAGGATTAAGGAAAATAACTCCACCCATAATTCATTGCAACCTGAACTTAATGACACCACCTTATGCTTGAGCCAATTAGGAACAAGGCCAAACTGCATTCTTAGGTCTATTTAGTTGGTAAACAGCACTTAATCAGTGACCTTTCTCATATAACCTTTAACAAGAACTCATAAGTGGCATTGATTATGCCCCAGGAGATGAGAGACCGATGGTAATTCAGGTGGGCACCTCTGAAAAGATTTGTCAGTTTCCTGTCCCGTTCTAGCCAGATTGTTTTAAAAACCTTGGGAAAAGACTGGAATTCCCCACCAAGCTGAGACTGTATTCGAGTTTTTACAACATTAATCGGAAAAAACAAGAATCCCAACATGGCACCCAGTAGACCTCCACAGATGAAGTCATTGACCAAGTGAGCACTGTGCGTAGTTGCAGTCGGCAGATGCTCCTTGATGGGGCCTCGAAGGCCAAAGAAAAGGACGTTGCTAAATCCATTACGGAAAAGAATGGGCACCAGGCCTCGGTAATACTCTCCAACTCCATGGCGTTTCAGTGCCCTGAAGGCCTGGTAAGTGTTTGTGAATTTATCATGATGCCTGTGGTCTTGAAGCAAGGTCTGAACTCTTTCCAGTGGAGTGAAAATGGCTTCTGTTGTTCCTGCCAGCACCGCCGCCACAGCTCGGGTAGCAAACTCTGGGGCACTGACGTGTTTACGGAGAAGGCAAGATAAATCCTCATAGAGACCGAACATAAGCGCCAGGGTGGTGGTTTTCTGCATTAATGGGGGAAGGATTCCACGGTACAAGTTTCGAAATCCATCCCTCCTCAACTGAAGGATTGCATCCCGGGTTTTGATTCCATACAGCTGCTGCCGAAAGAGGATCTTCTGAACAGGAAATGTGATGGCTACGTTGTTGAAGGCCGCACAGCAGCCGCAAAAGTAATGCTTCATTTCACCAACGTTTGTAATGTGAGGTGATATATCTTGTTTTGAAGATGTTAGGATGGGTGTCCTCTTTTCATGAGCTTCTGAATCCATCATGTTGCTAAAGATCTTTCTTCTTCATGAAGGATTTTTTAACCTGTGATACCAGCTTTCAAGCGACTGCAACTGGAATCGTGGGCGATGACAGGTCTTTGGTGACTCTTCCACTTTTTTCCATTGTTACTGGCCTGTTAGGGTCTTTCTTCTGGAGTCAATTTTGAGAACTGGCTTTCCAAACTAGAGAACTGATGGGTCAACTCCTCTCAGAAGCAAACAGCTCGCCTTTTCCCCTGAGATGTGCTAAGGGGGCCTTCGGTCCCAAAGCGCCTAACCTGTGCCCTGGAATCACCACGGGACGCGAGGCGTCCTGGCACATCTCATTCTATGGGATCCTTTCAGAGCAAAGGCGAAGGAGGCTCCAACGGCAAGGTCACTATTCTTGTACTTCAAGGGCTCCATGGCCGCGGGCGACCGCCGCAAGCCGCAGCCGCTCCCCCGCTCGCAGCCCGCGGCGAGCGCGCCCCAGCGGCCCCGCGCAGGCGCAGAGCGGACGGCCTGTCAGAAGCTTTTAAAAAGTTAAAATATAGCCAGACATGGTGGCATATGCTTGTAATCCCAGCATTTGGGAGGCTAAGACAGGAGGATCATGGTTTGCAGACAGCCTCAGCTACTACTTAGTGAGGCCCTTTGCAACTTAGTGAGATCCTGTTTCAAAATAAAGAATAAAAAAATAGGGCTGGGGGAGTAGCTTGGAGGTAGAATTCCCTGGGTTCTATCCTTAGTACCTCAAAATAAATAAATACACCAGGTGTGGTGGCACACACTTGTAATCCTAGCATTTGGGAGGCTGAGACAGGAAGGATCACGCAAGTTCGAAGCCAGCCTCAGCTACTTAGTGAGGCCCTTTGCAACTCAGTCAGACCCTGTTTCAAAATAAGAAATAATGTAGCTAGGAGGTAGAATGCCCCTGGGTTCCATTCCTCCATTCCTATTACCGCAAATAAATAAATAAATAAATAATATTAGAAAAGTGACTTGGACAGTACACAGTATATAAACAGCTGCTCCTGTTTTCTCCATTATCCTAGTCATCATTGTCTAAGGAGAATCCTATGGTTTACACACACACACACCTCCACTTCTGACCAAGAACAGCACCCACAATTCCATAGTTCAGCTACTACCACTCCTGAGGGAGCCCCCTCCCTCCTCACCGTCTTTGCTAGGTCTTGAAGGTGTCCCAAGTCACTGGCCTTCAGAGCCTTGAGAGCATTTAATTCATTCTGTTTCATTTCTGTGTCTTTATCAAATTTCTCCATCCAGAACTCCAGCTTCTCCTCAAGTTTCTAGTTGGAAAGAACATTAAAACATGGCTTCCACAGATACAACATGTGATTTCTGTGAGGTGCGAGAACAAGCAAAACTTGTACGATGACAGAAGTCAGAGAGTGATTAATTGTGCAGTGGTGGGCACTGGCTGTAATGGGGCGCGAGGGGCCCTCTGGAGGCTGAGCATGCCTCCTTTAAGTCTCTGGGTGGTACTTATATGGGTGTAGATATATAAATGTTTGTCAAAACATACACTCACCATTTACGCACTTTACTGTATGTATGCAACTCAATTTAAAAATAGGAGGAAAGCCGGGCACGGTAGCACACGCTTATAATCCCAGCGCTTGAGAGGCTGAGACAGGAGGATCGCACAGGTTCAAAGCCAGCCTCAGCTACTTAGTGAGGCTCTCAGCAACTTAGTGAGAGCCTGTTTCCAAATAAAAGTATAAAACAGGTCTGGGAGTATAGCCTGGAAGTAGAAAAGCCCCTGGGTTCCACTCCCAGTACCACAAAAAAATAAAATAATAAATAATAAATAAATAAAATAGGAGAAACCGGGCGTGGTGGCACACGCTTGTAATCCCAGCATTTGGGAGGCTGAGACCAGAGGATCGTAGTTCACAGACAACCTCAGCTACTTAGGCCCTTTGCAACTCAGTGAGACCCTGTTTCAAAATAAAGAATAAAAATAGAGCTGGGGGTGTCGCTTGGAGCTCAAATGCCCCAGGTTCCATCCTCAGACCCGCAAAAAATAAATAAGAGGAGCCGAGCGTGGTGGCGCACACTTGTAATCCCAGCATTTGGGAGGCTGAGACAAGAGAATCACAGTTCGAAGGCAGCCTCAGCTATTACTTCATGAAGCCCTATGCAACTCAGTGAGACCCTATTTCAAAATAAAGAATATAAAGTAGGACTGGAGGTATAGCTCAGAGGTACAATACCCCTGAATTCAATCTCTAGTACTGCAAAAAAAAAAAAAAAAAAAAAAAAAAAAAAAGGAGGAAAGCCAGGTGTGGTTGTGCTTGTAATCCCAATACTTGGGAGGCTGAGACAGGAGGATCATGGTTTAAGAACAGCCTCAGCTACTTAGTGAAGTCCTTTGCAACTCAGCGAGACTCTGTTTCAAAATAAAAAATAGGGCTGGGAGTGTAGCTTGATGGTAGAATGCCCCTGGGTTCAAACCCCAGTACTGCAAAAAATTAAATTAAATAAGGAATAAAAAATAGGGCTGGGGGTGTAGCTCAGAGGTAGAATGCCCTTGGGTTCCAGCCCCAGTACGGCAAGCAAAATAAATAAATAAAATTAAAATAGCCAAGCATGGTGGCGTGCACTTGTAATCCTAGTACTTGGGAGGCTGAGACAGGAGGATCACAGGTTCGAAGCCAGCCTCCACACTTTAGTGAGGCTCTCAGCAACTTAGTGAGACTCTGTTTCCAAAGTATAAAATAGGTCTTGGGATATGTATGTAACATAATTTGGTCAGTTTTATTGCTCAGTAACTACTCTTTCTGAGAAACATCTCTGGAAAGCATATTAAGGAGGGGGCAAGAGAACTGACAAGCCCTGACTGGAGACTAAAAATCCTCTGTTGGCCCTGCCAGGTAAAAGCAAACTGCTTCTATTGGGATTTTTTCAAATTAGTTAGGAGACAGGGGCTTTTAGCAAGTTAACAGCTGCATACAGAAACCATTTGCTCCAGTAGATACTGTGTATTTTTTATTCTGAAACAGGGTCTCACTAAATTGCTGAGGCTGCCCTTGAACCTGTGATCCTCCTGTCTCAACCTCACGTGAACTAGGATTGCAGACACGTATCATCACATTTGGCATATAAATGGAATTTTTGTGTGGGAGGGGCACTGGGGATTGAACCAGAGGGGCATTCTACCTCTAAGCTACACTCCCAGCCTATTTTATTTTTATTTATTTATTTATTTTTATTTATTTATTTATTTATTTATTTTTTGGTGCTACTGGGGATGGAACCCTTCTACCTCCAGGCTACACTCCCAGACCTATTTTTTTTTTTTTATGTTTTTATTTGGAAACAGGGTCTCTTAAGCCAGTGCGGCTGGCTTCAAACCTGCGCAATCCTCCTGTCTCCGCCTCCCAAGCCTGGGGATTACAAGCGTGTGCCACCACGCCTGGCATTTTATTTTTATTTTGAAACACAGTCTCACTAAGTTAATGAGAATCTCACTCTTTGCTGAGGAGGCTGTCTTCAAACCCACAATCTTCCTGTCTCAGCTCTGAGGTACTAGGACTACAAGCACGCACCACCAAGTCTGGATAAATGGAATTTTTAAAAATTCAAGGCATGAAAAGGTTTTGGGGGCGCACCTGCTGCTCTTTTTTAAGGAACATTTCAATCTCCATATGAATCCGGTTCTCTTCTTCGGTTTTCATCCTTATTTTCTGTAAGAACAAATATCAAATGCCAGGAACTTTATCTTGCAAGGCTGGGAACCAGAAGTTCTGCAGCGGCGGGTGCGGCAGAGCAGCAGCACAGGGCTCCTTCCAGCAGGCCCCAGGCCCGCCGCCGCCTTGCTCCAGAGCTGCAGTTTGGCTGCAGTCAGCTCCACTCCTGTTCGCACACTGCAGTCCTGTGCTGGCCCGGTGCTGGTGCATGCCAGGGCCCAGAGTAGAGGACCACAGTCCTCAACTGGAAAGCAAAGTCAATTTAAGAAGAATACAGCTCTTCAAGTGCACAAGGATCTTAGGCCTCAGGAAATCCCACTGTGCAAGAAAAAGTATGTTGGCAGGGTCAGGAGCGCCACCTGGAAAGTGAGCTTTTATATAAACACAGGCCTCAGAGCAAGGAGCCCTGCACACAGAGCACCCTCCAATGATGCCTGCCTCCTGCAGGCCTGCTGGCCTGCAGGCAGTTTAAAGTGGGCAGCCTTCCTTCTGTGATGAATGTTTACCTATCAGAATCTCTGCTTGCAAAATAATCAAGACCTTATTTACTTTTTTTTTTTTTTTTTTGTCACTGGGGATGGAACCCAGGGGCATTCTACCTTTGAGCTACACTCCCAGCCCTATTTTTATTCTTTATTTTGAAACATGGTCTTACTAAGTAGCTGAAGCTGGCCACAATCCTGCAATTCTCCTGTCTCAGCCTCTCAAGTACTGGGATTACAGGCGTGCGCCACCATGCCTGGCCATTTAGACTTTTATTTTCAACCTCAAGTGTTGAGGTTTGAGAGATGGAGGAAAAGCCACCTTCCCTTCCTTTCTGGTAGCTGAGACAATGTCAGGAGTGGCAAATCAAATGCCATCTACCTGGTTTTGTTTTGTTTTGATTTAGTGCTGGGGATGGAACCCAGGGCTTGGTACAGTAAGCTAGGCGGTGAGTGTAACCTGGCCACACCCCCACCCTGCCCTGTTCCTTCGTAATGTAGCAGTGAGTACCTCAATCTCTTCCAGCAAGAGTTCCTCTGTTTTGTTACATTTTTTCTGGGTCTGTGAAATCTGCAGCTCAGTATTTCTTTTCATGTAGTGATTCTCCAAGTTGGTTTTTGCCTTCATCTCTTGCAGCTGGTCCTTGAGGTGAGCAATATATTCATTCCGGCTCTGCAGGGGAAAGACCAGGTTGCTAAGTTAAAAGTACATTCTGAGAAGCCCGGCATGGGGTGTGTGTGTGTGTGTGTGTGTGTGTGTGTGTGTGTGTGTGTGTGTGTGTGTGTGTGTGTGTGTGTGTGTGTGTTAGTTATTGGGTACTAAACCTAGGTAGAGGCATTCTACCTCTGTAATCCCAACATTTGGCTGACCAAGACATGAGTATCACAGTTCTCAGACAGCCTCAGCTACTCAGTGAGGCCCTGTTTCAAAATAAAGAATAAAAAATAGGGCTGAGAGTGTAGCTCAGAGGTAAAATGCCCCTGGGTTCCATCCCCAGTAACACACACACACACTCTGAGCTGGGTATGGTAGCGCATGCCTATAATCCAGGACTTTGGGGCTAAAGCAGAGGAATTTAAGGTGTGTGAGCAAAAGCCTTCACAATTTAGGGAGACCCTGTTTCAAAAGTGTAACTTCAAAGTGAGGCGTGGTGGCACACGCTTATAATCCCAGCATTTGGGAGGCTGAGACAGAAGAATCACGGTTCTCGGACAGCCTCAGTTACTCAGGCCCTTTGCAACTCAGTGAGACCCTGTTTCAAATTTAAGAATAAGCCAGGTGTGGTTGTGCACACTTGTAATCCCAATACTTGGGAGGCTGAGACAGGAGGATCACACAGGTTCAAAGCCAACCTCAGTTACTTAGTGAGACTCTCAACAACTTAGTGAGACCCTGTTTCCAAATAAAAAATATAAAATAGGCCTGAGAGTGCAGCTCAAAGGTAGAAAGCCCCTAGGTTCCACCCCCAGTACCACAAAAAAAAATAAATAAATAATAAAAGCAATTAAAAATAAAGAATAAAAAATATAGCCATGCGTGGTGGTACACACTTGTAATCCCAGCATTTGGGAGGCAGAGAATGGATAGTATTCAGCCTCAGCTACTTAGCAAGGCCCTTCATAACTCAGTGAGACCTTGTTTCAAAAAATAAATTGACTAAAAAATAGGACCGGGGGTGTAGCTCCGATGTAGAATGCTCCTGGGTTCCATCCCCAGTACCGCAAAATAAATAAATAATGTGTGTGTGTGTGTGTGTGTGTGTGTGTGTGTGTGATACTGTGGGTGTAACCCAGGGGCTTTTCTACCTCCAGGCTATACTCCCAGACCTATTTTATATTTTATTTGGAAACAGGGTCTAAATTGCTGAGAGCCTCACTAAGCTGAGGCTGGCTTCGAACCTATGCGATCCTCCTGTCTCAGCCTCCCAAGGGCAGGGATTACAAGGGTGCGCCACCACGCCCGGCCTTTAAATAATTAAGTGTGTGTGTGTGTGTGTGTGTGTGTGTGTGTGTTATTGGGGACTGAGCCTAGGTAGAGGCATTCTACCTCTGAGCAACACCCCCAGTCCTATTTTATTTTATTTATTTTATTTTTTATTTTTATTTTTATATTTTATTTTATTTTATTTTATTTTTGTGGGTCTGGGGATGGAACCCAGGGGCATTTAACCTCCGAGCTACATCCCCTGCCCTATTTTTTATTCTTTATTTTGAAACCGGGTCTCACTGATTTGCAGAGGGCCTTACTAAGTAGCTGAGGCTGTCCATGAACCGCGATTCTCCAGGTCTCAGCCTCCCGAATGCTGGGATTACAAGCATGTGCCACCATGCCCGGCTATTTTTTATTTTATTTTATTTTATTTTATTTTCCAGGTCTGGGGATGGAATCTAGGGCATTCTACCTCCAATTTACACCCCAGCCACCCCCTTTTTTTTTCTTCTTGATTTTGAAACAGGGTCTCACTGAGGGCCTCACTAAGTAGCTGAAGCTGTCCTAGAACCGCGATTCTCTGGACTCAGCCTCCCAAATGCTGGGATTACAAGAGTGCGCCACCACGCCCAGCTATCTATTTTATTTGTATTTTGAAACATGGTCTTGCTAGATTGATCAGAGTCTCACTACTTGCGGAGGCTGTCCTTGAACCTGAGATCCTCCTGTCTCAGCTTCCCAAGTACTAGGATTACAAGAGTGCACCACCACACCTGGCTTCTACAGTTTCTAAGACGACACAAAGTACTGAGACAAGTTAACAGCGGGGCTTGTAGCATATTCTCTGCCAGAGACATTCATGTTTTGGGATTAGTTCTGTTATAACTGAAATAATAACTATATAGTTGGAATGATTCTATGTTTATATTATTAAGTTAGACAAAATAACATGAAAGATTTCTTTCTGATTATTCTCTGAGACCTATGGTCCTTTTAGCTATGTTTTCTTATTGTTATGGGTGATTCTGGTCAATTTCTACATTGTTTCTTATTCCAATAGTTACTTAAAACCAGTTCCCCACGCTTGTAATCCCAGCATTTGAGAGGCTGAGACCTAAGGATCGTGGTTCCCAGACAGCCTCAGCTACTTAGTGAGGTTCTCTGCAACTGAGTGAGATCCGGTTTCAAAATAAAGAATAAAAAATAGGGCAGGGGGTATAGCTCAGAGGTCGAATGCCCCTGGGTTTCATCCCCAGACCCACCCCCCCAAAAAAAAAAGATTAAAGTAGTTGCCGATAATCCCAACACTTAGGAGGCTGAGACAGGAGGATTGAAGATTGAAGGTTGAAGGTTTGAGGCCAGTGCACAACAAATTAGCAATACCTTGTATCAAAATAAAAAAGATAAAAAGGCTGGGGTTGAGCCAGGTGTGGTGATGCACACCTATAATCCCAGTCATTTGGAGGCTGAGACAGGTGGATCCCAGGTTGGAGGACAGCCCCAGCAAGTAGTAAACTCTCATCAAGCTAGTGAGACCCTGTTTCAGAATAAAAATAAAAGCCAGGTGTGGTGGCACACACTTGTAATCCCAGCATTTGGGAGGCTGAGATAGAAGGATTGTGGTTCGCAAACAGCCCCAGCTACTTAGTGAGGCCCTTTGAAACTCAGTGAGACCCTGTTTCAAAATCAAGAATAAAAATAGGGCTGGGAGTGTAGCTTGAAGGTAGAAAGCCCTGGGTTCCATCCCCAGTACCACAAAAACAAACAAACAAACAAATAAATAAATAAATAAATAATAAAAATAAAATAAGTGTATCTCAGAGGTAGAATTCCCCTGAGGTTAATCCTCAGTACCAAAAAAAAGGGAAAATAAAATAAAAAATTAAAAAATGGGCTTGGTGGCACACGCTTTTGTAAATCCCAGTACCAGAAAGGCTGAGACAGGAGGTTTAAAGCCACATGATCAATTTGGTGAGGCTCTTAGCAACTTAGCAAGACCCTGTTTCCAAATAAGAAATAAAATAAGTCTGAGGAGGTGTAGCCTGGAGGTACAATGCCTCTGGGTTAAATCCCCAGTACCAAAAAAAAGTGAAAGAAGCCGGGAGTGGTGGCACACGCTTGTAATTCCGGCACTTGGGAGGCAGGAGGATCGCGCAGGTTCAAAGCCAGCCTCAGCTACTTAGTGAGGCTCTCAGCAACTTGTGAGACCCTATTTACAAATATAATATAAAATAGGTCTAGGAGTGTAGTCCGGAGGTAGAAGGATTTCCAAGAACCCAAGAACCCCAGTACTACCAAAAAAAAAAAAAAAAAAAAAAAAATCTGGGAGTATACCCCGAGGTAGAAAGCCCCTGGGTTCCACTCCTAGCACCACCAAAAAAATTTTTTGTTCATGCATTTTTTGAGGTACTGGGGCATTCTACCTCTGAGCTACACCCCCAGCCCTATTTTTTATTCTTTATTTCAAAACAGGGTCTCACTGAGTTGCAAAGGGCCTAAATAGCTGAGGCTATCCACGAACCACGATCCTCCAGTCTCAGCCTCACAAATGCTAGGATTACAAGCATGTGCCACCACATCCGGCTGTTAAAAATATACTTTCAAATCAGGTGTGGTGGCATACGCTTATAATCCCAGCATTTGGGAGGCTGAAACAGGAGAATCGGGTTTGCAGACAGCCTCAGATACTTAGGCCCTTTGTAACTCAGTGAGACTCTGTTTAGAAATAAAGAATAAAAAATAGGAGCCGGGTGTGGTGGCGCACTCTTGTAATCCCAGCATTTGGGAGGCTGAGATCAGAGCCTCAATTTAGTGAGGCCCTCCATAACTTAGTGAGACCTGTTTTAAAATAAAGAATAAAAAATAGGACTGAGGGTACAGCTTAGAGGTCGAATGCCCCTGGGTTCTATCCCCAGACCTGCCAAAAAAAAAAAAAAAAGAATAAACAATAGAGCTGAGGGTGTAGCTCAGAGGTAGAATGCCCCTGGTTCTATCCCCAGTACTGCTAAATAAATAAATAAATAAATAAATAAATACTTTCAAAACTCAAGAACATGAGAGATTGAGACAGGAGGATCCTAGGTTCAAGGCCAGACTTAAAAAGGTTGGGAGGCCCTGAGCAACCTAGCAAAACCCTGCTTCTTTTTTATTTTTTTATTTTTTGTGGGTCTGGGGATGGAAAAAAAGAAAAAGCCAGGCATGGTGGCACATGCTTATAATCCACGTTTATAATCCCCGCATTTGGGAGGCTGAGACTGGAGGATTAGGGTTCGCAGACAGCCTCAGCTACTTAGTGAGGCACTCTGCAACTTAGTGAGACCCTGCTTCAAGATAAAGAATAAAAAATAGGGCAGGGGGTGTAGCTCGTATGTCAAATGCCCCTGGGTTCCATCCCCAGACACCCTCCCCCCCAAAAAAAAGGTCTGAAGACATAGCTCAGAAGTAGTATGCCCCTGGATGTAATCCCTAGCACCATAAACAAAATAAAACATTTTAGGAGTGTGTGTTCTAATCAGTGTGTGTGTGTGTGTGTGTGTGTGTGTGTGTGTGTGTAAGAGAGAGAGAGAGAGAGAGAGAGAGAGAGAGAGAGAGAGAGAGAGAGAGAGAGACTGATTTAACCCAGAAACATTCTACCTCGAGCTACAACCAGCCCTTTTTTTTTTTTTTTTTTTTTTTTTTTTTTGGTGGTACTGGGGTTACTGGAAGCCCTTCTACCTCTGGGCTACACTTCCAGACCTATTTTTACATTTTTTTTTTTAATTTTGGAAACAGGGTCTCCTAAGCCAGCACGTGCGGCTGGCTTCGAACCTGCGTGATCCTCCTGTCTCTGCCTCCCAAGAGCAGGGATTACAAGCGTGCGCCACCATGCCCAGGCCAGCCCTATTTTAATTAATTAATTTTTTTTGAAGTACTGGTGATGGAGCCCAGGAGTATTCTACCTCCAAGCTACACCCCCAGTCCTATTTTTTATTCTTAACTTTTATTCTTTACTTTACAAGCGTGTGCCACCACACCCAGCTTATTTATTTTTGAAACAGGGTCTTGTTAGGTTGCTGAGGATGGCTTTGAACCTGCAATTCTCCTATCTCAGCCTCCCAAATACTGGGATTACAGGTGTGTACCGCCATGCCCAGCCTGGTCAGTTTTCTTTATCAAACTGAATATTAAATGTTTTGAAGTAACAAATGAAGATCAGAAATGCAAAGTTAAATCTGGGAGTTTCTAGGCAGACATGGTGGCACATGCCTGTAATCCCAGTACTTGGGAGGCTGATACAGGAGGATCACAGGTCTGAGCCTAGCCTCAGCTCCTCAGTGAGGCCCTCAGCAACTTAGTGAGACTTCATTTCAAAACAAAAAATAAAATGGGGATGGGGCTGGGGATATGTAGCTCGGAGGTAGAATGCCCCTGGGTTCAATCCCTAGTTTGCTCCTAGAGTCAACAGCAGGTCTTACATAATGTAAGTTTCTAAATTCATACAGCATTGGCTGTGTAGAGCCAAAGGCACCTGGTTTTAATGCTACTGCCCTGGGCCTCAGGTTACTGACTTCCTTCCTGTATTGCTCTTTTGCACACGTCTGTGTGGCCTTCCATGGTGACGTGTAAAACACCAACCAGTGAGTGACACAGTCACGCTCACGGCCCAATAATGAGGCACCGAAGTGTGCTCAACTGCCTCCTCTGTGCGACCAGAGCCAGCTCTGAAGCTGTGGCTTCCAGACTAAGAACCCCGAGTTTTATGAATTCCTTTTTTTTTTTTTTGCAGTACTGGGGCTGGAACCCAGGGGCATTTTACCTCCGAGGTACACCCCCAGCCTATATTTTAGTGTTTGTTTGTTTTTTTTTTTTTTTGAAACAGGATCTCACTGAGTTGCGAAGGGCCTTGCGAATTAGCTGAGGCCGTCTGCAAACCACCTCCTAAATGCTGCGATTACAAGTGTGCGCCACCATACCCGGCTGTACGAATTCCTTTTAAGATTTTCAATAAGGAAAGATCTGCCTTCACCATAGTCTGTGCATGGAGTCTGGAGCCTTCCTGATGACCAAGGTCTGCGGACTGAGGCAGCAGATTTGTGAGTTTTCATGGCAGACCAAACTTTGCTTCCAAATCCCCAAACTGCCCTCAGGCCTGGCTTTCTGGACTTGTTATTTGAATTTGGAGATGCATGAAAACCAATGGAAAAAAGCAGTCAGCCAATTGGAGTTAGCAAGACTCTGCTGGCTGCCACGGTAATGTAAGCCAAAGGCTGTGTGTGTGTGTGTGGTACTGGGGGTGGAACCCAGGGGCTTTTCTACCTCCGGGCTATACTCCCAGACCTATTTTATACTTTATTTGGAAACAGGGTCTCACTAAGTTGCTGAGAACCTCACTAAGTAGCTGAGGCTGGCTTCAAACCTGCGCGATCCTCCTGTCTCTGCCTCCCAAGCGCGGGGTTACAAGCGTGCGCCACCACGCCCGGCTGCCAAAGGCTTTTAATGGCAGTATCTGTTTTCATAATTGAACACGAAGTAGAGAAGAGAGTTCTGGCTCCTGGAATTCTGTGGTGCTGGGATCAAACTAAGGCCTTACACATGCGAGGCAAGTGTTCTCTCAAGAGCTACTACTTCTGGCCTTAGTTTCTGGAATTTGGAAAACAGTATTTGGAAAGCCAGCAGGGTGATGCATGCTTGTAATCCCAGCACTCGGGAGGCTGCTGAGACAGGAGGATTGAGGTTCGGGGACAGCCTCGGCTGTAATAAAATATCCATACGCCTCACTGCTTTGACTGATCTGTTCTGAGTAAACACTGTGTGTGTGTGTGTGTGTGTGTGTGTGTGTGTGTGTGAGAGAGAGAGAGAGAGAGAGAGAGAGAGAGAGAGAGAGAGAGAGAGAGACAGACATTAGGGATGGAACTCAGGGGCATTTTACCTTTTACCTCTGAACTAAACCCCAAACCTTTTTTTTTTTTTTTTCAGGTCTGCAGATGTAACCCAGGGGCATTCGACCTCCGAGCTACACAGCTTGCCCTATTTTTTATTCTTTATTTTGAAAGAAGGTCTCACTGAGTTGCAAAGGGCCTCACTAAGAAGCTGAGGTTGTTTGCGAACCGCAATCCTCCTGTTTCAGCCTCCCGAATGCTGGGATTACAAACTGCACCACCACACCCAGCTCCCCCAACCCTTTTTATTTTGAACAGGGTCTCACTAAGTTGCTGAGACTGGCCTCGAACCAGTGAGCCTCCTGTCTCAGCCTCCCAAGCACTGGGCATACAGACATGCATCACCACACTTATGTGGCCAGTAAACTCCTTACACATGTAAGTGAACTCCTTCTTACACGTGCCTAACACTATATGCGTGTTACAGATGTCTAACCACAACAGAGGGTAGGGAAATTTTTTTCCCGGTTATAGAAACACTATTCAGTACCACTAAATACACTAATAGAAAAGAAAACACACTCCAAATACTTTTTGCAATATTTTATGTCAATACATTGTCAAGTTTGATAAGACTGATGATAAGCTAAAAAAAAAAAAAAGAAAGAAAGAAAGAAGAGACTAAGTCTAGAGAAAACAAATGAAACAGATCTTTTAAAAACGTTGCTCCTGCCGGGCGTGGTGGCACACGCTTGTAATCCCCGTGCTTGGGAGGCGGAGACAGGAGGATTGCGCAGGTTCGAAGCTAGCCACGCTGGCTTAAGAGACCTGTTTCCAAATAAAAATATAAAAAATAGGTCTGGGAGTATAGCCCGGAGGTAGAAGGGCTTCCAGGAACCCCAGTATCACAAAAATAAATAAATAAATAAATAAATAAATAAATAAATAAATAAATAAATACATTGCTCCACTGGGCTATATAGCCCAGTGGCAGAGAGCTTGCCTAGCATGTATGAGGCCCTGGGTTCAATCCCCAGTATCTCAAAACAAACAAACACATAAATAAATAATAAAAAAGATCATGTCTTCTTTTTTAAAAAAAAAAAAATTCTGTTCCTACCAAAACTAGGAGTAGGGTCCTAAAGTCAAGTACACATGATGAACTCTGATGAAAGTATGTAAGAAAAGAAGTTCACAATTCCAATGTTTCTTTTTTTTTTTTTTTTTTTTTGGTGGTACTGGGGATGGAACCCAGGGGGCTTCTATCTCCAGGCTACACTCCCAGCCCTATTTTATATTTTATTTGGAAACAGGGTCTCTTAAGCCAGCTGAGGCTGGCTTCGAACCAGTGCGATCCTCCTGTCTCAGCCTCCCAAGCGTGGGGATTACAAGTGTGTGCCACCACGCCCGGCCAATTCCAATGTTTCTCACCAAAACCAGTCCTGCAGTTTCAGCTCTGCATCTTGGAGTCAATTCAGTGTTCTAATGCTCAACAAGGGTTTTTTTCTTTTTCTTTCTTTTTTTTTCTTTTTTTCTTTTTTCTTTTCTTTTTCTTTTTCTTTTTCTTTTTCTTTTTTTTTTTTTGTGGTATGAGGGATGAACCAGGGGCATTCTACCTCCTAGCTATACCCTTAGCCCTATGTTTTTAATTTTATTTTGAATCAAGATCTCACTAGGTTGATGAGAGGCTCACTACTTGCTGAGGCTTGTCCTCGAACCTGTGATCTTCCAGTCTCAGTCTTCCACGTCCTGGTACTACATGCCTGACGTTATTCTTTTGTTCTGAAACAGGACCTAGCTAGGTGGCTAAGAGTCTCTGTATTTTGCCAAGTCTTGCTAACTTGCTAAGGCGGGCCTCAAACCTGTAGTCATCCCGTCTCAGCCTCTCAGGTACTGCCTTAAGCCCACTTTAAAGTCTCCAGTTCATCATGGTCATCTCGACCTACTTACTCTACATCTGGCAAAAAAAAAAAAAAGGAGAGACAGACAGACAAAGGAGGTAAGCTATCAAGAGTGCAGAAAGGTGAATGGCTGAGTAGAGAAAAGAGCCTGGTAACATGGCAAAAGTTAGTGATGGCTGGGCGTGGTGGCGGCACATGCTTGTGGTCCCAGTACTTGGGAGGCTGAGACGGGAGGCTTGCAGGTTCACAGCCAGCCTCACCCTGTTTCAAAATAAAGAATAAAAATTAGGGCTGGGGGTGTAGCTCAGAGGTAGAATGCCCCTGGGTTTCATCCTTAGTACCAAACAAACATTTAATACATGTATTAAGAAAAAAAGTTCCTCCAGATGTGTTGGCACTTGCCTGTGTTGCCAGTAGTTGGGAAACTAAGATAGCAGATGACAGGTGTGCAAGATGTGAGACCGTTTCAAAATAAAATTAAAATAGGGCTGAGGGTATAGCTTGGAGGTAGAATATCTCTGGGTTTCATCCCCAAGAGAGAGAGATAACAAAAAAGAAAAAGAAGAAGAAAGGAAGGAAGGAAGGAAGGAAGGAAGGAAGGAAGGAAGGAAGGAAGGGAAGGAGGGAGGGAGGGAGAGAAAGATAGAGAAAAAGGAAGAATGAATGGAAGAAAAAGTCAGTGAAATCAAGATAGTCTCATGGAAATTATTCAATCTGATGAACAAATGAAAAACAATCTCAGTCAACAGAGGGAGCAGCTGGTCAATATTGAAAGGCTCAGAATAGAAGTTCTCAACTAGGCCTGGTGGCGCACACTTGTAATCCCAGCATTCGGGAGGCTGAGATCGGAGGATCGCGGTTCGCAGACAGCCTCAGCTACTTAGTGAGGCCCTTTGCAACTCAGTGAGACCCTGTTTCAAAATAAAAAATAAAAGAAAAAATAGGGCAGGGGGTGTGGCTCGGAGGTCGAATGGCCCTGGGTTCCATCCCCATACCCGCAAAAAAAAAAAAAGATAAAGAATAAAAAATAGGGCAGGGGTGTAGCTTGGGGATAAAATGTCCCTGGGTTCCATCCCAGTACTGCAAATAAATAAATAAATAAATAAATAAATAAATAAATAACAATAGAAATTCTAATAGAAGGGGTGAGAACAGATAGGACTGAAAACATATTTTAAAAAGTAATGGCTGCCGGGCATGGTGGTGCACACTTGTAATCCCCGCACTTCGGAGGCAGAGACAGGAGGATCGCAGAGGTTCAAAGCCAGCCGCGCTGGCTTAAGAGACCCTGTTTCCAAATAAAAATATAAAATAGGTCTGGGAGTGTAGCCCGGAGGTAGAAGGGCTTCCAGGAACCCCAGTACCACCAAAAAAAAAAAAAAAAAATTAATAAAAATAAATAAAAATAAAACAGTGCCTCACTGAGTTGCAAAGGGCCTCACTAAGTAGCTGAGGCTGTCCTCAAACCACTATCCTCTGGTCTCTGCTTCCCAAATACTGGGATTTCAAGAGTGTGCCACCAAGCCCAGCTACTACATCCTACATTTTCAAAAAGACAAATTTAAATATTTGGCAAAATGCAATATGGAGAAAGCCACATTTCAGCACATATCATCAAAGGGTTAAAAACCAAAGGTAAAAATTTTGAAGCAAGCTGGGCAGGGTGGTATACACTTGCAATCCCAATACTTGGGAGGCTGAGAGGAGGATCACAGGTTCCCCAGTACCACAAAAAAAGAAGAAGAAGAAAAATTGAACAAACATATTATATCCAAGGAAATAATTATTTGAATAACTATTATCTTTTTTCCTCCTTTGGCTGAGGACTGAACCCAGAGTCTTTCAACCTCCAAGCTATAGCCCCAGCCCTTTTATTTATTTATATTCTTTATTTTGAAACAAGGTCTTGTGGGGAGCCATTAAGGCTTTCCCCTTTAAGAACACTTCTGACTGTCCTTTGCCCAGAGCCAATAAGGTTTGGGGTCATGGAAAGTTCAACGTCTGAGAGAAGCTCAGGTGGAATTGATTGCTTTGACCGTTAAGCGCACAGGTGGTGACGGCACAGGCTTGATTGGTTTGACCGTTACGCGCGTAGGTGGTGACGTCACGAGGGTTGGTTGACCGGGAGCGGTATAAATAGGACCAGAGTGATAAAACCAGGATCAGTCAGTAGAGATATCGACCCGGGAGTGTACTGCCGATCCTTCCATGAGAGAATGAAGTATTCTATGAATAAAATTCATTGAATAAAATTCTTTTCATCCTCACTCCTCTCTTCAGAACCCGTACTTTGGCCGGCTGGTTCCGGCAAGGTCCCACTGAGTTACATACGGCCTCATTAAGAAGCTGAGGCTGGCTGAGAACTTGCGATCATCCTGCCTCAGCCTCCCAAGTACTGAGATTATAAGGTTTCATCACCAAAATAAGCCCAGATTGTTTTTTATTATTAATAATTTATTTTTATTATTTTGTTTGCAGTACTGGGGATGGAACCCAGGAGCATCCTACCTCTGAGCTGCACCCCCTGCCCTCTTTTGGTGGTATGGTTGTGTGAGATGCAAGGGTAACTAACAACAGACTAAGAGTTTCGGGGCTGAGCAAGATCCCGAGCTCTATGCCACGCACACTTCTCTATCAGGACCAGCTCTCTGGGTGCCTTCTTTCTAGTTTCAATAGTAAAGAACCCCAGGAGAAACAACCTTTCACAAACAACCTTCCTATGCTTGAAAAAGATGGCTTCTCTGAAGCTGCCTTTGTCCAGTAACTCTTGGTTACATGGCTCACCTGTACTTCAGTTTGCCGTTCTTTTTTGACATTAATCAGCTGT
Organism: Muscardinus avellanarius; assembly: GCF_963383645.1. NCBI lineage: Eukaryota > Metazoa > Chordata > Mammalia > Rodentia > Gliridae > Muscardinus > Muscardinus avellanarius. The sequence continues at coordinate 75,476,920 of NC_137790.1, read as the reverse complement.
TTCTGAAGTGATCTTATCTGTTTTCTTCCTTTTTCCTCCCTAGAAGAAAGAAGAATGATTTGTGTTTACCCGAGGGTTTCTCAAATCTTAATATGCATAAGGACCACCTGGATATTAAAAAAAAAAAAAAAAAAAAAACAGGTTCTCAGCTAGTTGTGGTGGTGACGCTTGTAATCCCAGCATTCGGGAGGCTGAGACAGGAGGATCGCGCTTCGCGGACAGCCTCAGCTACTACTTAGTGAGGCCCTCCGCAACTCAGTGAGACCTTATTTCCAAATAGAATAAAAAATAGGGCTGGGGGTGCAGCTCTGAAGTCAAATAACCCTGGGTTCAGTCCCCAGTACCACAAACAAACAAACAAACAAACAAACAAACAAACAAACAGGTTCTCAGCTGGGCAAGGTGGCATACACCTGTAAGTCCCAGCACTTGGAAGGCTGAGACATGAACTAGAATGCTCCTGGGTCCAATCTCCAGTACCACAAAAACAAACAAACAAACAAAACAACAACAACAACAACAACAAAACCAGGTTGTCCATGTTCCCTCTAAAGATCTGATTCAGGAGGCCTGGCATGGGGCTTTGGAATTTACATCTACAAGTTCCCAGGCAGTACTAAACTGTTAGTCTACTGAGCACACTTTTTTTTTTTTTTTTCGGGTCTGGGGATGGAATCCAGTGGCATTCTACCTCCAAGCTACATCCCCAGCACTATTTTGTATTCTTTATTTTGAAACAGGGTCTCACTGAGTTGTAAAGGGCCTCACTAAGCAGCTGAGGCTGGCTTCGAACCTGAGAAATCCTCCTGTCTCAGCCTCCCAAATGCTGGGATTATAAGAGTGCGCCACCACCCTCTGCTCTACTGAGCACACTTTTAATAACACATATTACCTTATTTAAGTGTTGAAGATTGAACCCAGGACATTCTACTTCAAAGCTATACCCCTAGTTTTGTTTTGTTTTGTTTTTTCGGTATTGGGGATGGAACCCTGGGGCATTGTACGACCAAGCTATACCCCTGGTCCTGCTTTTTAGTCCTTTTATTTTTTTTAATTTATTTTATTTTATTTTTTTGGTGGTACTGGGGTTTCTGGAATCCCTTCTACCTCCGGGCTACACTCCCAGACCTATTTTTATACTTTTTAATTTGGAAACAGAGCCGGGCGTGGTGGCGCACGCTTGTAATCCCAGCATTTGGGAGGCTGAGACTGGAGGATCGTGGTTCGCGGACAGCCTCAGCTACTTAGTGAGGCCCTCTGCAACTCAGTGAGACCCGGTTTCAAAATAAAGAATAAAAAATAGGGCAGGGGGTGTAGCTCGGAGGTCAAATGTCCCTGGGTTCCATCCCCAGACCCGCCAAAAAAAAAAAAAAATTTGGAAACAGTTTAAGCCAGTGTGGCTAGCTTCGAACCTATACGATCCTCCTGTCTCCACCTCCCAAGCATGGGGATTACAAGTGTGTGCCACCAGGCCCAGCGCTAGTATTTTTATTTTTTGGAAAAGGGTCTCACTGAGTTGCGTAGGGCCTTGCACTAAGTTCTAAGTATCTGAGGCTGCCGCGAACCGCGATCCTCCGGTCTCAACCTCCTGAATACTGGGATTTCAAGAGTGTGCCACCACGGCCGGTTAGTTTTTGTTTTGAAACAGGGTCTCAATAAGTTCCTGAGAGTCTCACTAGTTTGCTGGGGCTGGCCTCGAACCTGTGATATTGGAAAAATTTTCCGGTATTAATTTCCAAAATGTAAAAGGCAGTCAGAGTCTGTGCGCTGTGCAGGCACTCAGGTAGGGAGGAGCAGTAGCTCTCCCACCTCTGGGTATCTACCAAAAAGAATGAAAATTAAAATACCAAACTAATGCATGAACAACCATGTTTATATTCATAGCTGCACAGTTCACCATTGCCAAACTGTGGAACCAGCCAAGATGTCCTTCAACGGATGAGTGGATTTCAAAACTATGGGATATGTACACAATGGAATTTTGCCCAGCCATAAGGGAGAACAAAATTATGGCATTTACAGTGAAATGTCACAAAAAAATAAGAAATCAGATGCTTTTCTTAATGTGCAAAATATTAAGGAGAAATGGGTAACAGGAGGAACTCTAGATGAAGAAGGGACCCTAGAGAGGAGCAGTGAAGGTGACATATCTGAGGGGATAAGAGGGAGGACGAGAGAAACTCTTTAAAGCACATGATGAGCCAGGCGTGGTGGTGCATGTTTTTAATCCCAGCGCTTGGGAGGCTGAGACAGGAGGATCCCGCAGGTTCGAAGCCAGCCTCAGCTACTTAGTGAGGCTCTCAGCAACTTAGTGAGACCCTGTTTCCAAATAAAATATAAAATAGGTCTGGAAGTATAGCCTGGAGGTAGAACACCTCTGGATTCCACCCCAAGTACCACCAAAAAAAATAAAATAAAATAAAATAAAGCACATGATGTACTTAAACATACCAAAGTCAATCAGGAAGCCAAGCGTGGGTAGGAGGGAGGGGGAGGGAAGGGGTTAGAGATTGGGTAGGGGCTGATTGGGTGATGTGTGCATGTATATCCCCACAAGTTTTTTTTTATCCCATTCAGTTGTATGACTACAATGCACAATAAAAATTTATTTTAAAAAAAGCCCTAGAGACAATTGAAGGCTTTAGCCCTGGAAATAAGTAGAGGCCATCAGTGCCTCTGTTTACCCCCTCTCCTGCGTGACCTGGCCTGGGTATAGGAAGGTAAACTCCATGTGCTGCTTCAAAGCCCCCCCTGCATTAGTGAGTCCGGAAGCAAAGAGACACCACCTAGCTAAGAAGTAAGTTACTAGCCTTCGTAATGCTGGTCAGAATGTACCAATACAAAACCTGTTTAAAGGCCGGGGATGGAGAAGGGGTCAGTTCCACTTTCAAGCTCTCCAGCATGCCCAGGCACGCTGCTTTTTCTCCTCTTCCTATTTCTTACTAATTTTTTAATAAAGACTTGCTGAAGCTGCACCAAGCTGCCTCTTAGTTTTAATTTCCCCATTCATCAAATCCTAGAGGAAAATAAACCCACGGTGCCATTATGACTATAACATCAGCCTCCCAAGTACTGAGGAAACAGGCATGAACCACCATGAACACATTCAGTAAAGCTTTTTAAAACACTGTGATATATTTTCCAAAATGGAAAGATTTTGTGGGTTTTCAGTATTAAATCTAAAATAGTTGCTGCTAAGAAAAAGTAAAGGAGAGGAACGGGAAGAAGGAAAAGGACGATCCCTTCTATTTATTTGTTTGTTTGTTTGTTTCTTTGTTTGTTATTTTTGCAATACTGAGGATTGAACCTAGGAGCATCCTACCTCTGAACTACACCCTCGGCCCTATCCTATTTTTTGTACTTTAGTTTGTTTTTTGTTTTGTTTTGTTTGGTGGTACTGGGGTTCCTGGAAGCCCTTCTACCTCCGGGCTACACTCCTGGACCTATTTTTACATTTTTATTTGGAAACAGGGTCTCTTAAGCCAGCGCGCGTGGCTGACTTCGAACCTGTGCGATCCTCCTGTCTCTGCCTCCCAAGCGCGGGGATTACAAGCTTGCGCTACCACGCCCGGCTTTATCTTTTACTTTGAAACAGGGTCTAAGTTGCCCAAGTACTGGGATAATAAGCGTGTATCACCTAGCTTCTGTTTTGATATTATTACAGCAAGAAGATCTTTGGGAGAAGTTGAAAACTTTTAAAAAAATACAGGTGTGGTGGCGCAAGTTTGTAATCCCAGCATTTGGGAGGCAGAGATCAGAGGATCGCGGTTTGAGGACAGCCCCAGCTACTTAGCTAGGCCCTTCGCAACTCACTGAGACCTGTTTCAAAATATAAAAATACTAAGCCGGTTGTGGTGGCACACACTTATAATCCCAACATTTGGGAGGCTGAGACCTGAGGATCGCGGTTTGCGGACAGCCTCAGCTACTTAGTGAGGCCCGCTGCAATTTAGTGAGACCCTGTTTCAAAGTAAAGAATAAAAAATAGGGCAGGGGGTGTAGCTCGGAGGTCAAAGGCCGCTGGGTTCCATCCCCAAACCCGCAAAAAAAAAAAAAAAAAAAAGGGAAAGCCGATAGTGGCACACTTGAAATTCCAGCATTTGGGAGGCTGAGATAGGAGGATCGGGGTTCACAGACAGCCTCAGCTACTTAGTGAGGCCCTTTGCAAGTCAGTGAGACCCTGTATCAAAATAAAGAATAAAAAATAGGGTAGGGGGTGTAGCTCAGAGCTAGAATGGTAGAATGCCCAGGGTTCTATCCCCAGTACCACACACACACACAAAAAAAAAAAAAAAGAAAGAAAGAAAGAAAGAAAGAAAGAAAGAAAGAAAGAAAAGGACTTCTCTTGGAATGAACTTGTATACATATCTTTATTTATATTTTAAGTGCTGGAAATCAAACACAAGATCTTGTACATGTGAGGCAAGAAGTCTAACACTGAACTGTATTACTGCCCTAGCAGGCACTTGTCATTGATCAAAGATTTTTCAGTGAACTAATTCTTTTTTTATTTTTTTTTTTATTTTTATTTTTTTTTTTTGGTGGTACTGGGGTTCCTGGATGCCCTTCTACCTCCGGGCTACGCTCCCAGACCTATTTTATATTTTTGAAACAGGGTCTCTTACGCCAGCGCGGCTGGCTTCGAACCTGCGCGATCCTCCTGTCTCCGCCTCCCAAGCGTGGGGATTACAAGCGTGCTCCACCACGCCCGGCAGTGAACTAATTCTTAAGAAAAGATTACTATAGCCGGGCGTGGTGGTGCACGCTTGTAATCCCAGCATTCAGGAGGCTGAGAACAGAGGATCATGGTTTGCAGACAGCCTCAGCTACTTAGTGAGGCCCTCTGCAACTCAGTGAGACCTAGTTTCAAAATAAAGAATAAAAAATAGGAGCCAGGCATGGTGGCATGCACTTATAATCCCAGCATTCGGGAGGCTGAGACCGGAGGATCACGGTTCACGGACAGCCTCAGCTACTTAGTGAGGCCCTCTGCAGCTCAGTGAGACCCTGTTTCAAAATAATGAATAAAAAATAGGGCAGGAGGTGTAGTTCAGAGGTCAAATTCCCCTGGGTTCCATCCCCAGATCTGCCAAAAAAAGAAAAAGAAAACAAAAAAGAAAAAGAAAAAGGAAAGAAATTCTTTTTAAAGGCTAGGGGTATAGCTCAGAGGTATAATGCCCCTGCATTCAATCTCCAGTACAACACATACAAACATACAAAATGAGCTGGACGTAGTGGCGCATGCTTGTAATCACAGTACTTGGGAGGCTGAGACAGGAGGATCGCACAGGTTTGAAGCCAGCCTCAGCTACTTAGTGAGGCTTTCAGCAACTTAGTGAGACCCTGTTTCCAAATAAAATATAAAATAGGTCTGGTAGTGTAGCCCGAAGGTAGAAAGCTTCTAGATTCCATCCCCAGTAACACACACACACACACACACACACACACACACACACACACACTGATTACTATATGAGAGAAAGAATATCTTTAGAGCCGGGCGTGGTGGCGCACGCTTGTAATCCCAGCATTTGGGAGGCTGAGACCTGGAGGATCGCGGTTCGCGGACAGCCTCAGCTACTTAGTGAGGCCCTCTGCAACTCAGTGAGACCTGGTTTCAAAATAAAGAATAAAAAATAGGGCAGGGGGTGTAGCTCGGAGGTCAAATGCCTCTGGGTTCCAACCCCAGACCCACACACAAAAAAGAAAGAATATCTTTAATGTCTAATATATTCATATAACTAAGGCTCCCAGAAATCTGAATTACTCTTCCATAGAAGCTGTGAATAGAACCAAGATTTATGACTTCTTCTTATCTGCCCTGGAAAATACACATTTGCTTTAGTAATCAAGGACCTCTGAGCTGGGAGTGGCGGTGTAATTCTACTGGGTAGGCCAAGGTAGGACCATCAGAAATTTGAGATCAGCCTCAGCAACTCAGCAAAACCCTGTCTCAAGAAATCAAGGAAACCAGGAGTGGTGGTGTACAACTGTAATTCCAGTATTTTGGAGGCAAAGACTGGAGGATCGCAGTTCAAGGCCAGCCTCAGCAATTTAGCAAGACCCTATTTCCAAATAAAAAATAAAATATGGCTGGGGTGTAGCTCAGAGGTAGAATGCTCTTGGTTTCAATACCGAGTACCAAAAAGAAAAAAAAATTAAGGACTTCTGGTAAGAGTTTTATACTAACTTAAAAATCAACAAAGCAGAGCCGGGCATGGTGGCGCACGCTTGTAATCCCCATGCTTGGGAGGCTGAGACAGGAGGATCGCACGGGTTTGAAGCCAGCCTCAGCTACTTAGTGAGCCTCTCAGCAACTTAGTGAGACCCTGTTTCCAAATAAAGTATAAAAAAGGTCTGGGAGTATAGCCCAGAGGTAGAAAGCCTCTGGGTTCCACCCCCAGTACCACCAAAAAAAAAAAAAAAAAAAAAATCAACAAAGCAGAGCTGAATGCAGTAGCACATGTCTGCAGTCCCAGCCTCAGGAGGCTGAGCAGGAGGACTACATGAGCCCAGTTCAAGGTCAACCTAGGCAACATAGATAGTCTCAAAAAATTAAAAAAGAAAAAGTGCCGGTCAGTGGCACACGCTTGTAATCCCAGCAATCGGGAGGCGGAGACCGGAGGATCTCAGTTCACGAACAGCTCAGCTACCTAGCAAGGCCCTTCGCAACTCAGTGAGACCCTGTTTCAAAAACTAAAAATATTAATAAACTAGGACTGAGGGTGTAGCTTGGAAGTTGAACGCCCAGATTCCATTCCCAGTACCAAAAAAGAAAAAACAGGGAAAAAAAAGTAACATCACTGACCTTGCGATGACTTCATAAAAATGCATTTTGTTTTCCCTTTCTTTGGTCAAGGCTTGCAGGAGATAGGTGAAAGTGCCTGAATCTTGCAATTCCTGCATGGTATTTTCAATCACTTCACTGAAAAATTGCCTATAAAGAGAAACATGAAAAATAAGAGAAGTTAATAAGATATATTTCCCTACCTTTACAAAGGGCTACAGAAGTCATATAAGTTAAAACCCAGAAAGAATATCCTAAACTGGAATTATCCCAGGAATGCCAAAATAATTATTCATAAGCCAGGTGTGGTGGTGCACGCTTATTATCCCAGCATTCGGGAGGCTGAGACCGGAGGTTCATGGTTAGCAGACAGCCTCAGCTACTTAGTGAGACCCTGTTTCAAAAATAATAATAATAAATAGGGCAGAGGGTGTAAGCTCGGAGGTAGAATGCCCCTGGATTCCATCCTCAGTACTGAAAAAAAAAAAACAAAAAGAAAAAAAAAAGAATATCTATTCATAGAATAGACCACACTTATTAAGACTAAATAAAAAATATGATCATTTCAATATATATAGAAAAGGCATCTGGTAAAATTCAATACCCACTCTTGAAAACAACACAAACAATAAATTCAGATTAATGCTGTTGTGCATGTCTGTAATCCCAGCAATTTTGGGAGGCTAAGGCAAGAAGGATTATACATTTGTAATTTAGTGAGACCCTGTCTCAAAATAAAAAAATAAAAAAGGGCTGGAGATATGGCTCAGTGGTAGAGCACTATGGTTTAATTCCAAGTACAACAAAATAAACAAACATTAACAAAAATAAACTCTTAGCAAATTGAAAGAAAAGATAACATTGTTGACTTGAAAAGGTCTATATAACAAAGACCAGAAAGAGATATTCAGGAGTACATTCAACAGTATATTTATACTGTTCCTTGGATATATGCCATGCATATAACATTTAAAAACATAAAGCTATATGCACCACTTAAGAAAACATGCCTGCAGGCAGGCGTGGTGGTGCACACTTGTAATCCCAGCGCTTGGGAGGCTGAGACAGGAGGATCGCAGGTTTGCAGCCAGCCTCAGCTACTTAGTGAGGCTCTCAGCAACTTAGTGAGACCTTGTTTCAAAATAAAAAATAAAAAATAAGCCGGGCGTGGTGGCGCACGCTTGGCTTGTAAGGCTTGTAATCCCTGCGCTTGGGAGGCAGTGACAGGAGGATCGCGCAGGTTCGAAGCCAGCCGCACGCGCTGGCTTAGGAGACCCTGTTTCCAAATAAAAATGTAAAAATAGGTCTGGGAGTGTAGCCCGGAGATAGAAGGGCTTCCAGGAACCCCAGTACCACCAAAAATAAATAAATAAATAAATAAATAAATAAATAATAAAAAATAAAAAATAAAATAAAGCTAGGGGTGTAGCTTAAAGATAGAATGCCCCTGAGTTCAATCCCTAGTACTGCAAAAAAAAAAAAAAAAGGAAAGAAAGAAAAAAGAAAACATGCATACTAAAACATGCTAGAAAATAATAAACATCAAATTCACCATCTTTGGGAAAAAAATAAGAGGACTGAGGTAAGAGGTTTTGGTTGTATCTACATATTTAATTTAAAAAAAAAAACCCTCAACTGCCAGGCATGGTGGCACACGCTTGTAATCCCCGCGCCTGGGAGGCAGAAACAGGAGGATCGCACAGGTTCGAAGCCAGCCGCGCTGGCTTAAGAGACCCTGTTTCCAAATAAAAATATAAAAAAAATAGGTCTGGGAGTGTAGCCCGGAGGTAGAAGGGCTTCCAGGAACCCCAGTATCACAAAATAAATAAATAAATAAATAAATAAATAAATACTCACTAAATTGCTGAGAGTGGCCTAAAACCTGTGAGCCTCCTGTCTGTGCAAGTGTGTACCACCATGCCCAGCTTAAAGTCGTATTTATTTATTTATTTTTTTATTATTATTATTTTTTTTGGTGGTACTGGGGATGGAACCCAGGGGCCCTCTACCTCTGGGCTACACTCCCAGACCTATTTTATATTTTATTTGGAGACAGGGTCTCTTAAGCCAGCTGAGGCTGGCTTTGAACCTGCGTGATCCTCCTGTCTCTGCCTCCCAAGCACGGGGATTACAAGCGTGCATCACCACGCCCTCTTAAAGTTTTATTTAAAGTCTTATTTCTAATCTTTATACTACTGTTGCTATTTTTTTTTTTTTTTGGTGGTACTAGCTATAGAACCCAGGGGCTTTCTACCTCCAGGCTACACCCCAGACCTATTTTATATTTTATTTGGAAACAGAATCTCACTAAGTTGTGGAGGGCCTCACTAGGTAGCTGAGGCTGGCCTGAAAAACCACATCCGGCTTTGTTACTTTTTTATGCTTGTGATGGAACCCAGCCTTACATGTGCGAAACACCTATGTACCATTGCACACTACCCCTAGTACTAGTCTAATTTTTAAAAATTCAAAACAAAAATTCAGTGACTTGCCCAATATAAAAGTCACCCTGCTTTCAAGGGCACCACACTACCTTTAGGCGGTCTCTAGGTAATCCTATTATCAGCAGTAGTTTTGCAAGAAAGAGCAACCCCTAAGACACGGCAGCACGCAGTCACGTGCACCCCATCCCCTCTCCTACATGTACTCACATCACCACATTTCCAATATGCACTCTTTACCTGTCATTCTGAATTTTCTTCAGTGTCTCTGCAGTCATTATGGTCTGCCTTGTAGGTTTTTTAAAGATAACATCTTGCATTTTGTTAAATTCCTGGATAGATCGGGCTCTTTGTCCAGCTTCTAGCAATAGGGTTCTTTCTTTAGGTGAGATTGGAGTAGATAATTTCCTCATAGTTGACATCATCAGATGTTTTTCTAGGCTACTGCTTTTCTAACAATAAATAATATTTAAAAATTTTTTTAGTAAACAGCAATATTTCAAGAAAGAGGGCCTCTGTCTATACTATGTACTATGTTTGTGTGTGTGTGTATGTGTGTGTGTGTGTGTGTGTGTGTGTGTGTGTGTGGTATTGAGGATTGATTCCAAGGAATTCTACCTCCGAGCTACACCCCCAGCCCTATTTTTTATTCTTTATATTGAAACAGGGTCTCACTGAGTTGCTGAGTTGCAAAGGGCCTCACTAAGTAGCTGAGGCTGGCCGCAAAATGCGATCCTACTTTCTCAGCCTCCCATATGCTGGGATTACAAGTGTATGCCAACTCATCTGGCTTTATTTTTATTTTGAAACAGGGTCTCTCTAGGTTGAGAGTCTCACTGCTTGCTGAGGCTGTCTTCCAATTTGCAATCCTCCTGTTTCAGCCTCCCAAGTACTTGGATTACAGGCATGTGCCACCTCGAGATTTTTGTTTTGTTTTTGTGATACTGGCGATGGAATCCAGGGGCAGTCTACCTCTGACCTACATCCATAACACTATTTTTTTCTTTGGGGTATTGGGAATTGAACCAAGGGGCATTCTACCTCTGAACTAACTACACAGCTAGACTGATGTTTTATTCTTTATTTTGAAACAGGGTCTCACTGAGTTGCAGAGGGCCTCACTAAGTAGCTTAGGCTGGCCATGAACCTGTGATCCTTTTGCCTTAGCCTCCCACCTACTGGGATGACAAGTGTGCGCCACCACGTCCGACTAGCACTATTTATTTATTTATTTATTTATTTATTTATTTATTTATTTAGTGGTACTAGGGATGGAACCCAGGAGCATTCTACCTCTGAGCTACCTTCCCCCAGCCCTAATTTGTATTCTTTATTTTGAAATAGAGTCTCACTAAATTGCTGAGAGCCTCACTAAGTAGCTGAGGCTGGCTGCAAACCTGTGATCCTCCTGTTTCAGCCTCCCAAGTACTGGAATTACAAGTGTGCACCACCACACCCAGCTCTATTTTATTTTTTATTTAAAAACCGAGTCTAAGTTGCAGAGGGCCTTACTAAGTTATTGAGGCTGGCCATGAACTGCGATCCTCCTGTCTCAACCTCCCAAGTACTGGGATTACAAGCGTGTGCTACTTACTACACCTGGCTTTTGTTTACATTTTTCAACTTCACTTTCTCATTTTGTACTCTATACTCCAAAAATGTCCCCTTTATTTGGCCACATCAAACCACATGTCCTCCTGCCTTTTGTCTTCCTGCCTTCATACAAAATCCCCCCTCTGTATTATCCCCCAATTTATCACCTGGTAAATTATAAGACTCAGATCAAAGGTAAAGTTTGGAGTGGAGACTCTAACTCCATAGCAGTCTTTGGCCAGGTATGATGGCACAATCTTGTAATCCCAGTACTTAGGACACTGAGACAGGATGAAGGCAGGTTCGCCATCAGCCTCAGCAATGTAGTTCTTTAGCAATTTAGTGAGACCCTGTTTCAAAATAAAAAATGTAAACTAGGGTTGGGGGTGTATCTCAGAGGTAGAAAGGCCCTGGGCTCAATCTTCAACACTTAAGAAAAAAAAACTCAAAGCGAGGAAGCAAATAGACTATAAAGAATAAAAGGAGCCGGTGAGCCGGGCGTGGTGGCACGCGCTTGTTCCCAGCATTCGGGAGGCTGAGACGGGAGGACTGAGGCTCGTGGCCTGCTTCGGTTACTTAGCAAGGCCCTCTGCAACTCAGTGAGACTCTGTCTCAAAATAAAGAATAAAAAATAGGGCTGGGGGCGGGCGGGCGTGGTGGCGCACACTTGTAATCCCCGCGCTTGGGAGGCTGAGACAGGAGGATCGCGCAGCTTTGAAGCCAGCCTCAGCTACTTAGTGAGGCTCAGCAACTTAGTGAGACCCTGTTTCCAAATAAAGTATAAAATAGTTCTGGGAGTATAGCCCAGAGTAGAAAGCCCCTGGGTTCCACCCCCAGTACCACCAAAAAAAAAAAAAAATGAAAGGGATGAAGGAAGAGAAAGAAGAAGAGGAGAGAGAAGAAGAAAAGGAAGAGGAGGAAGAGATAGAGAAAGCAGAAGAAAAGGATGCTGGGTGCGGTGGTGCACACTTGTAATCCCAGTCATTGGAATTGAAAAATTGAGACAGAATGATCACAGGTTCCTAGCCAACCTCAGCAACTCAGTCAGGACTTGTTTCCAAATAAAAAATAAAGTAGGGCCAGGGGTACACAGAGACAGAACCCCCTGGGTTCAATTCCCAGTACCATACACACCTGCAAAAAAAATAAAAACCAACCAAATAAACAATTTGTTGCCTAGCTGGGATTACGGGGCTGGGGATGCTGAGCAGGGCTGCCGCTCACCATGCTGCGTTTACAGTCATCTCAGATTACAGCCATGTTGAGAGCAGGTGGTTTCCTCCCTAGTGCTCAGCCGGCTTTCAGCAACTGAGAAATATTAGGACAACACAGTGATTTGATATCCTAAGTATCCAGTTGTTTGATTTCCTTAGTACTATACAGCCATCCCTTGGTTTCCACAAGGGATTGGCTCTAGGACTCCTGTGGATGTTCAGGTCCTTTGTACAAAACGGGCTTTGCACACAACCTTGCACACCCTCCTGTAAATTTTAATGGGTCATCTCCAGATTGCTTACAATAGCTAATACAATGTAAAACACTTATTATACTGTAATGTTTAGGGAACAATGACAAGAAAAAGACTGAATGTTTTGAGTATAGACACATTTTTTTCCAAATATTTCCAATGAGAAGTTTTTTTTTTGTTTTTTTTTTTTGTGGTACTAGGGGTAGAACCCAGAGGCTTTCTACCTCCGGGCTATACTCCCAGACCTTTTTTATATTTTATTTGAAAACAGGGTCTCACTAAGTTGCTGAAAGCCTCACTAAGTAGCTGAGGCTGGCTTCGAACCCGTGCGATCCTCCTGTCTCAGCCTCCCAAGCGTGGGGATTACAAGTGTGCGCCATCACGCCCGGCTCCAATGAGAAGTTTTTGAATCCATGGATGCAGAACTTGTGTATAGAGAGGGTAAACAATATTATATTTACACTGATTTATTTTTTGTAATTTTTAAATTTTTTTTTGTGGTACTGGGGGTGGAACCCAGAGGCTTTCTACCTCTGGGCTATACTCCCAGACCCTTTTTTTTTATATTTTATTTGGAAACAGGGTCTCACTAAGTTGCTGAGAGCCTCACTAAGTAGCTGAGGCTGGCTTCGAACCTGTGCAATCCTCCTATCTCAGCCTCCCAGGCGCGGGGATTACAAGCGTGCGCCACCACGCCCGGCCTACACTGATTTAAATATAGGCACTTGTTCCTTTTTTGCAGTACCAGGAATGGAACCCAGGGACATTCTACCTCCTAGCCACACACACCCAGCCCTATTTTTAATTTAATTTAATTAAATTAATTAATTTATTTATTTTTGCAGGTCTGGGGATGGAACCCAGTGGCATTTGACCTCTGAGCTACAACCCCTGCGCTATATTTTATTCTTTATTTTGAAACAGGATCTCACTAAGTTGCAGAGGGCCTCACTAAGGAGCTGAGGCTGGCCACTAACCATGATCCCCAGGTCTCAGTCTCCTGAATGAATGCTGGAATTAAAAGCGTGTGCCACCATGCCCAGCCCCAGCCCTGTTTTTTTATTTTTTTTTATTTTTTATTTTTTTTTATTTTTTTGGGTGGTACTGGGGATGGAACCCTTCTACCTCCGGGCCATACTCCCAGACCTATTTTATATTTTATTTGGAAACAGGGTCTCTTAAACCAGCAAGGCTGGCTTCAAATCTGCACAATCCTCCTGTCTCCACCTCCTAAGCACAGGGATTACAAGTGTGAGCCACCACGCCTGATTAGTCTTTATTTTTGAAACAGGGTCTCACTGAGTTGCGAAGGTAGCTGAAGCTGTCCGCAAACAGCGGTACTCTGGTCTCCACCTCCGGATGCTGGGATTAGAACTGTGTGCTACCACGCCCAGTGTATAGACACTTTTTTTTGTGTGTGTGTGGTACTGGAGGTGGAACCCAGGGGCTTTTCTGCCTCTGGGCTACACACCCCAGCCCTATTTTATAATTTATTTGGAAACAGGGTCTCACTAAGTTGCTGAGAGCCTCACTCAGTAGCTGAGGCTGGCTTCGAACCTGTGTGATCCTCCTGTCTTAGCCTCCCAAGCATGGGAATTACAAGCATGTGCCACCATGCCAGGCATATAGGCACCTTTTAAAATAACACCAATTTGAGCCAGGTGTAGTTGCTGAGAGCCTCACTGGCTTTGAACCTGTGCGATCCTCCTGTCTCAGCCTCCCAAGCGCGGGGATTACAAGCGTGCGCCACCACGACCGGCTTATTTTTTTTATTTTGAAACAGGGTCTCACTAAGGTGCCTAGGTGGGCCTTCAACCTGGGATCCTTTTGTCTCAGCCTCCCAAGTACTGGCATAACAGACATGCTCCACTGTGCCAGGCTATTGGAACCCTTTATCTGAGATAAAGGTGGTATTTCCCAAGTGTGTGTGTGTGTGTGTGTGTGTGTGTGTGTGTGTGTGTGTCCTTGGATGAAATCTAGGGCATTCTGACTCTGGGCTACACACCCTCAGCCCTATTTTCTATTCTTTATTTTGAAACAGGGTCTCACTGAGCCGCAAAGGGCCTAAGTAGCTAAAGCTCTCTTCAAACCATGATCCTCCTGTCTCAGCCTCCCAAATGCTGGGATTACAAGCGTGTGCCACCACGCCTGGCTTTTATTCCTTATTTTGAAACAGATCTGACTAAGTTACAGAGGGCCTCACTAAGTTGCTGAGGCTGGACAAGAACCTGAGATCCTCCTGCGTTTGCCTCCCAAGTACTGGGGTAACAAGCGTGAGCCGACACGCCTAGCCCAAGTTAAATTTAATGGCGTAAATACTATAAATGATGAAGGGATGAAAAGGAAAGAAAGGAAAATTAAATAGGTGTCAGGGTATTTACTGTCCCGGAGCTCTGTCTCTCATACTGCACTGGCATGATATAGTTCAGAATAGAGAGCTGGTCGATGGTGTCCTCCAGAACGGCGGAGAGCCTCAACACCTCGAGAAGGGAGAGCGGCTCTCTGGCTTCCGGAATGGTTTCTACTTCTCCTTCATGAACTGTTTCATAGGCTGCTTCTTCTTCTGCAGCACTAGGTGGTTGCCCTGTCACCAACACCATCACCTCAGAATCCCATCCTTTTGGAGGATGGTTTGGGGGTTCTGGCTTCTCTCTAAAGAAAGAAGAAAAGAAAAAAAAGTGACAAATGTTTAAATGTTATTCAAAATCAAGCCCAGCGTGGTGGTGCATGCTTCTAATCCCAGCCTTTGGGAGGCTGAGACCGGAGGATAGTGGTTCACAGACAGCCTCAGCTACTTAGTGAGGCCCTCTGCAAATTAGTGAAACCCTGTTTCAAAATAAAGAATAAAAAATAGGCCGGGCGTGGTGGCACACGCTTGTAATCCCTGCGCTTGGGAGGCGGAGACAGGAGGATCGCGCAAGTTTGAAGCCAGTGGCGCTGGTTTAAGAGACCCTGTTTCCAAATAAAAAGTATAAAATAGGTCTGGGGTGTAGCCCGGAGGTAGAAAGGTTTCCAGGAACCCCAGTACCACCAAAAAAAAAAAAAAAAGAATAAAAAATTGGGCAGGGGCTGTAGCTTGGAGGTAGAATGTCCCTGGGTTCAATCCCCAGACCCTCCTGCAGAAAAAAAAAAATCAAAAGTACAAACAGGTCCAGTGTGGTGTCATTCACCTGTAATCCCAATACTTGGGAGGCTGAGACAGGAGGATTGTGGGGCAGAGTACAGCCTCAGGAAATTACTGAGGCTCTCAGCAATTTAACAAGATCCTGTTTCAAAAAATAAAATAAAACAGGGCTAGGTGTGTAGCTCAGAGGTAGAATGCCCCTGGGTCCATCCCTAGTACCACCACCACCAACAACAAAAATTGACAACAAAGCATAGACAGCAGGTAGACTGGCTCCTGTGAACTTCATCTTGTCACACAGCCTAGATTTTAAAACAGTAGGCATTGCCAGGCGTGGTGGCGCACGCTTGTAATCCCCGCGCTTGGGAGGCAGAGACAGGAGGATCGCGCAGGTTCGAAGCCAGCCGCGCGCGCTGGCTTAGGAGACCCTGTTTCCAAATAAAAAATGCAAAAATAGGTCTGGGCGTGTAGCCCGGAGGTAGAAGGGCTTCCAGGAACCCCAGTACCACCAAAAAAAAAATAAAATAAAAACAAAAAAAAAAAGAAAGTAGGCATTTACAAGGGAGTCTGCTAAATATCTCCCACTTTGAGCAAATAAAAATATAAATTTATTAGCCGGGCGTGGTGGCACACACTTGTAATCCCAGTATTCAGGAGGCTGAGACAGGAGGATCGTGGTTTGCGGACCACCTCAGCTACTTGGTGAGGCCCTCCGCAACTCAGTGAGACCCTGTTTCAAAATCAAGAATAAAAACTAGGGCTGGGGGTGTAGCTCGGAGGTAGAATGCCCCTGGTTCCATCCTCAGTACCGCAAAAAACAAAAACAAAAATAAAAACTTATTGTTTAATTAAGATATATAGTCCATGGTACTTGGCTATGCTTAATTGATTTGAATTTGATCCAAAATTAATTTTATTTTCAAGCAACATGTTTAGACACTAACCAGAAATGTCTCATGATTAAAGAAAGGGTATAAGCAGGTATAGTGGCCCACACTTATGATCCCAACACATGGGAGGCTGAGACAGGAGGATCGCGCAAGCTCGAAGCCAGCCTCAGTTACTTAGTGAGGCTCTCAGCAACTTAGTGAGACTCTGTTTCCAAATAAAATAGAAAATAGATCTAGGAGTGTAGCCCAGAGGTAGAAAGCCCCTGGGTTCCATCCCCAGTACCACAAAAAAAGAAAGAAAAGAAAGAAAGGATAAAGATAGCCTCTACGGTGGTCCAAATAATTGTCACTTTCTGGTATCTATGCCCTTCTAAGCAGTTTCCCCAATATTGAGTAGGGCTAATAATCTATGTAATTTATATATTTATTTTTATTTATTTATATATTTTTGGTGGTGCTGAGGTTCATGGAAGCCCTTCTACCTCCGGGCTATACTCCCAGACCTATTTTTTATATTTTTATTTGGAAACAGGGTCTCTTAAGCCAGCGCAGCTGGCTTCGAACCTGCGCAATCCTCCTGTCTCAGCCTCCCAAGTGTGGGGATTACAAGCGTGTGCCACCACACCGGGCTGTATTTTTAAATTTATTTTTTGTGGTACTAGGGGTGAAATCCAGGGGCTTTTCTTCCTCGGGCTATACTTCCAGCCCTATTTTATATTTTATTTGGAAACAGGGTCTCACTAAGTTGCTGAGAGCCTCACTAAATAGCTGAGGCTGGCTTTGAGCCTGTGTGATCCTCCTGTCTTAGCCACACCCGGCTAACCTATATAATTTAAAAGATATTATGAATCCAGGCATGGTGGTGCATGCTTGTAATCCCAGCATTCAGGAGGCTAAGACCAGAGAATTGTGGTTTGCAGCAGCCTTAGCTACTTAGTCCCTCCGCAACTTATTGAAACCCTGTTTCAAAATAAAGAATAAAAAATAGGGTGGAGGGGATAGCTTGGAGGTTGAATGCCCTTGAGTTCCATCACCAGACCTGCCAAAATAAAATAAAATAAAATAAAAATAATACAAGATATTATAAACCAGGTGTGGTGTCTCACGCTTGTAATCCCAGCATTTGGGAGGCTGTGAAACAGGAGGATTGTGGTTCTCAGACAGCCTCAGCTACTTAGTGAGACCTTTGCAACTCAGTGAGACCCTGTTTCAAAATAAAGAATAAAAAATAGGGTTGGGGGGTGTAGCTCAGAGGTAGAATGCTTCTGAGCTCAATTTCCAGGAACACACACACACACACACACACACAATGTGGGAATAATGAGAGATCAAAGACATGCATTTTGCACCTTACTCTCGGCTCTTACTCTGCGAAACCTGTTGCCTTGCCACAAGCACACAGCAGCCTAGTGCAGACTTGCATGAGTCAGGGACCAAAGGCTCCTCCTCGGCCCAGCATCAGCTCGCTGCCTCTGCACATCCTCCAGCCCCCATCAAGTCTACAGATGGCTGCAGCCCCTGGCCCGCTGCAACCTCACAGGAGACCCCAGCCAGAACCATCTGCCTGTGCTTCTCCCAAACTCCTGGTCCACAGAAACAGTGCAGAATAAGAAATGCTTAGGTATTTGAAGTTTGGGGACAATTTGTTACACAGCAGCAAGTAAATAATACAAAGAAATTTAACGGAAAACACAAACACACATGAAAAAAACTGGAATTTTGAACATACTCTTCCATTCTTCTTTAGTTTTGTTACCCTCCACGGTATGTTTATAATCGCACAATAGTCACCTAAAATGGGAAGGAAACATTGAGATTAGTCTAAGGACGTGTTGAACGATGTCTCAGTTATTTCTATGAATTATCTTTTTTGTGTGTGTCTGTGGTACTGAGGATGGAACCCAAAGACATTTTACCTCTGAGATACACTTCCAGCTTTATCCTATTCTTTTATTTTGAAACAGGGTCTCATTAGTTGCTGAGGCTGGCTGTGAACCTATGATCCTCCTGTCTCAGCCTTCCATGTACAGGAATTATAAGCCTACACCGCCATGCCAGCTTCTATGACCTTTTTTTTTCTTTTGTGGTACTCGGGGTGGAACCCAGGGGCATCCTACCTTCAAGAAACACCCCCAGCCCTATTTTTTATTCTTCATTTTGAAACAGACTCTCACTGAGTTACAAAGGGACTCACTAAGTAGCTGAGGCTGGCTGAGGACCTTGATCCTCCTGTCTCAGCCTCCCAAAATACTGGGATTACAAGCATGTGCCACCACGCCCGGCTCTATGACCATTCTTTAAGAGAAAATTCAACAACTACAAGATATGTGATTTATCCTCTCATTTATCTCCGAGATAAAAGAACCATTGAACATGGAGTGCAGGTATATTAAGTACTTAGCTTGATTTTGTTCTACCAAAGCTCAAGATACATAATCTCTTCTTCCCCCTCCACATCCTCTTCCTGTTTTTTTTTTTTTTTTTTTTTTTTTTTTGGTAGAACGGGGCAAGGAAGGGTAGAACTCAGGCCCTGCAACATGCTAGACAAGCATTCCACTACTAAACTATATCCCCAGCCCCTTATATGTATATGTATTTTTATTTTTTTTCTTTTTCTTCTGCTTCTTTTTTTTTTTTTTTTTTTTTTTTTGTGGTACTGGGGTTCCTGGAAGCCCTACTACCTGGGCTACACTCCCAGGCCTATTTTTATACTTTTTAAAATTTAGTAATAGGGTCTCTTAAGCAAGTGCAGCTGGCTTCTAACCTGCATAATCCTCCTGTCTCCACCTCCCAAGCACGGGGATTACAAGCGTGCGCCACCACGCCTGGCACTGTATATATTTTTTTTAATTTATTTTTTGCTGTACTGAGATTGAACCCAGGGGCATTCTACCTCTGAGGTATACCAACAGCCCTATTTTATATTCTTTTTTTTTTTTGGTGGTACCGGGGGTGAAACTTAGAGGCTTTCTAACTCCAGGCTATACTCCCAGACCTATTTTATATTTTATTTGGAAACAGGGTCTCACTAAGTTGCTGAGAGCCTCACTAAGTAGCTGAGGCTGGCTTTGAACCTGTGCGATCCTCCTGTCTCAGTCTCCCAAGCACAGGGAATTACAAGCGTGCGCCACCACGTCCAGGTATATTCTTTATTTTTATTTTTTGCAGTACTGGGGATGGAGCCCAGGGGCATTTTACCTCTGACCTACACCCCCAGCACTATTTTCTATTCTTTATTTTGAAACAGGGTGTCATTGTGTTGCAAAGGGCCTCACTAAGTAGCTGAGGCTGTCTGCGAACCACGATCCTCCTGTCTCAGCCTCCCAAATGCTGGGATTACAAGCATGTGCCACCACACCTGGCTTTTATTTACTTATTTATTTTAAAAATTGCTGGAGCCAAACGTGGTGGTGCACACTTGTACTTGAGAGTACAAGTACTTGAGAGACTGAGACAGGAGGATCACAGGTTCTCAACCAGCCTCAGCTTCTTAGTAAGGCTTTCTGACACTTAGTGAGTCCCTGTTTCAAAAAAAATAAAAAATAGGTCTGGGGGTGTAGCACGGAGGTAGAATTTTCCTGGGTTCAACCCCCAGTACCACACACACACACACACACACACACACACACACACACCACAAAATAGAGCTCCAGTGCTCATCACCCCTGGCTACACGCCATCATCTCTTACCAGGATCATTAAGGACGCCTCTCAAGCCATCTTCCTGCTGGTTGTCCTGTCTCCCTTCAGTCCCAACATAGTGGCCCTGTGAAAAGGGAAATTTGATAAGGTACCTTTCAGATCAGAACCTTCAAGTTGTTTTTCCATCTCAAAATATAAAAGTCCTCTTTCCAGTGACTTCTCTGCTTAAATTTTCTCCACAGAAGTGATCACTTTCTAGCCTGTCACATATTTCACACAATCATTGTATTGCTCCCCTTCACTGGATGAAAACCCCTGAAGGCAGAGATTTTTGTTTATTTACTGCAGTGGCCTCTACAATTTTCTGTCTGTGGTAGTCATTCACTAAATTAACTGTTGGATAAATGAATGAATCCACAGGGCAATTCAAATAAATGTGTAATAAATAGGAGATGTAAATCTCTGACATCCTCCAATCCATCTCATTGCAGTCTACAAGCATTTAGTAAGGACTCTTAGGCAGGGGCACTGTGTGGAAGCCCTGAGAGTTTCAATTTGGTAGTTCAGACAGTTCTCTTAAAGAGGAGGTAAACGTTTCTTAGGGCAGATCTCCTCAAGTTTCAAAGCCAAGAATGGAGGGATGACTTTTTTTTTTTTTTTTGGTACCAGAGATTGAACCTAGGAGTGCTCTACTACTACTGTGCTATATATCTCCTGCCCTTTTATTATTATTATTATTATTATTATTATTATTATTATTTTGCGATACTGGAGATGGAACCCAGAGGCATTCTATCTCCAAGCTACACCCCCAGCCCTATTTCCCTATTTTTATTCTTTTTTTTTTTTTTTTTTTTTTTGGCAGAACCAGGGATGGAACCCAGGGGTATTCTACCTCTCCATCACCCCGGCCCTATTTTATATTCTTTTTTAAAATGTATTTATTTGTGGTACTAGGGATAGAACCCAGGCATTCTACCTCCAAGCAACTATACCCTCACTCCTATTTTTTTATTTGTGTGTGTGTGTGTGTGTGTGTGTGTGTGTGTGTGTGTGTGTGTGTGTTTTACTGGGGATAGAACCCTTCTTCCTCCGGGCTACACTCCCAGAGCTATTTTTTTGTTTTTTATTTGGAAACAGGGTCTCTTATGCCAGCGAGACTGGCTTCAAACCTCTGCGATCCTCCTGTCTCCGTCTCCCAAGCGCAGGGATTACAAGCGTGCGCCACCACACCCAGCTATTCTTTATTTTGAAACAGGGTCTCACTGAGTTGCAAAGGGCCTCACTAAGTAGCTGAGGCTATGCGCGAACCATACCCTCCTGTCTCAGTCTCCCAAATTCTGGGATTATAAATTTGCACCACTATGCCCAGCTTTCCCGCCCTTTTTATATTTAATTTTGAGATACGGTCTGCTAAATTGCCAAGGTTAGACTGGAATTTTTGATCCTCCTCCCTTAGCCTCCAGATTACGGGTATTCCAGGACTGCGCCAATGTGCTAAGCTTAAACTTCATTTCTTTTCTTTCTATGAGACCAGGTCTCGGTATATTGCTGGGCTGGCCTTGAACCTACTGACTCAAGCCATCTTCTGCCTGAGTAGCTGAGACTACAGGCTTGCACCAACAGGCTCAGATCTTAAATCTTTTTTTGGAAAAGAGAGCCGGGCCGTGGTGACCCACGCTCCTAATCCCAGCATTCAGGAGACTGAGACAGGAAGATTATGGTTCACGGACAGCTTCAGCTCCTTAGTGAAGCCCTCAGCAACATAGTGAGACCCTGTTTCCAAATAGAGAATAAAAATAGGGTTGGGGGTGTAGCTCAGAGGTAGAATGTCCCTGGGTTCCATCTCCAGTAGCTCAAAATACATACATACATACATACATACATACAAAAAAGACTAAAAAATAGGGCTGGAAGGTAGAATACCCCTGGGTCCCATCTCCAGTAGCCCAAGAAGATAAGAAAGAAAGAAAGAAAGAAAGAAAGAAAGAAAGAAAGAAAGAAAGAAAGAATAAAGATAAAGGAAGCCAGGTGTGGAGTCCCATGCCTGTAATCCTAGCATTTGGTAAATTTGGACAGGAGGATCGCAGGTTTGAAGACAGCCTCAGCAACATAGCTAGACCTTCAGTAACTTAGCGAGACCCTGTTTGAAAAAAAAAATTAGGGCTGGGAGCCGGTCGTGGTGGCGCAGGTTTCCAATCCCAGTACTTGGTAGGCTGAGACAGGAGGATCACGGTTCTCCGATAGTCTCTGATACTATTTAGGCCCTTTGCAACTCAGTGAGACCGTGTTTCAAAATAAAGAATAAAAAAATAGAGCTGGGGCTGTAGCTCGGAAGTAGAATACGCCTGGGTTCGGAGGGGTTGGAGAGAGAGAGGGGGATAAAGAGAACATCTAAGTAGTGGGGGAGGAAAGAGTCCTTCCTGCCTTCGTGCTCAGGCCTTCTTCTCCCAGTATAAGGTAGGATGTAGGAGCAGGACACCTCTATGTTGGAGAATCAAAGTTAGATATCCGAAGCGCCGGAGGGGATGTCCTCTAGTTCAGCTTGACTTTTCTACATCACCCAGGACCTCGGAAGGGCGCTAATGTGTTGCTATGGCAACAGACGCTTTGCCCCCCCCCCACGGGGCCCTCTTTCCTCTACGTTTTTAGCTGGCTACCATATTGCCTCCCTCAGTAGTTCCCAATACCACATGTTGTAGCTTGAGAAAATTAAATAGTTTAGTAGTGGAATTGTAAGAGTGCTCTTGGATGTGGCTGTTCAGTCCAAAGACGATTTCTGAGGCGTGTTTTTCTGGCGTTCGAGGAAGACGCCTAAGTTGGGGGCGGGACGGAGAGGTTTCTCCCACAAGGCCATGCGGCGGGGCCTCGCCCCCTCTTTCCGCCATCTTGGAGCCGGTGGGGGTGAGTGGGCGCTGCTGCTGCTGCATTTTGGGGGCAAATAACTGGGGTGGGCTTATTCCTGTAGCTCGAAGAGGCACTGGTGCAGCTTGGGGACTCTGCCAGCTAGGGGTTTTTATGGGTTCCAGGGACCGGGAGGACGGGATGGAGGAGATGTGGGGCCGATGGTGCCGGGCCTCTGACTCCGGAGGATGGGTGCCTGGTAATTGGAGTTGATTCCGGGGCCCAAGCGGAGTGGAAAACTGCACGTCGTCCTTCTGCAGGTGCCAGTGACGCAGTGGTTGCTTTGAGCTGTTTGTTTTTTTTTTAATTTGCTTCTCCAAACCAGGTTTTGCTTGTATACAGTCTCAGCTTTTCTCTGCCAGCCAACGCATAAGTCTTCCTGTGTTCTTCTCTGCCTGTTTTCATAAATCTTTATTTTTATTTTTTATTATTTTTTGTGGTACTGGGGTTCCTGGAAGCCCTTTATTTGGAAACAGGGTCTAAGTTCTGAGAGCCTCACTAAGTAGCTGAGGCTGGCTTCGAACCTGTGCGATCCTCCTACCTCAGCCTCCCAAGCGCGGGTATTACAAGCGTACGCCACCATGCCCGGCTATTGTGATTTTTTTTTTAAGGCATTAGTTCTCCAGTGTGTAGTTTCCGTATAGTTTTTGTCTTCATTTTGGAGCTTCTGTAGATAATCATTCCGAGGCATGAATGTATTTACAGGCTCTGCGCTTCTTGTAGATGCTTTGGCATTTTTTACATATTCAGATAAACTGCTGATCAAAAATGAGTTGGCCCGGGGCTGCTCGCTTGTATTTCCAGTACTTGGGAGGTCGAGACAGGATCGCAGGTTCTCGGCCAGCCTCACCTACTTAAGCCATGTTTCAAAATAAATGGTACAAACTAGGGCTGGTGCTGTAGCTCAAAGGTAGAATGCTTGTGGGTTCAATCACCAGTTTCACACAAAAAAAGTTTACATAGTAGGCTTAAAGAAATGAGAGACGACAGGGTGAGAAACTTGTCACATGATTTTAAACTGAGTTTCTTGTTTCTTTTAAGGCCTGCTGGGAACAGGACTTCTAAAAGGCAAATATGTCTGGAAGGTACGCTTTTTAAAATACATATTCTACCCTCAAATGAACCTTGATGCAAGCGAAATTTAGGTGCTTGGGATAAGTAACTTTCACATGTGAGTCGTTAAAAGTAAAACCATACTGGTTTATGAAGAGAATTGTGATCTTTTTACAGCTTGTGATTAATTTGATACATTTCTTTTGTGTTTTAGATTGTGGTGCAAGGCCACTTTTGCTGGCTATAAGCGTGGTCTCCGGAACCAAAGGGAGCACACAGCTCTTCTTAAAATTGAAGGTGTTTATGCCCGAGATGAAACTGAATTCTACTTGGGCAAGAGGTGTGCTTATGTGTACAAAGCAAAAAAGTAAGTTTATAATATGTTTGTGGGCCTTTTTTACCTGATATCTGCCTCATTTTTTCTGTTGAAGGGATAAACAGAAGATGTTGAAGGGATAAACAGAAGATGTTGGTAAAGAAATTGGTACTCTGTTGTGACTTCTGTTTGGGGTCTTAAGTTCGTGGAGAATTGTAGAAGGTGGTTGACTTTTTTTTTTTAACGGGTTTGGGGGAAGGAACCCAGGGGCATTCGACCTCCGAGCTACACCCCCTGCTCTATTTTTTTAAATTCTTTTCTTTTGGAACGACCTCACTAAGTACCTGAGGCTGTCTGCAAACCAGGATCTTCCAGTCTTAGCCTCCGCCAATGCTGGGATTGCAAACCTGCGCAACCACGCCCGGCAGGTGGTTGACATTTATGGTTGGTGTTGGACTTGAGTACCTTCAACACTTAGAAAAATTGCATTTGCATTTTTGTATATTTCAAGAAGTCCTTAAAGGCCTAGTAAATCTTCTTAATCATTTATACAGTATGCTTTATGTACCAAAATTATTTTGTTCTTCTGTTTTCCATATGTTATGCCTCTAAGATATATTCCTCTTTTTGGGGGGGTGGTACTGGGGATAGAACCCTTCTACCTCCACGGTACACTCTCAGACCTATTTTATATTTTATTTGGAAACAGGGTCTCTTAAGCCAGCAAGGCTGGCTTTGAACCTGCTCGATCCTCCTGTCTCTGCCTCCCAAGCACGGGGATTAGAATTCTGTGCCACCACACCCGGCTCCCTCTTTCTTTCTTGTGCTAGGTGTTGTACCGAGGTCCTTGCCTGTGTCGCTGAACTATTATACCCCCATCCCAGACAGTGTGTTTGTTGTACTCTACCTCTGAGCAACACTCCCAGCTCAGTTTCATTTTGAAAAGTCTTGCTAGTTGCAGAGGCTGGCTTTGAGCCTGTGATACTACTGTCTCAGCCTTCCAAGTACTGGGCTTTTTTGGATGGTATTGGAGGTTGATCCCAGGGGCATTCTATACACTCCCTGTCCTATTTTATTTTAGTTTTGTATTTGTTTTTATGTTGTACTGGTGATTGAGCCCTGGAGCATTCTACTTTGCTACATCCCAGGCTTCTTTTATTTATTTTGAAACAGGGTTTTACTACGTTTTAGAGGGCCTCACAAGTTGTTGAGGCTGGCTGTGAACCTGTGATCCTCCTGTTCAGCCTTCCAAGTACTGGGATTACAACTTCACCTGACTTTTTTTTTGAAACAGGGTCTCTTAAGCCAGTGCGGCCCAACAGGCATGCGCTACCATGCCCAGCACTTTATTTTTATTTTGAAACAGGGTCCTGCTGGGCTGATGAGAGTCTCAATACTTGCTGAGGTGGTCCTTGAACCTGTGACCCTCTTGTCTCAGGATCTCAAATACTGGGATTATAAGGATGCAGCATCATGCCTGGATTAATCTTGCATTGACCCACTTCGGACCAAATAAAATCTGTGGGGACTCTGGCACAGTATCACTAGACCTAATAATCCCAGTATTTGAGAAAGGAGAATTACAGGTTTGAGGTCAGCCTCAGCAACTTGGCAATACCCTGTTTCAAAATTAAATAAATACAAAGAGCTGGGTGTGTGACCTGCAGATATAACAGTCCTGAGTTTAATCCCCATCAGTACAAGTCAGAGGGTAGTAAACAGAAGGTTTTTAAATTTTATTTTACATTGCTGGGTTTGAAGTCGTCATGCTGTTCTCTTTGATGAAGGTGCATGGTGTACAGTGGGTACATACTATGTTGAATTAATGGTGTTCCAGACATTTTAAGTGGTAATCAGGTTCATGGTGACTAGAGGTCAACCTTGAATTTGACTGAAGCAGAAGCCAAGCGTGGTACCATGGGCTTGTAATGCCAGTACTTGGGAGGCTGAGACAGAAGGACTGCGCAGGTTCAAAGCCAGCCTCAACTAGCTACTTATTGAAGCTCAGCAAATCAGTGAGACCCTGTTTCCGAATATAAAATTGGTCTGGGAATGTAGCCTGGAGGTACAAAGCCCCTGGGTTCCAGCTCCAGTACCACAAAAAATACACTGAAACAGGAGGATTACAGGTATACCGCCAGCCTTAGCAACAGAAAAGAATACAGATCAAGTTGTGTGTAGGTTACTGAGTGGTTTGTATTATTCAGTAAAAGCCAGCCATTGAGGTCCTATGAGAACTCTGTATTTTTTTCCAACTAGTGTTCACCCCTTGGTATCGGTCACCCCAAGTCAGATATACTTTCCTGTTGGGTTTTTAAATTTTATTTTACATTGCTGGGTTTGAAGTCGTCATGCTGTTCTCTTTGCTTGGTGAAGGTGCATGGTGTGCAGTAGGTACATACTGTGTTGAATTAATGCTGTTCCAGACATTTTAAGTGGTAATCAGGTTCATGGTGACTAGAGGTCAACCTTGAATTTGAATTAGACTTCATTGGTTGCCTGGGTTCTGATCCCTTTTTATATCTCTTAAAATCAGCAACACAGTGACTCCAGGTGGCAAGCCAAACAAAACCAGAGTAATCTGGGGAAAGGTAACTCGCGCCCACGGAAACAGCGGCATGGTTCGGGCCAAATTCCGAAGCAACCTTCCTGCTAAGGCCATTGGACACAGAATTCGTGTGGTAAGTACAGTTATTAGCAAAATGGCTTTTGTTGAGCTGAAGGGATTGTACTGTGGTTGTAAAATGAAACCAATAGGTTATGCTACAAAATCCGTGGCTGTTGTGTAAATATGTGTATTAATCTAATGTTTGGCAGACTAAAGGTGAAAACAAAATGTTAAAATGAATTGTACCTAATTTTAGATATTTATTTTGATGCAGGGGATTGAACCCCAGGGACATTCTAACTCTGAACTATACCATAAGGCCCCCCCCACACACACATTTATTTATTTGTGGTACTGGGAGTGAAACCCAGGGGCTTTTCTACCTCCAGGCTGTACTCCCAGAGATATTTTTATACTTTATTTGGAAACAGGGTCTCAGTAAGTTGCTGAGAGGCTCATTGAGTAGCTGAGGCTGGCTTTGAACCTGTGCAATCCTCCTGTTTTAGCACTGGGATTACAAACATGCACCACCACACCCGGCTTAGTCTTTATTTTTTAAATAGGGTCTCAGTTGCAAAGGGCCTAGCTAAGTAGCTGAGGCTGTCCGTGAGATCCTCCATTTTCTGCCTCCCGAATGCTGAGATTACAAGCATGTGCCACCATGCCTAAATTATTCTTTATTCTCACTAAGTAGCTGAGACTGTCTTCCAACTGTGATCTTCCTGTCTCGGCCTCTTAAATGCTGAGATTACAAGGGTGCTCCACCACACCCAGCTGAGTGTCAGTCTTCTTAAAACAAGTGTTATTAACTTTATTTTTGTACATAGAATAATAGATGCTCATGTTCCTAAGGGTCAGAATTTTAGTTAATGAATTCGAGATCCTGAGATGGTTTTTCTCAGGTAACACTGGATAACCAGTTGTGGTAGTACATACCTGTACATCCAGTACTTGGGAGTCTAAGACAGGAGGATCAGAGGTTCACTGCCACCCTCAGAAACTTTGTCCCTGTTTCAAAATAAAAACAGAATTGCGAGCTGGCCATGGTGGTGCACACTTGTAATCCCAGAGGCTGAGACTGGAGGATTGCCTCAGCTACTTAGTGAGGGAGGCCCTTTGCAATTCAATGAGACCGGAGGATCTGAGGTTCGCAGCCAGCCTCAGCTATTTAGTGAGGCCCTCTGCAACTTAATGAGACTTTGTTTGAAAATGAAAAATAGGGCAGCTGGAGTGTGGCTTCTAGGTAGAATGCCCCAAGTTCTATCTCCAGTTCCATCCCCAATACCACAAAAAGAATAAAAAGATGAGTGGGGGAGTAATGGGAGAGAATGTTTATCTCCATTGTGGTAATTGGTAACACTTGTAAATTTGTTTATAACTCACCCAATGTTTCTGTGTTCTTTTTCTCCTCAGATGCTGTACCCCTCAAGGATTTAATGGAAAATTAATAAAAATTGATTTGTGCTCTTGTATTTTTTTATTTAGAGATTTAATTTATTGTGCAAGATTGAGTTGTTATGTGCTTAAGATGGTGGAAGTCATCCAGCATTCCCTTGCCCCCTTAATGGGGATTGAACCCAGGAGTGCCATCTATCTCCGAGCTACACCCCTGTCCTGTTTCTTTTTGTTGTTGTTTTGTTTTATTGCAGTACTGGGGATTGCAATCCTCCTGTCTCATCAAGGACTGGGATTACAAGCGTGTACCACCATACCCACTGTCTAGCAGTTATGTAATGGACCTTTTAGGGTACTTACAGAGAAATAGAAAGTAATGGATTTTATTAGGGGTATCTTAAGGGTAAAGGTATATTTGAGAGTTTAAATATGCTTTGAGGAAAGTAAGAAAGTGACATTCAGGTGAAGGAAACTATTTCATAATAGCTCAGGATATAGCTTACTGTTAAAGCACACACATGTATGATGTCCTGGTATCAGTTCTCAGTACTGCAAAGAAGAAAAGTATTTTATGAGCCTCACTTGTTGGTGCAGGCTCCTAGTCACAGTGCTTGGAAGGCTAAGACATGAGGATCACAGGTTTGAGGATAGCCTCAGCAAGTGTTAAGACTTGCATCAACCTAGCAATATACTGTTTAAAAATAATGCCAGATGTGAGACAACTGTAATCTTAGGACTTGGGAGACAGGATTAGAGGTTCAAGGCCAGCCTCAGCAACCTAGTGAGACCCTGTTTCAAAAACAAAAATGGCTGAGGGTATAGCTCAGAGGTAGAATGTCTTTGGATTCAACCCCTTGTACCACCAAAAAAATGTAAGGTTGGGCTGGGGTATGTAACTTGGGAGTTAAAGGTGCCCTTGTATTCAATCTCCAGCCCCATAAAATGCAACAAGGTTGTTTTGTTGTGGCACACCATTGTAACAAGTCCCAGCACTTGAGAGGCTGAAACAAGGGTTTGGGTTTGTGTCCAGCCTCAGCTACTTAGGCCCTGTTTCAAAATAAAATGTGGCTGGAAGTATAGCTAGGAGGTCCAGTGCCCCTGAGTTCCATTCCCAGTACTGCAAAACTCTGGAGGAGCATCTGAGGACTCCACCAGCGAATCCACTATTGTCATTGGAAATCCTCCTAGCATGCTACTGCAGAAGCTGGAAGCTTGTAATGGCTTGCATTCGTAATTAGCTCCCCCCCCCCCCCAGGCGGTGGCAGGGGTGGTGGTGGTGGAACTCGGCTTTTATGCTTCCAGGCCATACTCCCAGATCTATTTTGTCCTTGGAAACAGGGTTTCCCTAAATTGTCGAGGCTGGCTTCAAACCTGTGTGATCCTAAGCCTCCCAAACTGGATTAGAAGTGTGTGCTATGCCTGGCTGATAATTAGCAATTTCTTATAACCAGATTTGAAAGCATTTTGGTTCAATTCTTGATACAGTTACCTTTTTTTTTTTTTTTTTGAGGTGGGAGGATGAGCCCAGGGGGCATTCTGGCTCTGAGCTACACCCCCAGCAGGGTCTCTAGGTTGATGTGTGTCACTATTTGCTAATGCTCTCCTCAAACCTGAGATTCTGTCTCAAGGCTGTGTGTGTGTGTGGTACTGGGGTTTCTGGAAGCCCTTTTACCTCCGGGCTACACTCCCAGACCTATTTTTTATTTGGAAACAGGGTCTCTTAAGCCAATGAGGCTGACTACGAACCTGTGCAATCCTCCAGGCAATGTGTGCCACCTTGCCCAGCTTTCAAGCCTTTTAAATACTGGGATTACAAACTCCACCACCATACCCAGCTTTTGGATTTTCACTTTGAAACAGTCTCACTAGGTTTATGAGAGCCTCCCCTTGCTGAGACCTGTAATCTATCTCATCCTTCCAAGTGTTGAGATTACGGGTGTGTGCCACCGTGCCCAGGGAAGAATGACTTCTCAATTGTAAGATGGTAATAAACATCACAACTTTGATTTACCCCACCAACAACTTGTAATGGAGGATTTCCCCCTCCTACATTTCCTAGTAATTTACAATCTTTACTTTGTTGAAGGAGGCTTGGTTCCCAGAACAGGAAACAGGCCAGAATGGGATAAAGTGGGTCTTTATTCACTAGTGTGGCTCAGTGAGCAAAGCTTTGACTCTGAATGCAGAACATGCAACTTTTGCTTGTTTTTTGTTTTGTTTGTTTTTTGTAGTACAGGGGATGGAACCCAGGGGCATTCTGCCTCCACACTACACCCCCAGACCTATTTTTTTTCTTATAATTTCTAAACAGTCTCACTGAATTTGCAAATGACCTAAGTAGCTGAGGCTTGTAGAGAACCTGCAATCCTCCTGTCTCAGCCTCCCGAATACTGGGATTACAAGCAAGTTATTTTCCTTTGGTACTGAGGATGGAACCCAGGGGCATTCTACCAAACAACATCCACAGCACCCCACCCCCAATTTTTTCATTATTCTTGACCGACCTTACTGAGTTGCAAAGGGCCTCACTAAGTAGCTGAGGCTGTCCTTGAACTCTGATCCTCCTGTCTCAACCTCCCAAATGCTGGGATTACAAGATTTCAGTGCCGCCCTGGCTTGCAAATTCTCTTGCGCATTTGCTGGGTTTTCAGAAGGGAGGGTAAGTGTGAGGTTCGTCTAGCAGAAGCAGGATGCAGAAGTGGAACAGCAGTTCGTCTGTACATTGTTTCCCTTTGGTAGTTACACAAGTCATCTTAGAGTATGTGTGGGGTCCGTCTTATTTCCCCCTTTAAAGATTTCTCAACATGTTTGAGAAGTCCTCTAGGTTATTTTCACTCAGAGCCATAAGGGTGGCATATGGGTGTGAGTTTTTTAACTATTGAGGTTTTTGTTACTTGGAGTAACACCCTAATATACAGTATGAGGCAGGCATCAGGTCAGGATATAACCTCCCATTACTGCCATTAAGGAGGCTAAGACTGAGGCCAATAAAGTTCCAATTTCTAAACCCTTTTTGGAGCACATTGCTAAGAGAATTGTCAACTCCAGAGTTTTCTGCCAATTTTTTAGCCAGGGTGGTTAATCCCTTTAAGGCTCAAGGAATTATTCCATCAGTGGCAGAGTTACTTGGTATAAATGACAGCACTGACCCCCTCCCCCAGCATTACACAAACACGTGTGTGTGTTGCCAGTAACATCTAAAGCTAGCCAGTGTGATTAGCCATTGTTCCTGACATGAATCAAAATAACAGGGCTACTAGTTTTGGTCACATTATGGTTTGTACAGTAAGATTGCAGAGGGTAGCTGCAGCAACTATAATAATCCTCCCGATAGGACAGGAGCAGCCAACTGTTAATTCATCCTAGCAAAGCAAATTCAAATTGGGTGGAAACCTACATGTTAAAACCATGAATTCCACTAATAAAGTCAATCCTAGAGCTGGACATGGTGACACATACTTGTAATCCTAGTACTTGAGAGGCTGAGACAGGAGGATCGCAGATTTGTGGCCAGCATCAGCTCCTTAATGAGGCCCTCTGCAACTTAGTGAGATCCTATTTCAAAAAAGAATAAAGGTGGACACCGGGCATAGTAGCACCACGCATGCTTGTAATCTCAGTGCTTGGGAGCTGAGACAGGAAGATCACACAGGTTCAAAGCCAACCTCAGCTACCTAGGCTCTCAGCAGCTTAGTGAGACTCTGTTTCCAAAGTATAAAATAGGTCTAGGAGTATAGTCCAGAGGTAGAAAAGTCCCTGGTTTCCACCCCCCCCCCCCCAGTACCACCAAGAAAAAAAAAGAATAAGCTGGGCATGGTGGCTTACACTTGTAATTTCAGTACTTGGGAGGCTAGAACAGGAGAATCACAAGTTCACAGCCCAGCCTCAGGTACTTAGGCTCTCTGCAACTTAGACCCTGTTTCAAAAATTAAAGAATAAGCCAGGTACACTTGTGATGCCAGCATTCAGGAAGCTGAGACCGGAGGATCACGATTTACAGACAGTCTCAGCTACCTATGCCCTTT
Source organism: Muscardinus avellanarius (assembly GCF_963383645.1). Taxonomy (NCBI): domain Eukaryota; kingdom Metazoa; phylum Chordata; class Mammalia; order Rodentia; family Gliridae; genus Muscardinus; species Muscardinus avellanarius. Next base: position 75,444,674 of record NC_137790.1, on the reverse strand, counting down.
GCAACTCAGTGAGACCCTGTTTCAAAATAAAGAATAGCTGGGCGTGGTGGCGCATGATTGTAATCCCAACATTTAGGAGGCTGAGACTGGAGGATTGCAGTTCGTGGAGAGCCTCAGCTACTTAGGCCCTCTGCAACTCAGTGAGACCCAGTTTCAAAATAAAGAATAAAAAATAGGGCAGAGGGTGTAGCTCAGAGGTCAAATGCCCCTGGGTTCCATCCCCATACCCGCAAAAAAAAAAAAAAAAAAAAAAAAAAAAAAAGAATAAAAAGTAGGGCTGAGGGTGTAGCTTGGAAGTTGAATAACCCTGGGCTCAACTCCCAGTACTGCAAAAAATAAAAGTAGTCTGGGAGTGTACCTTGCAGGTAGAATGGCCTGTGTTCAATCCCTAGTACCTCAAAAAATAAGAAGAAAGAAAGAGAGGAAAAAGAAAAATAAAGGAGCCAGCCTAGCATGGTGGTACACGTTTGTAATCCCAGCATTTGGGAGGCTGAGATAGGATCACAATTCATAGACAGCCTCAGCTACTTAGTGAGGCCCTTTGCTCTTACGGTTTGGGAATGTTATGATTTTGGGGAAACTGTCCCCGGAGACCCCTGTTAGGGTCCCGGACACGATTTTCGTCAAACCACAACAAACCCAAAAAACAGAAGAAAAGAAAAAAACAGAAAAAAGTGTGGTTCTTGTCCTTGGCTAAGGGTAAATACACATTAGCCTGGACTCTTGCTGAAGATTTAAAGAGTTTATTAAAAAGATAGAAATACAGAAGATAGTTACAGCCCCATACCAGAATGGCATGGGGGTGGTTCAAATGAATGCCCCACTAAAGATACAACATGTGGACCGGACTTTTTATACCCATGACCTCCATCTTGTTCATGTAATTCTGACTTAGTAAATATCCCTGTAAGGTCCTCCCCCAGCAAGGTGTGGCAAGGTGTCTCCTTTCACGAAGGTCGACCCCTCCTCCCATCCTAGCTAGATTATCCAATTATTATGGAAACCTGTCTTTAGAATGAAGATGAGGAAGTCCTAGTTCCCCTCTCCTATAGACTTGCTAATTACCTTTAGCTAGGTTAATTTACATTGGAATTAATTGCCTGCTTCTAGGCAGAAACCAAGTCCTTTCATAGATTTGCCCCTCACCCTATTTTGGAATATATTAATAATCATAGCTTTCTCAAGTACATTTGCAACTCAGTGAGACCCTGTTTCAAAATAAAGAATAAAAAATAGGGTTGGAATTTCCGGGAAGATGGCGGCCGCAGCAACAATAGCTGGCAGCGGCCAAATAGGACAGGTATTCCTCTGAGAAACCCCGGACATCAGATTTTGGTTTAATATCTGATTGGGACAATATATAGAGACATTTATAGCCATGACTTCCTAACTAAAATATAAGGAAGAAGAGACGAACCAAGATGGTGGACATGGTGGTGGCAGCGGTGGCCAGTATTTGGTAGAGGTAGATAAAACCAATCCAACCTGCCTTGAACTGTTGGAGAAATCTCACCCCCCAAAAGATTGCTCCTGTCCCACATGCTCAGGAATTCTGGACAACATACTATGTAAGAAAAATGCTCCGGAGGAAGGCCAAGAGGCAGTGGCAACAACTTTTTGTGGCAGTGCCACAAAAAGGCAATCCCATTATCGGGGAGAAGCAGGTAGATTCATTCTAATCCATCCTGAACTTTTGAGGAAATCTTCCCCCAAAGGAGTCTGCACCTGCCCCACATGCTTAGGAACTCTGGACAACATACTGTGTAAGAAAAAAGTTCGGGGCACATCAGATGGAGCCCTGCACAGTCGGGTCAGCCGGTGCCTCGTGTCCTGAAGCCAAGGGTGCTCCTGCCCACCGCACTCCTCTGCGCAGCGTTGGGGCTGGGTTTGCTTGGAGCAGCAAAACCCGCTCTCCATGGTGAAGCTGTGGGCCTCTGCTCTTGGTGGGGAGATAAAACACATTGTTACTAAGTACTTGGGCCCCGAACTTCTGCAAAAGACAGGTACTGTTTTCTTTTATTAAAAAAATATTGAGCCCAGCGTGGTGGCGCACGCTTGTAATCCCCGCGCTTGGGAGGCTGAGACAGGAGGATAGCGCAGCCGCGAGCGTCCTGGCTTAGGAGACCCTGTTTCCAAATAAAAATGTAAAAATAGGTCTGGGAGTGTAGCCTGAAGGTAGAAGGGCTTCCAGGAACCCCAGTACCACCACCACACACACAAAAAAATATGAGCCAAAAAAAAAAAAATGAGCCAGGCATGGTGGCACATGCTTGTAATACCCTGTGCTTGAAAGGCAGAGATAAGAGGATTGTGCAGGTTCAAAGCCAGCCTCGCTGGCTTAAGAGACCCTGTTTCCAAATAAAAAAGTATGAAAATAGGTCTGGGGGTATAGCCTGGAGGTAGAAGGGTTTCCAGGAACCCCAATTACCACACACACACACACACACACACACACACACACACACACATTGGTTATGAGTGGATCATCCTGTTAAAGTTGCCTTCTGGCTTTCAGGTTTTTAGTAAGTGGGAATAAGTGTGGAGAAATAGAAGCTCTAATACATTGTTGGTGGGATTGCAAGTTGGTGCAACCACTTTGGAGAACAGTATAAAAGATCCTTAGAAGGAAAAGAATTTACCATATGATCCAGCAATACCACCTCTGGGTATCTACCAAAAAGAATGAAAATCAAAATATCAAACTAATGCATGAGCAACCATGCTCATAGCTGCACAGTTCATCATTGCCAAACTGTGGAACCAGCCAAGATGTTCTTCAACGGATGAGTGGATTTTAAAACTATGGGATATGTACACAATGGAATTTTGCCCAGCCATAATGGAGAACAAAATTATGGCATTTACAGTGAAATGCCACAAAAAAATAAGAAATCAGATGCTTTTTTTTTTTTTTTTTAGGTCTGGGGATGGAACCCAGGGCATTCGACCTCTGAGCTACACCCCCTGCCCTATTTTTTATTCTTTATTTTGAAACCGGGTCTCACTGAGTTGCAGAGGGCCTCACTAAGTAGCTGAGGCTGGCCGCGAACCACGATCCTCCATGTCTCAGCCTCCCAAATGCTGGGATTACAAGCGTGCGCCACCACGCCCGGCAATCAGATGCTTTTTTAATGTGCAAAATATTAGGGAGAAATGGGTAACAGGAGGAATTCTAGATGAAGAAGGGACTCTATAGAGGAGCAATGAAGGTGACATATCTGAGGGGATAAGAGGGAGGGTAAAGGAAACTTTTTTTTTTTTTTTTGGTGGTACTGGGGGTGGAACCCAGAGGCTTTCTACCTTCGGGCTATACTCCCAGACCCTTTTTTTGTATTTTATTTGGAAACAGGGTCACACTAAGTTGCTGAGAGCCTCACTACTTAGCTGAGGCTAAGAAGGAAACTCTGTAAAGCACATGATGTACTTAAACATATCAAAGTCAATCAGGAAGCCAAGCTTGGGTAGGAGGGAGGGGGAGGGAAGGGGTTAGACATTGGGTAGGGGCTGATTGGGTGATGTGTGCATATATATCCCCACAAGTTTTTTTTTCCCCATTGTGATATATGACTACAATGCACCAATAAAATTTATTTTAAAAAATACACCGGGCGTGGTGGTGCATGCTTGTAATCCCCGCGCTTGGGAGGCTGAGACAGGAGGATCGCGCAGGTTCGAAGCCAGCCTCAGCTACTTAGTGAGGCTTTCAGCAACTTAGTGAGACCCTGTTTCAAAATAAAATATAAAAATAGGTCTGGGAGTATAGCCCGGAGGTAGGAAGCCTCTGGTTTCCACCCCCAGTACCACCAAAAAAAAAAAAAAAAAAATAGGGCTGGAGGTGTAGCTCGGGTTCCATCTCCAGTACCAAACACACACACAAAAGAATAAAAAAATAGAGCTGGGAGTGTAACTCAGATGTAGAATGTCCCTGGGTTCAATCCTCAGTACTGCCAAAATAAATAAATGAAATCATTCCTAGCCGGGCATGGTGGCACACGCTTGTAATCCCCGCGCTTGGGAGGCAGAGACAAGAGGATCGCGCAGGTTCGAAGCCAGCCGCGCGCGCTGGCTTAGGAGACCCTGTTTCCAATTTAAAAAATGTAAAAATAGGTCTGGGAGTGTAGCCCGGAGGTAGAAGGGCTTCCGGGAACCCCAGTACCACCAAAAAAAAAAAAAAAAAGAAAAGAAATCATTCCTAAAGCTTATATGGCATAAAAACTAAGAGTCTGACTTTGTGGCATGAGATTGACATTCCTCAACCTTCCATCATGCATGAATCAGTCTGCTTCTGGGTGTAATTGGGTAAGGGCAAGTCATCTTTCTTTAGATTAGGTCTCTAGGTTTCCTGTGAGCAGTCCAGTGAGTCATCTTTGGGCAGCTGTGATGGATCCAGGCTGCAATATCCTTGACTTTCACTGCTGCTGGGGTGGTAAAATAACAGTGAAAGGACACTCTCCATTTTGCCTCGAGGAGAGCTGATTCCAATCTTTGATCCAAACTAGATTTCCGGGCTTATAGGGATGGAATGAGGTAGTTAAATTAGCTGGTGTTCTGTCTGGTACCCATTTACGTAGGTCATGATGACCTTTTTCAGTTTCCTCATAAGCCTATGAATTTTTCCTTTTCCTATTTTACATAGCCTTCTTGGAAGCCCTTGGAGGATAGGAGAGAGTCCAGAAAACATTATCTCATAGGGAAGAATACCCTAAGATACCCTTAGGGCCTTGCTAAGTAGCAGAGGCTGTCTGTAAACCTGCAATCCTTCTGTCTCAGCCTCTCAAATGCTGGGGTTACAAGCGTGCGCCACCACACCCGGCTCTTATTCTTTATTTTTTTTTTATTTTTTTGAGAGTCTGGGGATGGAACCCAGGGGCATTTGACCTCCAAGCTACATCTCCTGCCCTATTATTTTATTCATTATGTTGAAACAGGGTCTCACTAAGTTGCAGAGGGCATAAATAGCTGAGGCTATCCACGAACTAGGATACTCTGGTCTCAGCCTCCCAAATACTGGGATTACAAGCATGCGCCACCACGCCTGGCTTCTTATTCTTTATTTTGAAACAGCGTCTCACTAGGTTGCAGAGGGCCTAAGTAGCTGAGGTTGTATGCCAAGCGCGATAGTCTGGTCTCAGCCGCCTGAATGCTGGGAATACAAGCATGTGCCACCACGCCCGGCTTCTATTTTTCACTCTTTATTTAGAAATGAGGTCTCACTAAGTTGCAGAAGGCCTCACTAAGTAGCTGAGGCTGGCCTTGAATTTGTGATCTTCCTGTCTCAGCCTCCCAAATGCTGGGATTACAAGTGTGCACCACCATGCCCTGCTATTCTCTCTCTCTCTCTCTCTCTCTCTCTCTCTCTCTCTCTCTCTCTCTCTCTCTCTCTCTCTTTGCCGTACTGGGAATGGAACCCAGGGGCATTCTACCTCTGAGCTACACCCCCAGCCTTATTTTTTATTCTTTATTTTGAAACAGGGTCTCACTGAGTTGCAAAGGGCCTCACTAAGTAGCTGAGGCTGGCCCCGAACGGCAATCCTCCTGTCTCAGCCTCCTAAATGCTGGGATTCAAGCATGTGCCACCACGCCCGGCTAGTTTCTGGTTTTAAATACTTTGTTTCAGGGTGAATTCGTTCGAACCACCCCCCATGCCACTCCTGAATGGCATTGGGCTGTAACTGTCTTCTGTATTTCTGTCTTTTTAATAAACTCCTTAAAAAATACTTTGTTTCATGGGTCACATAAAAAGACCAATTTTCCATTTCATTTTATCTGAGTGTGTGTGTGTGTTTGTGTGTGTGTGTGTGTGTGTGTGTGTGTGTGCGTTTTGCTAGGGATGAAACACCAGTGGCATCTACCTTTGTGTTACCTTCCCAGCCCTATTTTATTTATCTGGAAAAAGTTTCTCACAAAGTTGCTGAGAGCCTTGCTACCATTGCTGAGGCTGGCTTCAAACCTGAGATGTGCCTGTCTCAGCTTTCCAAGTACTAACAGGCGTGCGCCACCACGAATGGCCAATTTTGAATTTTTAATAGTTCTGTGTGGCCGAGTTTCCTTAGCGGCCGGGATCACCCATTTCTTCAGCTAGTGCAGTTGTTAATTCTTGGCTAGACGGAAGCTAACATATGAAGTTGAGTAAAATAGTAAAGAACACAACTGAATTTATAGGAAATAGGTTGTTAGGAAATGGGACTAAAATTGGTAACACAGGATTAGAAGTAAAAATGTATTCCACTCGCCTTTTAGATAGAGCACTAGAAAAGAATTTTCTGCTGTGTCTGTGTTCATTTGAGTACCTGGCCCCAGGGATGGCAAATCTGGTGAAGGACTGAAGCGGCTCCAGTAAAGACTCCTACACACACCATCTGCCTGCCTTTAAGGCCCGCCAGCTTCACGGTTTCCACAGCCCAACCCACGTGGGCCGCTGAGCAACTTCCATTGGTCGGCCTCGCGCCCTGGGCTTGATGGATACGACCGCTGCCCCCGTCCGGCGGGTGACGCTAGCCAATCGGAAGGCCGCTTGCCCCCGCTGAGGGGGCGGGGCCAGCCGGCGGCGCGGAGGCGTCACGCACTCCATGGAAACGACGCTCGGCCGAAAATGGCGGCCGAGTGGGCTGGAGCCGCAGATTACCCCGGCCCAGGCCCGGGCCGGAGCCCGTGGCGTCGGGGAGGCTCTCTGTGGGTCCGAGGCATCCTGCTCTTGCTGGGCGGGCTCCCGGCAAGCGCCACGGCTGTTCCCGTGTCCTTGGGCAGTTCGCCTCCCTGCCGGCACCACGTCCCCTCTGACACTGAGGTAGGGTGAAGGGGGAGCCCGCGGGCCCTGGCAGGGAGCGGGGATGCGGGAGCGTCAGGCGTGGAGGGCGGTGATCCGCACAAGCTGTTCTGGAGAAAGTGAATTGGGACGGAGACCGAACGTCCGCCGGGCTGGGATCGCCCAGCTCCCCGCCCCTTGCAAAGCGGTGAGTTAGGCTCTGTGCGCCATCCCATTCCTGTGCTTAGGCGGTAGCCCGACGGCTGTGGTTTTCAAACTTGAGCGTGCAGCAGAGTCATCTGAAGCACTTGCTAAAACACAGACTGTTGTCCCGCGCTCCCGCCATGTGATTCACTAGGTCTGGCATGAATCCCTGGAATTGGCAGTTCAAGTTCCCAGATGGTGATAGTACTTGTCCAAGGACCACACTTGATCACTGACAGAATGATTTGAAGAGAAACTGATAGGCTACACAAAAGCTTTTGGGGGAGAGATATTGAGGGTTCTCTGGAGACAAAATTAAGATTTATTTTCAAATTATTTCATCACATGGCCTGCTTTATCCCATTTTCCTGTCCTGAAAGTGCCTGCCTTCTTCCCACTCTACTCCGCCTAAATTTTTCCAGTTTCATTTCTGGCTTCCAGCCTCCGGAAACCATCCCAGGGGAATGTTCTTTCCATTTCACAGGACGTCTTATCTCTACTTTCTTCTGGCACTTAGCCCAGCACTACTCTGTGGTAATGGCTTTTTTCAGGCACGTCTTGCTTTTGTAGGGAAGTTGTAAGGTTTCTTGGAATTAGGTTTGTGTCTTACATTCACAGTATTTAGCTCAGAGGTAAGCCCACAATAATCAGCACTTCGTATGTGAGGCATGCCTACATGTTATGACTGACTTTATAATTTGACCTGTTGTCTTATCAAAAAAGGTTCACTTAGAAATTTTTTGTTCAGTCTAGATATGAAGCCCACTCAATTTTGTGGTAATTTCCAAAAATGGTATATACATGCTATTCATAAGTAAGTTTGAGGTTTGTAGCTGTATTATGGCTTTTATCATGACACTGCATTTTGTCTTAATTCATTATTTATTGATTTATGTATTTTGCGGGTCTGAGGATCGAACCCAGAGGCATTCGACCTCCGAGCTACACCCCCTGCCCTATTTTTTATTCTTTATTTTGAAACCGGGTCTCACTGAGTTGCAAAGGGGCTCACTAAGTAGCTGAGGCTGTCCGCGAACTGCAATCCTCTGGTCTCGGCTTCCCGAATGCTGGAATTACAAGTGTGCGCCAACGCGCCCGGCTTCTTAATTCATTTTTTAAAAAAAATCCGTACAAAGGAGGTAGAATGCCCCTGGGTTCCATCCCCAGTACCAAAAAAAAAAAAAAAGAAAAAAGAAAAAAAAAAGCTGGATGTGGTGGTGCACACCTGTAATCCACATTCAGCATTCAGGAGGCTGAGACTGGAGGATCAAGGTTAGCGGATAGCCTCAGCTACTCTGCAATTTAGTGAGACCCTGTTTCAAAATAAAGAATAAAAAATAGGGCAGGGGATGTAGCTCAGAGGTCAAATGCCTCTGGGTTCCATCCCCAGACACACACACACACACACACACACACACACACACACACACACAAATCCTCACAAAGCCGGTGGTGGTGGCTCATGCTTGTAATCCCAGCACTTGGGAGGCAGCAGTATTGTGGTTCTCAGTAAGTCTCACCTACTACTTAGGCCCTTTGCAACTCAGTGAGACCCTGTTTGAAAATAATGAATAAAAAAAAAAGGGCAGCGGGTGGGGGGTGGCAGTGTAGCTTGGAGATAGAATGCCCTGGGTTCTATCTCTAGTACTGCAAAAAAAAAAAAAAAAAAAAAAAAAAAAAAAAAAATCCCCACAAAACTCTGCGTTTAGTCTTCTCTTTGAATTTGTATTAAAACAAGAAAAAGTAGTTCAGACAACTGTAACACTTCTGTGCTGGAAATAACCTTGTTAGAGCCGGGTGTGCTGGTGCATACTTATCATCCTAGTGCTTGGGAGGTTGAGACAGGAGGATTGGGGTTAGCCGTCAGCCCCTTAGCTGCTTAGTGAGGCCATCTGCAATGTATGAGACCCTGTTTCAAAAGAAAGAATAAAAGCCAGGCATGGTGGTGCACGCTTGTAATCCCAGCGCTTGGGAGGCAGAGACAGGCACATCACAAAGGTTCAAAGTCAGCCTCAGCTACTTAGTGAGGCTCTCAGCAATTTAGTGAGACCCTGTTTCCAAATAAAATATAAAATAGGCCTGGGAGTATAGCCCAGAGGTAGAAAAAGTTGTGGTGGACTTTCCTAAATTGCTAAGGATGGCCTCAAACCTGTAATCCTCTTGTCTCAGCCTCCCAAATACTGAGATTACAAGTGTGCGCCTGGCCAACTATAACTTTTTTTTTTTTGATGGCACTGGGAATGGAACCCAGGGGCATTCAACTTTTGAGCTACACCTTCAGCCCTACTTTTTATTCTTTATTTTGAAACAGGGTCTCACTGAGTTGCAAAGGGCCTCACTAAGTAGCTGAGGCTGGCTGCAACTTCAATCTCCTGTTTCAGCCTCCCAAATGTTGAGATTACAAGCATGTGCCACCATGCCTGGCTTTTTTTTTGGGGGGGGGTAAATTTTATCTTAAGATGCCAGGCGTGGTGGTGCATGCACGCTTGTAATCCCTGCTCTTGGGAGGGTGAGACAGGAGAATCACATAGGTTTGAAGCCAGCCTCAGCTACTTAGTGAGGCTCTCAGCAACTTAGTGAGACCCTGTTTCCAAATAAAGTATAAAATAGGTCTGGGAGTATAGCCCGGAGGTAGAAAGCCTCTGGGTTCCACCCCAGTACCACAAAAAAAAAAAAAAAAAAAAAAAAAAAATCTTAAGACAATCTCACTAAGTTACCCAGGCTGTCAACTAACTTGCAATTTTCCCTCCTCAGTCTCCTGAGTATCTGGGATCAGAGTCATGTGCCATCATGGTTGTCTTAAAAGAAGAATTTTAATGGTGGATATACTGTTTTATCAATTTTGCATATTAATTTCTTTTTTTTTTTTTTGGCGGTATTGGGGATGGAACCCAGGGGCATTCTACCTCCGAGCTACACTCCCAGCCCTATTTTTTATTCTTTATTTTGATACAGGGTCTCACTGGGTTACAAAAGGCCTCACTAAGTAGCTGAGGCTGTCCATGCACTGTGATCCCCGTCTCATCCTCCCAAGTGCTGGGATTACAAGTGTGCGCCACCATCCCCAGCTTGCATATTCATTTTATTAGTGTTATTGGTTTATTGTTTAATTTATCTGAAAGATGAGTATTGAGTTTCTCTTTGCATTTTTTTTGTGATTTTAGTATTTGAAGATTAAATGATACATGTATCTTAGGCACTATGGATTATAGAACTGTTCAGAAAAGCATACAGATAAATTATAGAACTATCTAGAAATAATGTTCTAAGAGAGTGGTACTATTGAACTCAAAAGGAAGGAGAGACCTTTTTTTTGGGGGGGGGTACTGGGGATTGAACCCAGGGGCATCTACCTCTGAGCTACACCCCAGCCCTATTTTATTTTATTTTTTGTACTGGGAATGGAATCCAGAGGCATTGCAGCTCCGATCTACACCCCAGTCCTATTTTTTAGTCTTTTTATTTTACAAAACACTGTCTCACTTATTTGTGAAGGGTCTTACTAAGTAGCTGAGGCTGTCTGTGATCTGTGATTCCCGTCTCTGCCTCCTGAATGCTGGGATTTACAGCGTGTACCACCATGCCCGGCTCCAGCCTTATTTTTTATTCTTTATTTTGAAATAAATAAAGAATTGATCCTCCTGTCTCAACCTCCCAGGTACTGGGATTAAAAGTGTGCGTCCATCACGACCACCCATCACGATAGGAGGGATCATTTCAGTCCAAATTTTAGGAATATTTCAGGGTCTCATATGCCACATTCTTTCTGCTGGACAAGAAGTAGTTTTTTGTTGTTGTTTTTTTGTATTAGTGGTTGATCCCAGAGGTATTCTACCTCCAAGCTATACCTGCAGCCTGATTTTATATCTTATTTGGAAATAGGGTCTCACTAGTTTGCTGAGAGACTTGCTAAACTGCCGAGGCTAGCTTTGAACCTGCAATCCTCCCTGTCTCAGCCTTCCAAGAACTGAAATTACAAGTGGGCGCCTCCATGCCTTGCTGGCTAAGTAGTTTTAATGAAAATACAATAGTGAACTCTTTTGTGTATATGTGGTAATAGAGATTGAACCCAGGGCCATTCTACCTCTGAGCCACACCTCTAGCCCTATTTTAATTTTAATTTTGAAACCGAGTCTAAGTTGTGGAAGGCCCCACTAAGTTGCTGAGGCTGGCTGTGAACCTACAACCCTCCTGTCTCAGCCTGCCAAGTACTAGGATTATAGGTATGTGCCACAATACCCGACTTATACAAATTTTTACTGTTACTTATTTTACATATAAGAAAACTTGGTCACAGAAAAGTAGATATGAGATCAAAGAGTTAGCACATGGCAGAGCTAAGAATAAAACCCCAAGAACCTAATTCCAGAATCTGGATCTTTAACCACTGGCTTCTAGAGGGCTTTGAAAAATCAGTATAAGGATTTTAGGTAGATTATAAGTTTCTTAAAATGCAGCTGGGAGCCGGGCGTGGTGGCGCACGCTTGTAATCCCCGCGCTTGGGAGGCGGAGACAGGAGGATCGCGCAGGTTCGAAGCCAGCCGTGCTAGCGTAAGAGACCCTGTTTTAAAAATATAAAAAAATAGGTCTGGGAGTGTAGCACAGAGGTAGAAGGGCTTCCAGGAACCTCAGTACCACCCCCCCCAAAAAAAATATATATATAAAAAAATGCAGATGGGAATTCTCTATCCCTTTGTTATGATCAGGTATTTCTTTCTTTTCTTTTCTTTTTGTAGTACTGGGGATTGAACCCAGGAACATTCTCCCTCTGAGCTATACCTCCAGCCCTTTATATTATAGTCATGTGCCATTATGCTCAGCTATGATCCAGACGTGTGTGTGTGTGTGTGTGTATGTGTGTCTGGGGATGGAACCCAGGAGCATTCTACCTCTGAGCTACAACCCCTGCCCTAAATTTTATTCTATATTTCGAAACAAGGTCTCACTAAGTTGCAGAGGGTCTCACTAAGTAGCTGAGGCTCTCCCTGAACTGCAGTCCTCCAGTCTCAGCTTCCCAAATGCTGGGATTACAAGTGTGCGCCACCATACCCGGATATGATCAGACATTTCTGATGACGTTTTATTAACTATAAAATAATTTGGGTGGGCCAGGTATGATAGCACACACTTGTAATCTCAGTATTTGGGAGGCTGGGACAGGAGGATCTCAAGTTTGCAGCCAGCCTCAGCAATTTAGTGAGACCATCTATCTACAACTTAGTGAGAACTTGTTTCAAAATAAAAGAACAAAATAGGGTTGAGGGTGTGACTAGGAGGTAGAATCCCCTGGGTTCCATCCCCAGCACCACACACACACACACACACACACACACACACACACACACACACACTCTCTCTCTCTCTCTCTCTCTCTCTCTCTCTCTCCCTCTCCCTCTCCCTCTCCCTCTCCTTCTCTCCCTCCCTCTGTCTCTCTGTCTCTCTGTCTCTCTCTCTCTTCTCTCTCTCTATCTCTCTCTCTCTCTCTCTCTGTGTCCTGGAGATGTGAGTTGGGATGGAAGGGGAAAACATTGGAGGTAAGGTAGATGGCATGTATGATAGAGTGGGCAATAGGTATTGTGGAAATCTATGAATCATATATTATTAGATCAAAGGCATATTTATTTATTTTGTGGTACTGGGGATGGAACCAGGGGCATTCTACCTTCAAGATACACCCCTGGCCCTATTTTTTTATTCTTTATTTTGAAACAGAATCTTACTGAGTTGCAAAGGGCCTCACTATGTAGCTGAGGCTATCTGTGAACCGCAATTCTCCTGTTTTAGCTGGGATTACAAGCGTGCGCCACCATGCCCAACTTCAAAGGCATATTATATAGGTGTGTGTGTGTGTGTGTGTGTGTGTGTGTGTGTGTGTGTGTGTGAGAGAGAGAGAGAGAGAGAGAGAGACTGGAGATTGAACCAGGGGTATTTTATCTCTGAGCTACACTCTCAGGCCTATTTTATTTTTATTTTGAAACAGTCTCGCTGGGTTAATGAGTATCTCACTACTTTCTGAGGCTGTCATTGAACCTGTAATCCTACTGTCTCAGCCTCCCAAATACTGGAATTCAAGCATGCTACACTATTCTGGTTTATATAAGTCAGTTTTCTTTTTTTTTTTTTTTTTTTTTGGGTGGTACTGGGGATGGAACACAGGGGCCTTCTACCTCTGGGCTACACTCCCAGACCTATTTTATATTTTATTTGGAAACAGGGTCTCTTAAGCCAGCTGAGGCTGGCTTCGAACCTGTGGAATCCTCCTGTCTCAGCCTCCCAAGCGCAGGGATTACAAGTGTGTGCCACCATGTCTGGCTATATAAATCTGTGTCTGTGAAATATAAAATTCAAAGCCAGTGTGTTGGCACACGCTTATAATCCCAGCATTTGGGAAGCTGAGACTGGAGGATCACGGTTTGCGGACAGCCTCTGCTACTTGGCGAGGCCCTTCACAACTTTAGTGGGACCCTGTTTCAAAAATAAAAAGACAACCGGTCATGGTGGTGCACGCTTGTAATCCCAGCATTCGGGAGGCTGAGACCAGAGGATTGCGGTTTGCGGACAGCCTCAGCTACTTAGGCCCTCTGCAAGTTAGTGATACCCTGTTTCAAGATAAAGAACAAAAAATAGGGCAGGGGTTGTAGCTTGGAGGTCGAATGCCCCGGAGTTCCATCTCCAAACCTGCAAAAAAAAATAAATAAATAAATAAAATAAAATAAAAAATAAAAAGACTAAAAACTAGGGCTGAGGGTTTAAGCTGGAGGTATAATGCCCCTGGGTTCCAGCCCTGGTACCACAAAAAATTAAAAAAAATAAAAAAAATAAAAGACTAAAAAATAATCCGGGCGTGGTGGTACACACTTGTAATCCCTGTGCTTGGGAGGCTGAGACAGGAGGATCGCGCAGGTTCGAAGCCAGCCTCAGCTACTTAGTGAGACCCTGTTTCCAAATAAAATATAAAATAGGTCTGGGAGTATAGCCTGGAGGTAGGAAGACTCTGTCTTCAACCCCCAGGACCACACACACACACACACAAAAAAAAAAACTAAAAAAAAAAAACCCTAAAAAATAAGGCTGTGAGTGTAGCTTGGAGGTAGAATGATCCTGGGTTCAATCCCCAGTACTACACACACAAACACACACACACACACACACACACAAAAATTAGGGCTGGTGGTGTAGATCAGAGTTAAAATGTCCCTGGGTTCCATCCCAGTCCGCAAAAAAAAAAAAAAAAAAAAAAAAAAAAAAAAATATATATATATATATATAATTTATATATGATATATAAAATTATGTATATAATTATATAAAATTACATACATAAACACATATAATTATATGCATGATTTTATATACACATATAAAATTCAGCTAGGCATAGTGGTTTCCACTTGTAATCCCAGTACTTGGGAGGCTGAGACAGGTTCAGGGATGGCCTCAGCAGCTGCTATTAATGGAATTCAAATGTATTGTACTTGTCTCTTAGATGATAGCATTTGCATAGGAGATATTTGAGGTTATAAATGCTGAAATAGCGAAATATGAGCAAAAGGACTGTTTTGCTGGATGTTAAATTTGAAATTTGGTTCACTGTTTTCAAGTTTGTATCTCAGTTGGCTAGTAAAATGGCTTTTTTATTATACTGAAGTTCTACCTTAATAAAGAAAAATGTATATATCTTTTTTTTTTTTTTTTTTTTTTTTGGTGGTACTGGGGTTCCTGGAAGCCCTTCTACCTCCGGGATACACTTCCATGGGCTACACTCCCAGACCTATTTTTTAACATTTTTATGTGGAAACAGTCTCTTAAGCCAGCGAGGCTGGCTTCGAACCAGCGCGATCCTCCTGTCTCCGCCTCCCAAGCGCGGGGATTACAAGCGTGCGCCACCACGACCGGCCTAAAATGTATATATCTTTAAAAATATTTTTTCAGAAGGAGGGATGGGGAGGGAATGGGGTGAGGACTGGGTAGGGGCTAACTGGGCGATGTGTACATGTAAGTCTACACAAGTTTTTATCCCATTATGATGCATGAATACAGTGCACCAATAAAGACATTAAAAAATATATATATATTTTTTCAAATCTGTATTCCTTTTTCCAGGTCATAAATAAGGTTCATCTTAAAACAAATCATGTTGTAAAGAGGGATGTTGATGAGCATTTAAGAATTAAGACTGTCTATGATCAAAGTATTGAAGAGTAAGTATACTAATATTTTGTAATCTTTTTTTTTTTTTGGTGGTACTGGGGTTCCTGGAAGCCCTTCTACCTCCGGGCTACACTCCTAGACCTATTTTATATTTTTTGAAACATGGTCTCTTACGCCAGCGCGGCTGGCTTCGAACCTGTGCGATCCTCCTGTCTCCGCCTCCCAAGCGCGGGGATTACAAGCGTGCGCCACCACGCCCGGCATTATTTGGTAATCTTTTTTTTTGTCAATCTAAATACTAAAGATATTTTCATCTGTTGTCTAAAAAAGTCCATAATTATAACTTAAAAATGCTAGTGTAGCTTTAAGATGGAATTAAGCTGAAAATGCTTCTTAGTCTGAAAAGCTGAAGTCCATGAGAAATGAAAAGTCTGTACATCATGAGTAATTTAAGCAAAATAAATGTGGATCTCCCTTTTTTTGTGTGTGGTACTGGGGGTGGAACCCAGGGGCTTTCCTACCTCCAGGCTATACTCCCAGACCTATTTTATACTTTATTTGGAAACAGGGTCTCACTAAGTTGCTGAGAGCCTCACTAAGTAGCTGAGGCTGGCTTCGAACCTGTGCGATCCTCCTGTCTCAGCCTCCCAAGCACGGGGATTACAAGCGTGCGCCACCATATCGGCTAAATGTGGATCTTCTTGTACGTGGCCAATGATAGACATGGCGTGCACTTGTCAATACAAGTGCTTGGAGCAAAAAGAAGAGGAAGTACTAATATAAACTTTAATAAGAAAGTTAATAATTATTAACTGGAGAGATTATATAGCCTAGTTTTTTTGTAGTATAAGAAGGATCCATGCTGGGCGTGTTGGTGCACACTTGTAATCCCAGTACTTGGGAGGCTGAGACGGGGATCTAGGTTCACAGACAGCTTCAGCTACTTAGTGAGGCCCTTTGCAACTAATTGAGACCCTGTTTCAAATAAAGAATAAAAAATAGTACTGGGGGTGTATCTCGGAGATAGAATGCCCCTGGGTTCCATCCTCAGTACCGCAAAAAAAAAAAAAAGAAAAAAGAAAAGAAAAGGAAAGAAGGATCCAGAAAACATAAATTATAAATCTGTAATAGTTTATGAAGAGCTGTTAGAGATAGTTGTTGTCTTTTCCTATCCTTAACATACCAAATAAATGAAATATGATCATACGTAGTGTTGTGCTTTGGCACAGAGTAGTCCTCAAACACTCATCATGGTCAGTTGGGACTTTGGAGACAGATACTGTGTGCTTCCTACAGCTTTCCTTGGAGCTCTTGACAGATGGAATCTGAACAGATGAGACTGTGTTCTGCCTCAGAGGGGCAATTCTTATGTTTTGTGTTATCATTTCCAGGTTGCTCCCTGAGAAAAGATATCTTGTAAAGGTATGTAATAAATATGCATGAACTGCATACTTAAAATGGGTACATTTTTATTATATGCATTTGATTTTTTAGCAGTACTGGGCACTCAGCTACTGAGCGACATCCCCAGCCCTTTTTATTTTTTATTTTGAAATAGCATCTTACTAAATTACCAAGTTTGGTCTGAGAACTTGTGATCCTTCTACTTCAACCTCCCATGTTACCTGTAAATTCTACCTCAATAAAGAAAAATATACACAACTTTTTTTTTTTTTTCAGTACTGGGGATGGAACCCACGGGCTGGGGCATTCTACACCCAAGCTACACCCCCAGTCCTTTTTTTTTTTTTTTAATTCTTAATTTTGAAACAGGATTTCACCGAGTTGCGCAGGGCCTCACTGAGTAGCTGAAGCTGTCCACAAACCTCAATCTTCCTGTCTCAGCCTCCCAAATGCTGGGATTACATGCATGCACCACCATGCCCTACTCAACTTCTTTGTGAATACCTGAATAGAAAGTATTAATAGTAAATGTATTTATTATTATTATTATTATTATTATTATTATTATTATTATTATTAATTTTTGCAGTACTGGGATGGAACCCAGGGGCATTCTACCTCCGAGCAACACCTCCAGCCCCCCCCCCCTATTTTTTTTTTTGTGGTGCTGGGAATGAACCCCGGGGTCATTCTACCTCTGAGCAACATCCCCAGCCCTATCTTTTATTTTTTATTTTGAAACAGGGTCTCACTGAGTTGTGAAGGGCCTCACTAAGTAGCTGAGGCTGTCCACAAACCATGATCCTCCGTCTCAGCCTCCCGAATGCTGGGATTACAAGTGTGCGCCACCACGCCCGGCTATATTTATTATTTTCCAAAGATGGTTTTGTGATGCACTCACCAAAATTTTGTCAGTATTTGAAATGAAATTAATTACTTTAAAGTTTGAAGCTGGGCGTGGTGATGCACACTTGTATTCCCAATACTTTAGAAGCTGAGACAGGAGGATCATAGGTTTGAGGACAACCTCAGCAAACAGTAAGGCTCTCATCAATCTAGTAAGACCCTATTTCAAAACAAAAATAAAGGGCCAGGGGTATAGCTCAGAGGTAGAATGTCCTGGGTTCAATTCCCAGTACAAAAATAAAATGAAATTTGATATCAAATCCATATTCTCATTTTAGGGGACAAGACATGATGGAATAAGATAAAAAAGACAGCTTTGAAATATGCTGAGTACACCATTTTTTGTGGGAATCATCATTTTCCTGAAGATTCATTGACCTGATAGTGTGATATACCAAAGTTGCTTATGTAGGTGCTTACCTCATCAGATTTTTAACTATCAAGTCATACACACACACACGCACGCACGCACGCACGCACGCACGCACGCACGCACACAGTCAATTCAGTATGGCTCACAGATTGGTAATTTTTTTTTTTTTGCAGAACACCTGGCTGAAATTTGTGAATTTAAACATGAATTTCTTAATATAAAGCACCTTAATTCTAAACTTTAGATCAGTATAAAATAAGATGTTTTTAAAATAAGATGTTTTTAAATTTTTTATTTAAATAGGAACAGTAAAAGAGGTTTCTGCTTAGTGCTGTTTTCCCCAACTCAACTAGAAAACAAGGAAATTCCTTTTCTCCTAGGCTCACTCTCCCCTACTGCCACACAACCTTTGTATTCCAGAATTGTAAGCCTTTTCTTGTCCTTTGTCATTAGTATCTTAAGCTTGCTTGTTTAACTGTAATGTATCACTTGACTGTAATTCTGACCAGTGGTTCTTTTTGTTTTCCAACTTTAATTTAGAACAAACTTTTCCCGCAAGCTATTTCCTATTTAGAGAAGACTTTGCAGGTCCGTAGGCCTGCAGGCACCATCTTACTTAGCAGGTATGTCTCATTAAACCCTAAAGGTTTCTTCATTCATTTAGTCTCTACCTTCCCCTCTCTATTTTTATTTTGTTTTAATTTTTTGTTGGTACTGGGGGTGGAACCCAGAGGCTTTCTACCTACAAGCTATACTCCCAGACCTATTTTTTTTTTTTTTTTTTGGTGGTACTGGAGTTCCTGGAAGCCCTTCTACCTCCGGGCTACACTCCCAGACCTATTTATTTATATTTATATAAATATATATAAATATATATATATATATTTTATATATCTATTTTATATATATATTATATATATATATTATATATATATAAAAAAAGCCTCTGGGTTACATCTCCAGACCCGCAAAAAACCAATATATATATATATATATATATATATTTTTTTTTTTTTTTTAATTTATTTTTTAACAGGGTCTCTTAAGCCAGCATGGCTGGCTTCAAACCTGCACGATCCTCCTGTCTCCGCCTCCCAAGTGCAGGGATTACAAGCGTGCGCCGCCATGTCCGGCTTCCAGACCTATCTTTTATATTTTATTTGGAAAAAGGGTCTCACTAAATTACTGAGAGTCTCACTAAGTAACTGAGGCTGGCTTTATTTTTTAATTTTTTATTTTTTTTGGTGGTACTAGGGGTGGAACCCAGAGGCTTTCTACCTCTGGGCTATACTCCCAGACCTTTTTAATATTTTATTTGGAAACAGGGTCTCACTAAGTTGCTTTGAACCTGTGTTATCCTCCTGTCTCAGCCTACCATGCGCGGGGATTACAAGCGTGCTCCACCACGCCTGGCTCTGAGGCTGGCTTTAAACCTATGTGATCCTCCTGTCTCAACCTTCCAAGTGTAGGGATTATAAGCGTGCTCTACCACGCCCAGCTCTGCCTCCGCTTTCTACCAGTTTGGCTGTGGGGGACATTTATAATAAGATATTCATCTTATTAAGCTTGCTCTTAGAGACTAAAATGCAAAGTACTTAAAGAAAAATGAAAGCTGAGGATGGTGGCACATGCTTGTAATTCTACCATTCCTGAGGCTGAGGATTGTGGTTTGCAGACAGTCTCAGCTACTACTTAGTGAGGCCCTTTGCAACTCAATGAGACCTTGTTTCAAAATAAAAAATAAAAAATAAAAAATAGGGCTGGGAGTGTAGCTCAGATGTAGAATGCCTCTGGGTTCCATCTCCAGACCCGCAAAAAAACAAACACACACACACACAAACCCAGATCAGCCGAGCATGGTGGCACTTTTGTAATCCTAGTACTTGGGAGGCTAAGACAGGAGGATAACTTTTGCTGACAGCTTGGACTACTTAGTGAGGCCTTCTGCAACTTAGTGAGACCCTGTTTCAAACTAAAGAATAGAGAGCCAGGTGTGGTGGCGCATGCTTGTAATCCAAGTACTTGGGAGGCTGAGACAGGAGTATTGCATAGGTTCAAAGCCAGCCTTGGTTACTTACTCAGGCTCTCAGCCACTCAGTGAGACCATGTTTCCAAATAAAGAATAAAAAATAGGGTTGTGGGTATAGCTCAGAGGTAGAATGCCCCTGGGTTCCATCTCCAGTACCCCCCCAATAAATAAAAATACATAAATAAATAAGAATGAAATAATAGATCCAGGCATTGTAGCACATGCTTGTAATCTCAGTACTTGGGAGGCTGAGAGAGGAAGATCACAGGTTCAAGGCCAGCTTCAGCTATTTAGTGAAGCACTCAGCAACTTAGTGAGACCTTGTATCCAAATAAAGAATTAAAAATAGGGCTGGTAGTGTAGCTTGGAGGTAGAATGCCCCTGGGTTCCATCCCCAGTACTGGAAAAAAAAAAAAAATAGGGCTGGGAGCTGGGCATAGTGGTGTACACTTGTAACCCCAGCATTTGGGAGGCTGAGACAGGAGAATAGTGGTTCGCAGATAGCCTCAGCTACTACCCTTTGCAACTAAAAAATAGGGCTGGGGATGTTGCTCAGAGGTAGCATGCCCCTGAGTTCCATTCCCAGTACTGCAAAACATAAAAATAAAAAAATAGGTCTGGGCCTATAGCTCAGAGGTACAGTGCCTCTGGGTTCCATCCCTAGTACCACAAAAAAAAAAAAAAAAAAAAAGGAAAAAAATTTAAAAATAGGGCTGAGGGTGTAGCTTAGAGATAGAATGACCCTGGATTCTATCCCCAGTACTACAAAAACAAAAAAAAGAAAAGAATAAATAAATAAAGAAAATCTAGACCAGGAGGATTCTCCATAGAACTAGAATTCTTTCTTAAGCCTACTTTCATAGCTAAAATAATAACCATTAGTATAAAGTAATAGGAAGTAATATAGAGCTACCAGTTTGTTCCAAGTTTTTAACTGCTGTGAACTATTCTTTTCTTTTCTTGCGTGTGTGTGTGTGTGTGTGTGTGTGCGCGCGTGCGCGTGTGTGTGTGTGTGATTTAACTTTGATGTACAAATACACTGAAGACAATGTGCAACAAACCAATATCTACGGAAAGAAAACGATCCTCATAGATACTGCACTGGGGAATGTGCAACGCATACGAAGTGTGGCCCAGTTATAGTGCCCGAGGAACATCTCCAGGTAATTCACCTGCTCTCAGCAATAGTTTTTTACTCTATAGCATAACATAGGGACGGTTTTTTTTTTTTCTTCTTTTTTTGCGGTACTGGGGATAGAACCCAGGGGTATTCTAATTCCTAGCTACACCCCCAGCCCTGTTTTTTATTCTTTATTTTGAAACAGGGTCTCACTGAGTTGCAAAGGACCTCACTAAGTAGCCGAGGCTGTCCGTGAACCGTGATCCTCTGGTTTCAGCCTCCTGAATGCTGGGATTACAAGTGTGCGCCACCACACCTGACATATAGGGACAGTTTTCAATCTACTTCACCAGGAAATTTTTAAAGATTTATGTAGAAAAGCATAGTACTTCCATTTTTCTTTTTCTTTCTTTTTTTTTTTTTTGTGGTGTTGGGGATGAAATCCAGGGCTTTCTACCTCTAGGCTACACTCCCAGACCTATTTTATATTTTATTTGGAAATAGGGTCTCACTAAGAAGACCCTGAGAGCCTCACTGAGTAGCTGAGGCTGGCTGCGAGATCCTCCTGGCTCAGCCTCCCAAGTACTTGGATTACAAGCATATGCCCCACGCCTGGCTGTACTTCCAGTTTTCTACCATCATTAAGTATGCTGCTTTTGATCTTCCATTAGTTTCAAGTACATTTACTGATGTATTTTTTCCCTATTTATCTCTTGTTTTGCTGAATCAGTTTAGATTTGAGCTTTATCTTAGTTTTCTATAACATCTCTGAATGGATATTACCTTACCTCAATTTTTTTTTATACTACTAATGGAACTTAGGGGGATTCTACTTATGATCTTCACCCCCAGCCCTTTTTATTTTATAATTTTTTTTTGTGGGTCTGGAGATGGAACCCAGGGGCATTTGACCTCCAGTCTACACCCCCTGCCCTAATTTTTATTCTTTATTTCGAAACAGGGTCTCACTGAATTGCAGAGGGCCTCACTTAGTAGTTGAGGCTGTCTGCGAACTGCGATCCTCCAGTCTCATCCTCTCAAATGCTGGGATTACAAGTGTGGGCCACTTCACCTGACTTATTTTATGATTTGAAACAGTGTCTCATTAGGTTGCTGAGTCTCACTAAATTGCTGAGGCTAGCTTCAAACCTGCAATCCTTTTAAGTACTAGGATTATAGGCATGCACCACCACACCCCACACCCAGCTCTTCCTTCAAAAAACATTTTTTTTGTGTGATACTGGGAGTGGAACCCAGGGGCTTTTCTACCTCAGGGCTATACTCTCAGACCCATTTTATACTTTATTTGGAAACAGGGTCTCACTAAGTTACTGAGAGCCTCACTAAGTAGCTGAGGCTGGCTTCGAACCTGTGTGATCCTCCTGTCTCAGCCTCCCAAGTGCGGGGATTACAAGCATGTGCCACCATACCTGGCCTTCTTCAATTTTTTAAAGAGAAATTTGACATCTCTTAAAAAATGCTATGTCCTTCAACCCAACCTAGAAGTTTATTCCATAAAATTTATGGTAAGTAGGAAGGCATAGTGGCACTTGCCTGTAGTCCTACTACTTGTAAGGCTGGTTTAGGAGGACCACTCGAACCCATGAGTTTCAGATTTTATTTAAGAGTTGTTATTTGTAAAACTATAAGCATCCCTCATTAGACTATTATAGTATAACCATAAAATGGAATACTATGCAATAGTTAAAGAACTAGCCTGGTGTGGTGGCGCATGCTTGTAATCTCAGCATTTGGGAGGCAGGACAGGAGGATCGCGGTTTGCGGACAGCCTCAGCTACTTAGTGAGGCCCTTTCCAAACTAGTGAGACCCTGTTTCATAATAAAGAATAAGCTGGGTGTGGTTGCACACACTTGTAATCCCCCCACTTGGGAGACGGAGACAGGAGGATCGCGCAGGTTCGAAGTCAGCCGCACTGGCTTAAGAGACCCTGTTTCCAAATAAAAAAGCATAAAAAAATAGGTCTGGGAGTGTAGCTCGGAGGTAGAAGGGTTTCCAGGAACCCCAGTACCACCAAAAAAAAAAAAAAAAAAGAATAAAAAATAGTGCTGGGGTGTAGCACAGAGGTAGAATGCCCCTGGGTTCCACCCCTAGTACAAAAAAAAAAAAAAAAAAGTTAAAGAACTAAGTAGTTCTCTATGTGCTGACTTGGAAGGATATTTTAAATAAATAAATAAAAGGTTAAATACTATTTTTCTCCACACCCTCTTCCTCTTTCCGTCTTGCGGCTACACTACTGGCTTTCTGAAGTATTTAGGTATTCAAAAACCCAGCTCAATGGATTCCCCATAGAACTAGCCTGTTTTCTTAGCCTCCTTTTCTAAAGTAGAAATTTATAAAAGGTTACAAGTCAGTTTGTATAATTAGCCTACTTTATCTGAAAAGTATAGACATGCATAAGATAAAATTATAAAGTAATCTAAAGGAATACACATGTTAAAATATGGATACATATCAAAATATTGATGGTTTCCTTTTTGTGTGATACTAGGGATTGAACCTAGGGCATTCTTTTTTTTTTTTTTTTTTTTGTGGTACTGGGGATAGAACTCAGGGTCCTTCTACTTCCAAGCTCCACCTTCAGACCTATTTTATATTTTATTTTGAAACAGGATCTCACTAAGTTGCTGAGAGCCTCCCTACGCTGCTTAGACTGGCTTCAAACCTGCAATCCTCTTGCCTCAGCCTCGTAAGTACTGAGATTACCAGCGTGTGCCACTATGCCTGTCTTAATCCAGGGACATTCTACCTCCAAACTATACTCCTAGCCTTTTAAAAAAAAATATTTATTTATTTATTTATTTTTATTTTTTATTATTTTGCAGGTTTGGGGATAGAACTCAGGGTCATTTGACCTCTGAGCCACATACCCAGCCCTATTTTTTTTTTTTTTTTTTGAAACATTGTCTCACTAAGTTGTGGAGGGCCTCACTAAGTAGCTGAGGCTGTCTGCTAACTGTGATCCCCCAGTCTTGCGAACTGTGATCCTCTGGTCTCAGCCTCCTGAATGCTGGGAGGTGCACAAGCTTGCACCACCATACCCGGCACATTTTTTTGTTTTGAAACAGAGTCTCACTAGGTTGTTGAGACTCTCTTTATTTTGCTGAGGCTGTCTTTGAACCTGCAATCCTCCTTTCTCAGCTTCTCAAGTACTGGGATTATGGGTATGAATCACCAACTTTGGCTGGTCATTTTCTTTAAGATTTAGATGAGAGGGCTGTGCATGGTGGCGCAAGCCTATAATCTCAGTACTTAGGAGGCTGAGATAGGAGAACTGCAAGCCAGCCTCAGTAATTTAGCAAACCCTTGGCATCTTAGCAGTATCCTGTTTTGAAATAAGAAATATTAAGCTGGACGTGGTGGCGCACGCTTGTAATCCTAGCATTTGGGAGGCTGAGACAGGAGGATCAAGGTTTGTGCACAGCCTCAGTTACTTAGTAAGGACCTTTGCAACTCAGTGAGACCTGTTTCAAAATAAAGAATAAAAAATAGGGCTGGGATTTAGCTCGGAGGTAGAATGCCCCTGGGTTCCATCCCCAGACCCATAAAAAAAAAAAAGAAAGAAAAAAAATTAGAAATAGGAATTTAGTAGAGAGAGTAGTATGGATTTGGGGGTTTGTTTTGTTTTCTGAATGAAATCTCACTACGTCACCCAGGCTAGTGTCTAACCTATGTGTGCGCCACCACACCCGGCTGTTGTATGGATTTTGATAAAAGTTTAGGAATAATAGATAAAAGTTTGCCGGGTGTGGTGGCGCACGCTTGTAATCCCAGCATTTGGGAGGCTGAGACAGGAGGATCGCGGTTCACGGATAGCCTCAGCTACTTAGTAAGGCCCTCTGCAACTTAGTGAGACCCGGTTTCAGAATAAAGAATAAAAAATAGGACAGGGGGTATAGCTCGGTGGTCAGATGCCCCTGGGTTCCATCCCCAGGCCCGCCAAAAAAAAAAAAAAAAAAAAAAAAAGTTAAATACGACTATATTTAGAGGCCGTAAGACTTTTCACTATATGTTTGTCACTTTAGCTAACCTGTCTCTGGTCTGATTTTTCCACTCACGGGGCGTAGCAATGCAGGGTGTGCCGAGGGGGCAAGTGGCCCTGTGGAGCAGTGGGCGTGCTGGACCAAGAGGGCGTCCGGGATGCAGACTTTGTTCTTTATGTTGGTGCTTTGGCCACTGAGAGATGCAGCCATGAAAACATCATTTCCTATGCAGCCTATTGTCAGCAGGAAGCAAAAATGGACAGGTAAACTTTTTTTTTCGAGGCTTATTTCCCAAGATCTAGTATGGAAACTTTTTTTTTTTTTTTTTGGTGGTACTGGGGTTCCTGGAAGCCCTTCTACCTCCGGGCTACACTCCCAGACCTATTTTATATTTTTATTTGGAAACAGGGTCTCTTAAGCCAGCAAGACTGGCTCCAAACCAGCGCGATCATCCTGTCTCCGCCTCCCAAGTGCGGGGATTACAAGCGTGCGCCACCGCGCGCATGCGCGCAGCCCTGAGAATTGCACCCAGGAGCATTCTACCTCCAAGCTACACCCCTAGTCCTCCCTCCCTCTTTCTTTCTTTCTTTCTTTCTTTCTTTCTTTCTTTCTTTCTTTCTTTCTTCCTTCCTTCCTTCCTTCCTTCCTTCCTTCCTTTCTTCCTTTCTTCCTTTCTCTGCTTGAAAATATACTGAAATGCTGAAAATTAAAATTTTTTTTTAGTAAAATAGTACTAAAATTTGAGTTTTTCAGTTCATCCCTTCTTTGGCATTGCATTGAAATATTTTAATTTATACTAAAGTATAATCAACTGACCATATAAACTTTTGTGGAAATGGGTGTTGATTTACCACACCAGTGGAAAGCAGTGAGTTAAGGATAGTGAAAGTTAGCTATAAAATTATATTTGCTACTAAATATTTTTCTGTCCATGAATAGTTTTTGATAGAGAAATATAGCTTAGTAAATATATAATCAATATTGTTATGAACTATAATAAAAATTTATTGTCTATTTTAACAGGCCAATAGCAGGATATGCTAACCTGTGTCCAAATATGATCTCTACCCAGCCTCAGGAATTTATTGGAATGCTGTCCACAGTGAAGCACGAGATCATTCACGCACTGGTAAATGCTATTACCTACTCTCTTCTTCATGTCTTGATTTTCAGCATATTATGCTCTCATTTTGATATACATTTAAATTATTTTTTTTTTGCAGTACCAGGGAAGGACCCAGGGGTATTCTACCTCTGAGCTACACCCCCAGTCAGGGTTGAAAGAGGGTCTCACTGAGTTGCAAAGGGCCTTACTAAGTAGCTGAGGCCGTCTGTGGACTGCGCTCCTCTTATCTCAGCCTCCCAAATGCTAGGATTACAAGTATGCACCACCACCCCTGGCTTACATTTAAAATTTTAATGTTATAGCTAGATGTGGTGGTGTACACTTGTAATCCCAGTATGTGGGATGCAGAGACAGGAGGATTGCAGGTTCAAGGACAGCCTCAGCAAACAGTGAGACTCATCAACCTAGTGAGACCCTGTTTCTTTTTCTTTTTCTTTTTCCTTTCTTTTCTTTTCTTTTCTTTCTTTTTTTTTTTTTTTGTGGTACTGGGGTTCCTGGAAGCCCTTCTACCTCTGGGCTACACTCCCAGACCTATTTTTTATATTTTATTTGGAAACGGTCTCTTAAGCCAGCACAGCTGGCCTCCCAAGCGCGGTGATTACAAGCGCGCGCCACCACGCCCGGCCCCTGTTTCTAATAAGAAATAAAATCAGGCTGGGTATGGTGTACACTCTTGTAATCCCAGCATTTGAGAGGCTGAGACAGGAGGATTGTGGTTCACAGACAGCCTCAGCTACTACTTAATGAGGCCCTTTGCAACTCAGACCCTGTTTCCAAGTAAACAATAAAAAAATTGGGCTGGAGGTGTAGCTCGGAGGTAGAATGCCTCTGGGTTTCATCCTCAGTACCACACAGAAAGAAAGAAAGAAAAGAAAGAAAGAAAGAAAGAAAGAGAAAGAAAAAGAAAGAAAGATAGATAAAATCAGGCTGGGGGTGTAGTTCAACAGTAGAATGCCCCTGGGTTCAGTCCCCAGTACCAAATATAAATAAATAAATAAACAAAAAAATAAATAAGTAAGTAAAGCAAGCAAGCAAGCAAACTCAAATAGTACCTGGAAATATTATAACACAGTAATTTATGTTATAGTATTTACATTGAAAATAATTTTAAAATATATAATGCGTTTTGGAAAAACATTCATTAAAAATGTTAACTTCAAGTAGAATTTTTTTTTTTGTGGCACTGGGGATGGAACCCAGGGCCATTCTACCTCCAAGTTGTACCCCCAGCCCTATTTTTTGTTCTTATTTTAAAACAGGTTCTCACTGAGTTGCAAAGGGCCTCACTAAGTAGCTGAGACTGGCCGGGAACCTTGATCCTCCTGTCTCAGCCTCCCGAATGCTGGGATTACAAGCATGCGCCACCCTGAGCTCCAAGTAGTATTTTTTTGTTGCTTTTCTTTTGTGGTTCTGGGATCAAACTCAAGGCCGTATGCATACTAAGTGAGCAAGCTTCCATTGAACTACTTCAACCCTCAAGTAGCATCCCCCCTACTATGGATGGAGCCTGAAGTATTCTGCCTCCGAGCTATACCCCCAACCCTATTTTTTATTCTTTATTTTGTTACAGGATCTCAACTGAGTTGCAGAGGGCCTCACTAAATAATCGAGGCTATCCTCAAATCACAATCCTCCTGTCTTAACCTTCCAAATGCTGGGATTACAAGCATGTGCCACCATGCCCAGCTTCTATTTTTTATTCTTTAGTTTGAAACAGGGTCTTACTAACTTACAGAGGGCCTCACTAAGTACCTGAGGCTAGCCACAAGCCTGCAATCCTCCTGTATCAGCCTCCCAAGTACTGGGATTACAAGTGTGTGTCACTATACCAAGCTTCTCAAATAGAATTTAAATGCATAAATATGGCCTCCTTTGTTGTTTTTTGGGTACAATGTATGAAAAGTTCCTGAATTGACATGGTACTCTTATTTATTTATTTATTTTTAAATTGTGTGTGTGTGTGTGTGTGTGTGTGTGTGTGTGTGTGTGTGTGTTACAGGGGATGGATCCCAGGGCCATTCTACCTCCAGGCCTCATCCCAGCTCTATTTTTTTATTTTTTTGTTTGCAAACAGGGTCTTACTAAGTTGATGAGAATTTCACTACTTGCTGGGGCTACCCTCAATCCTGTGATCTTCCTGTCTCCGCCTCCCAAGTACTGGGATTATAGGTGTGTGCCACCACACCCAGCTACGGGTGCTCTTATATACTGCTATCATTGCTCTCTCTTGATAGCACACAGTTTATGATGTCTATAATCAGACATATTTTCACTTTAAGACATTCTGAACTTCTTTTTACAGGGTTTCTCAGCTGGGCTATTTGCATTCTACCATGACAAAGATGGAAATCCTCTAACTTCAAGGTTTGCAGATGGTCTCCCACCTTTTAATTATAGGTATTTATTATTTTTATTCTTGTTTTTCTCTTGTAGGGAGATGCTAAATCTAGAATCTGAGAATCATAGTATGTTAGATGTTAAATAGTAGTGTCTTTTGGCTAAACTAAAGAAACTATAGCTGTTAAAACAGACAGGATCCCAGCATTTAGGAGGCTGAGTCAGGAGGATCGTGGTTCATGGACACCCTCAGCTACTTAGACCCTTTGCAACTCAGTGAGATCCTGTTTCAAAATAAAGAATAAAAAATAAATATATGGCTGGAATGGAAAAATGCAAAAAAAAAAAAAAAAAAGCCGGGTGTGGTGGCGCACGCTTGTAATCCCAGTGCTTGGGAGCCTGAGACAGGAGGATCACACAGGTTTGGAGCCAGCCTCAGCAACTTAATGAGGCTCTCAGCAACTTAGTGAGACCCTGTTTCCAAATAAAATATAAAAAAAAATAGGTCTGAGAGTATAGCCCGGAGGTAGAAAGCCTCTGGGTTCCACCCCCAGTACCACCAAAAAAAAAAAAAAAGTATATTAAAACAAGACAGAAGCTAGGCTCAGAGGTGCACACCTATAATCATTTTACTTGGGTAGCTGAGATAGGAGGAGCTCAAGTTCGAGGCCATTGCTTGGTAACTTAAGGAAACCCTGTTTCAAATTAAAAAAAAAAAAAAATTAGGACAAGGACTGTAGTTCAGAGGTGGAACATATGTGAACTACACAGTACCATAAAAATGAAATAAAATCTATGTATACTATAAATTTTAAAAGAAACTATTTCAGTCTTTTTTTATTTTTTCAGTACTAGGGATTTAACCCAGGGGCATTCTCCATCCAAGCTACACCCTCAGTACTAGTTTTGATTCTTTATTTTGAAGCAGGGTCTCACTAAGTAGCAGAGGCCTCACTAAGTAGCCGAGCCTGGCTGTGAACCTGCGATTCTCTTGTCTCTGCCTCCCATGTACTGGCATGTGCCATCATGCCCGGATTTTTTTTTTGTGGTTGTCTGGGGATTAAATTGAAGATCTCATATGTGTTTGGCAGGTACTCCATAATAACAAGGAATCCCCAGCCCCATATTACATTTTTTAGAATGTCACAGCTGGGTGCAGTGGCACATACATGTAATCACAGTACTTGGGAGATTGAAATAGGAGGATCACAGTTTCACAGTCGGCCTCAGCTAGTTAATGAGGCCCTCTGCAAATTAGTGAGACCCTTTCTCAAAATAAAGAATAGAAAATAGGGCTGGGGGAGCCGGGTGTGGTGACTCATGCTTGTAATCCCAGCATTTGGGAGGTTGAAACAGGAGGATTGTGGTTTGAGGACAGCCTCAGCTACTTAGTGAGGCCTTTTGCAACTCAGTGAGACCCTGTTTCAAAATAAAGAATAAAAAATAGGGCTAAGGGAGTAGCTTGGAGGTAGAATGTCCCTGGGTTCAATCCCTCAACACACACATACAAAAAAAAAAGAAGACGAAGAAGAAGATGTTGGAGAGCATATATCCATCAGTGACATATGAATGCTTGTTACCATCTCACCAATACCAGGTATTATAGGTCATATTTTTTAGGCCCATCTAATGGATAAAAGATGTTATCCCAAGCCGGGCGTGGTGGCTCACGCTTGTAATCCCAGCATTGGGAGGCTGAGACCGGAGGATCGCAGTTCGCAGGCAGCCTCAGTTACTTAGTGAGGCCCTCCGCAACTTAGTGAGACCCAGTTTCAAAATAAATAATAAAAAATTGGGCAGGGGGAGTAGCTCTACAAAAAAAAACAACAAAAGATGTTATCTTGTATTTTCAGGAATGCTGGTAAGGTTCCATCTGTTTGTATGCTGCTTATTTTATTTTCTTTGTCCAGTCTTTTAGGTCAGTTGTCTCTTTTTAATTACTTTTTATGAGTTCTTTACAAATTAGGGATACTAACCCTTTTTCATGTCTGTTGTAAATACTTCTGACTAATTGTCTTTTTTTACTTTATTTTATTTTGCCATATAGAAACATTTTAAATGTTTTGTTTAATTAATCAATTAATTAATTTTTTAAAAAAATTTTTATTGGTGCACTGTATTCATACATCATAGTGGGATACAAAAAAACTTTTGTAGACATACATGCACACATCGCCCAGTCAGCCCCCACCAGATCCCCACCCCATTCCCTCCCCATCCCTTCTTCCCATGCTTGGCTTAGTGGTTGACATCTAGTATTATAGCAATTTATCCAAAATTAAAAATGATAATCTCACATAACAGTTTCATTTGTCTGATACCAAGCTTTTGATAACTTAAAGATAACATTTCAATATTTCTTTTTGCTTTCTTTCTTACCAGAGAATATTTTTTTTCTTTTTTTTTTAGGTGAAACTATCATATATTTATTTTTTTTTTTTCAGAAAAAAAATCTATCCTAATATGGAATATGGACTCTAGATACCCAAAACGATCTCAAAAAAGAACAAAGCTAGAAGATATATATTTTCTGATTTCAAATTATATAAAGCTACAATAATTGAAATAGTGTAGTACTGTTATAGAGGCAGATATATAAACCATTGGAGTTAAATAAAAGCCTAGAGCTAAATTCTTCCCTATATTGTCAAGTTATTTTTGACAAGGTTTCCACGAACATTTGGTGGTGGAAATAATAATCTTTTAACTAAATATTGTTGAAAAATAATAATTACATGGAAAAGAATAAAATTGGACCCTTACCTAATCCCATATACAAATATTAAAATAGAGAAAAGACCTAAATATAAATCTTAAGACTATAAACTTTTAGAAGAAAATCTGGGTCATAAAACCTCACAACATTGAAATTGGCAGTGATTTCCTGGATATGATTTCAATGGCACAGGCAACAGAAGAGTATACAAACTCCCTAAAAAATAAAAAAATATTATATATCCAAAGACAATGTAAACAGTCAAAAGTTACTGATAGAATGGGATAAAATATTTCCAAATGCTATATCTGAAGGTATATTAATATTCCAACTAGAAATCCTAAAAATTAACAATAATAAAAGCAAACAATACAATTTAGAGATAGGTAAAAGACTAACATAAATAATGAATCTCCACAGATAACCAATCTTAGTTGTCTGTTGGATGGAAAATCTTGTTTCTCTGGTTCTGCTGTGAGTTACCTATTTCTACTTTGTAGTTAATCTCTTTGAGTATTTTCTCTAGCGCTGGTTTTGAAGACATAAATTCCTTCAGTTTCTGTTTGTCATGGAAGCTTCTTATTTCTCCATCTAATTTGATAGAAAGTTTTGCTAGGTTGTGGGGATTCTTCCCCGGGACTTGGGAGGGAGAGACCTGAAATGAAGACATGGACAGTAGTCTCTTGGACCACTGACAACTTTATTCTTTAGAACTAAGTTTTTATACTTTTTTCCCCTGCACCAAAACCACAACTTCAAAAGAAAGAAAAACATCAAAGTGCAATCTCAAACACAATACAGAATGATTGATATAGAATATACGTCATATACTTGCAGAATACAATCATGGACGCAGGAGGCATTACAATCCCAGACTTCAAACTATACTATAGAGCAATAGTAGTAAAAACAGCATGGTACTGGCACAAAAACAGATATACTGACCAGTGGATTAGAATAGAAGATACAGAAACAAACCCACACATCTTTAGTCAATTAATCTTTGACAAAGGAGCCAAACACATATGCTGGAGAAAAGACAGCCTTTTCAACAAGTGGTGCTGGGAGAACTGGCTAACCATTTGTAAAAAGATGGATCTAAACCCCTATATCTCACCTAACACAGGAATCAACTCAAGATGGATCAAAGACTTAGAAATTAGACCTGAGACTGTGAAGTTAGTAGAGGAGAACATAGGTTCAACACTAAAACATATTGGCACAGGCAGTAACTTTCTCAACAAAACCTCCAAAGCTCAGGAAATTAAAGCAAGAATAAACATGTGGGATAACATCAAACTAAAAAGTTTCTTCTCATCAAAGGAAACTATCAATATCCTAAAGAGGAAGCCTACAGAATGGGAAAGGATCTTTACCAGCCACCATTCTGATAGGGGGCTAATATCCAGAGTATACAAAGAGCTCAAAAGACTCTACACTAGCAAAACAAACAACCCAATCAAGAAATGGGCAAATGAACTAAATAGACACTTCACAAAAGAAGAGATATAAAGGGCTAATAGATACATGAAAAGATGTTCTTCATCACTGGCCATCAGGGAGATGCAAATCAAAACTACACTGAGATTCCATCTAACCCCAGTCAGAGTAGCAAGCATAAAGAAATCAAACAACAACAAATGCTGGCGAGGATGTGGGGAAAGAGGAACTCTTTTACACTGTTGGTAGGAATGCAAACTAGTTCAGCCACTATGGAGATCTGTGTGGAGATTCCTAAGAAAGGTGGGAATAGATCCACCATATGATCCAGCTATACCACTCCTGGGTATCTTTCCAAAGGGGTTGAATTCAGAGAAATACAGCAACATATGCATACCTATGTTCATAGCAGCACAATTTGTAATAGCCAAAATATGGAACCAACCCAGATCACCATCAACAGATGAATGGATAGCAAAACTGTGGGAAATACACACAATGGAATTCTATTCAGCCATAAAGAAGAACAAAATTATATCATTTGCAAGAAGATGGAAAGCCCTGGAGAGCATCATGTTAAGTGAGATCAGCCAAGCACAGAAGGAGAAGATACACATGTTTCCTCTAATATGCCCAAACTAGAAAACACAAAGGATACCAGTGGGACTCCAGATATTAGAGGGGAAATACTAGCTAAGTTTTAATGGAAAGATAGGAGAGGAGAAAGGCCGATCTTGATTAATGAGGGTCTACACCTGAACATGTGTAAAATTATGAATAAGACATGGTTAACCTGGACAACCATTGGTGGGAGGGGGGAAGAGAAAACGGGGGCGGGTGGGAGGAGAGGGCACCAAATATAGTGTAAATGTATACTATTTATGTTCAATAAAAAATTGTTAAATGCCGGGCGTGGTGGCGCACGCTTGTAATCCCCGCGCTTGGGAGGCAGAGACAGGAGGATCGCGCAGGTTCGAAGCCAGCCGCGCGCGCTGGCTTAGGAGACCCTGTTTCCAAATGAAAATGTAAAAATAGGTCTGGGAGTGTAGCCCGGAGGTAGAAGGGCTTCCAGGAACCCCAGTACCACAAAAAAAAAAAAAAAAAATTGTTAAGAAAAAAAAAGAATACAATCATGGAGGGAAAATTAAAAAACAAGAAGAAACAAAGAGGCCTGGTTAAAGATTATTAAGAGCATGATTGCAGCAAGTTCCCGCTCTCACTGGTGGGTTGGGGGTGAGAATTTCCGGAAAGACCAGAAGTCACCCAGAGTCTCGGAAAGCTTGACCTTTCGCCAAACTGCCTTAACTCTTTCGGAACCTTTCGTTCCTCAGGTTTCTTCCATGTCCTCCATCACTGGGTAGGATATTTTTGGCTGGAAGTTGTTTTCTTTCAGAGTTTGGAATATGTTACTCCAAGCCCTTCTGGCTCTCATGACTTGGTTTGGGAAGTCTGGAGTGATTCTAATTGGTTTGCCTCTGAATGTCACTTGGCCCTTTGTTTTTGTTGCCTTTAAGATTCTCTGCTTGGCTTCCACATTGGTTATTTTGACAATTATGTGGCGTGGGGATCCTCTTCTCCGATCCTGTCTAAAGGGAGTTCTATAAGTTTCCTGGACCTGTGTATCAACCTCTTGCTCTATGTTTGGAAAATTTTCTGCTATGACTTCCTTGAAGAGATTGTTGATCCCTTTGGTTTCACCTTCTTTTCCCTCCTCTATTCTAATTATTCTTAGGTTAGCTCTCTTAAAATGGACCCATATTTCTTCAATGTCAGATTCCTGCTGTCGGATTTTTCTTCCTAAATTAGAAACTATGCGTTCATTTTTGGATTGATCATCTTCTAAGAGCGAGATTCTGTTCTCCATGTGGTCTAATCGGTTGTTTGTACTTTGAATTGAGGCCTTCATTAATTGCATCTTTTATCTCTTTTTGGCTCTCTCTGAATTCTTTTCAAAACACCTTTATTATTTCTACAGTTATTTTCCTGATTTGATCTTATAGAAATCTCTGAATTTCTGTTTTATCGGGTTCTGATGTTGTGGGGTTGTGGGCATTCATTGCTCCATTGTTATTCCTCTTTCCCATGATTTCGGAAGTTTGTGCCTTCTCTGGGTTCTTCCCTTGGGTCACTATGACTTCACTTAAGGTGCTCTGGATCTCGAGTCTGTGGTATCTCAGACCCCACTACTCCTTTACTGGGTTGTATCACAGAGTCTCAGACCCAGGGAATCGATAGAGGCTGCTTTAGACTATGGGGGGTGTCAGGTTGGGCGTTCTCCTATGGTGAACCATTGGAGTCAAATAAAAGCCTAGAGCTAAATTCCATATCTTGTCAAGTTATTTTTGACAAGGTTTCCATGAACAATTGGTGGAGGAAATAATAATCTTTTAACTAAATATTGTTGAAAAATAATATGGTGTGATATCTCTGCCACCACCACTCCCCCACTGGTTCAAGTTCCTGGGAGTACATTACTGGGATTTCTCCTCTGTGGCCCGCAATTTGACTCACTGTTGTTGAGTATGCAGATGGAGTTGTAGCGGACTCGGTGAATTCGCTGCTGCTGCCTCCGGTGGCAATATGGCGCTGCTGCCACGCCCTTGGCCGTGAGGCTGGCATATTTCTTCTCTGGTTTTGAGCTCAGCTCTGAGTCCCTCGGCTCGCTGTTCACCGCTCCTCTCTGGAGCCTGGTGGGCTGTTGAGTGCGTTGGGCTGTAGCTGTAGCCGTCTGGTGAACTCGCCGTTGCCGCTGGCAGTAAGGCGCTGCTGCCGTGTCCTCAGGCGTGAGGCCGGCGTATCTCCTCTGTGGCTCTGAGCTCCGTTCTGAGTCCCCCTCCTCTCTGGAGCCTGGTGATTTTTTGTTTCTCTGTTGATGGTGTTTTCTGACTATGAAAGGCACTGATTTTGTGGTAATGGAGATTGGTTGTTAGCGGGGCTCTTAAGCCCCACTTTTCTCGGTCAACAACTTCTCAGAAGTCCCTAATTAATTTTTTTTTATTAGTAAGCTTTTTTTTTTTTTTTTTTTGTGGTACTGTGGGTAGAACCCAGGGGCTTTTCTACCTCTGGGCTGTACTCCCAGACCTATTTTATACTTTATTTGGAAACAGGGTCTCACTAAATTGCTGAGCGCCTCACTAAATAGCTGAGGCTGGCTTCGAACCCGTGCAATCCTCCTGTCTCAGCCTCCCAAGCACGGGGATTACAGGCCTGCGCCACTACGCTTGGCTTATTAGTAAGCTTTTTGCCTCCCCAAGCCCAAGATTAGAAATATATATTCTTGCCGGGCGTGGTGGCGCACGCTTTTTTTTTTTTATTCCAAATAAAATATAAAATAGGTCTGGGAGTATAGCCCGGAGGTAGAAAGCCCCTGTGTTCCGCCCCAGTACAACCAAAAAAAAAAAAAAAAAAAAAAAAACCGAAATATATATTCTCCTGAATTTACTTTATTAAATTATTATTTGATTTTTTTATATTCATAGCTTTAATTCACTTGAAACTTATATTTAATTTAATCTTATTTTTTGTGATACTGGGAATTGAATCCAGGGCCTTGATCAAGCTAGATGAGTGCTCTACTACTGAGATATATCTCTAAGTCTTTAAGCTTTCTTTTTTTTCAAACTTTAAAACAGAGCCTCACTAAGTTTCTGAGGTTCTCATTAAGTTACTGAGTCTAGTCTAGAACCTACTATCCTCCTGTCTCACCCTCCAATTATTGGGATCACAATAATATTGGAATCACCAAGTATTGGAATCACAGGCATTATCCCACTCCGACACTTTATTCATTTACTTATCTATCTAGATATTTATTTTGTGGTACTGGGCATTCTACCTCCAAGCTACACCCCCAGCCCAAGCCCTGTTTTTTTTTTTTTTTTTTTTTTGGTGGTACTGGGGTTCCTGGAAGCCCTTCTGGGCTACACTCCCAGACCTATTTTATATTTCTGAAACAGGGTCTCTTATGCCAGCACAGCTGGCTTCGAACCTGCGTGATCCTCCTGTCTCCGCCTCCCAAGCGTGGGGATTACAAGCATGCACAACCACGCCCGGCTAGTCTTTTCATTTTTGAAACAGGGTCTCATTGAGTTGTGAAGGATCTCACTAAGTAGCTGAGGCTGTTTGTGAACCACGATCCTTTGGTCTCAGTTTCCCGAATGCTAAGATAACAAGTGTGTGCCACTATGCTCAGTGCCCCAGCCCTATTTTTTATTTTTTTATTTTTTTATTTTTTTGTGGTACTGGGGTTCCTGGAAGCCCTTCTACCTCCGGGCTACACTCCCAGACCTATTTTAACATTTTTATTTGGAAACAGGGTCTCTTAGCCAGCACGGCTGGCTTCGAACCTGCGCGATCCTCCTGTCTCTGCCTCCCAAGTGCGGGGATTACAAGCATGCGCCACCACGCCTAGCCTATTTTTTATTTTGAAACAGGGTCTCACTAAGTTGCGGAGGGCCTCATTAGTATATGTGGTTGGTAAAGAACCTGTGATCCTTCCTGCCTCAGCTTCTCAAGTACTGAGATTATTGTTATTATTATTATTTTTTAAAAAAATTTTTTAGTGGTACTGGGGGTGGAACCCAGAGGCTTTCCACCTCCGGGCTATAATCCCAGTCTTTCTTTCTTTCTTTCTTTCTTTCTTTCTTTCTTTCTTTCTTTCTTTCTTTCTTTCTTTCTTTCTTTCTTTCTTTCTTTCTTTCATTTGGAAACAGGGTCTCACTAAGTTGCTGGAAACCTCACTGAGTAGCTGAGGCTGGCTTTGAACCTGTGTGATCCTCCTGTCTCAAACTCCCAAGTGCGGGGATTACAAGCGTGCGCCACCACGCCCGGCCAAGTACTGAGATTATAAGTGTGCATCACCACATCCAGCTCTATTTTTTTTTTTTTTTTTTTGCAGTATTGGGATGGAACCCAGGGGTATTGTACCTCTGAGATACACCCACAGCCCTATTTTTTTTCTTAGTCTTTTTCTTTTTTGAAATAGAGTCCCACTGAGTTGCTAAGAGCCTTGCTAAGTAGCTGAGGCTGCCTGCAAACCACGATCCTTCCGAATCCTGAGATTACAAGTGTGTACCACCATACCTAGTTCAGCTCTCTTTTTGTTTAAACAGGTCTTTCCAAATTGCTGAAGTCTCACTAAGTTGCTAAAACTCACTTTTAACCTGTGATTCTTTTGTCTCAACCTCCCAAATACTGGTATTATAGAAATGTGGGCCCATGCCTTATGCCTTTATCTACAAAACCGTGCTTATATTAATCTTAGAGAGTTACTGAAAAGATTAAATTAGAAAATCATTTTCACATACTTTCCTTGTATGTAGTATAAGCTCTCAAGTATTTTAATTTTATATTGACATTCATAAATAATTTTACATTTAAAGTGGTAGTGAATTTTCAAAAATGACTGTCTTTCTAATCTATAATTGCAGTCTTGGATTATATCAGTGGAGTGATAAAGTCGTTCGAAAGGTGGAAAGACTATGGAATGTTCGAGATAATAAGATAGTTCGCCATACTGTGTATCTCCTAGTAACACCTCGTGTTGTTGTAAGTATTGTTGAATTTCTTCATGTCTTATGACCAATCTTCCTTCATTATGGTCTTTGCTTTACTGATCATTATTGTTTAAGAACTTATTGCATTTCATAGCCTAAAGTAGAAGTACAGTAGAAGCCAAGAGAAATGTGAGGGAATGGAATCTAGCAGTGACCCTCACAGCCCTTCCTACCCGCTGCTTTCTGTCATCATTGCTTTTGTTTGTCTGTTTTGATGCCTCTTAGGATCATCGCTACTGTTTCCTAACTGCTGATTATTTCATTGAAATATCTGTGTTAGAAAGAAAAACAACAAGGTGTGTGTGTGTGTGTCTGTATGTGTGTGTTAATATCCAAAATATATAAGAAACTTGATAGCAAGAAAACTAAAGACCAAATTAGAAATAGAAAGGGGGTATAAAGAAACGTTTCTAAAAAACAAACAAGTGGCCAATAGATATATGAAAAAGTGTTTAACACTACTACTCATTGGGGAAATGTAAATTAAAACTACCATGAGAACTGGGCATGGTAGCCCACGCTTGTAATCCCAGTTCTTGGGAGGCTGAGACTCAAGGATTGCAGGTTCAAGGATAACATCAGTAAGTAGTGAGACTCTCACCAACCTAGTGAGATTCTGTTTCAAGATAAAAATTAAATAGGCTTGGGGTGTGTAGAATGTCCCTGGATTCAATCTCCAGTACAACAAACACACACACAAAAACTACCATGAGGTATCTTAACACCTCTCAGAATATCTATTATCAAAATAACAGAACTAAACTGAGACAGAATTGCAGAGTCGAGGCCAGCCTCAACAACTTAGGGAGACCCTTTCAAAATTAAAAATGAAGAAAGAGCTGGGAATGTAGCTCAGAGATAAAATGCCTCTGGAGTCAATCTCTAGTAACAAAGAAAAAAATTAATTAAAAAAATAAAGCCAGGTGTGGTGGCACACCTTGTAAAGGCAGCATTCGGGAGGCGGAGACCAGAGGATCGCGGTTCGCAGACAGCCTCAGCTACTTAGCGAGGCCCTCCGCAACTCAGTGAGAACCCATTTCAAAAAAATAAAAAGACTTAAAAAAAAATAGGACCAGGGGTGTAGCTCAGAGGTAGAATGCCCTGGGTTCCATCCCCAGTACTGCAAAAACAAACAAACAAACAAACAAAAAAACAACCACCAAGGAAACCAGAACATAATAAGTGCTGATAAGGATATAGAGAAAAGACACTGCTGTTCCATGGTGGGATTAGAGTCCATGGTGGAAATGTAAACCAGTCATATGGGAAACTGTATGGAATTTCCTAGGAAAAACAAAAGCATGAGATCTAGCAATTGCATTTCTATTTTTTTTTTTTTTTGAGGTACTAGTGATGGAACCCAGGGGCAGTCTACCTCTTAGCTACATCCCCAGCCCTATTTTTTATTCTTTTTTTTGAAACAGGGTCTCACTAAGTTGCGGAGGGCCTCACTAAGTAGCTGAGGCTGTCCGTGAACTGTGATCCTCCTGTCTCAGTCTCCCGAATGCTGGGATTATAAGCGTGCACCACCATGCCTGGTCCTGATTCTATTTTTTATTTGGAAATAGGGTCTCACTAGATTGATGAAAGTTTCACTGCTTGCTGAGGCTGTCCTCGAACATGTGATCCTCCTGTCTCAGCCTCCCAAGTATGGGTATTATAGGTGTGTGCCACTACACCTAGCGAAGATGGATGGAATTAGACATCATTATACTAAATGAAGTAAACCAGACATAGGAAGACATATAGTCTTTATCTAGAGACTATATAGACATATAGTCTCACTTATATACAGTATCAAAGCACTGAAACTCATAGAAATGGAGTAGAATGGTGGTTATAGAGGTTAGGAGGAGGTAATGGTGAGTTAATGATCAAAGTACAAAATCTAGTGCGTGATAAACTTTGGTATGTGTGTGTGTGTATGTACGTATTCCTTTTGTGTGTGTGTATGGTACTGGGAATTGTACCTAGGGACATTCTATCTCTGAGCTACACCACCAGCCCTATTTTATTTTATATTTGGAAACAAGGCTTTGCCAAATTTCTGAGGCTGACTTCGAACCTGTGATCCTCCTATCTCAGCCTCCCAAGTACTAGAATTACAAGCATGTGCCACCATACCCCATTGATTGTGTGTTTTTGTTTGTTTATTTACTTATTTATTTTTTGTGGTACTTGGAGTGGAACCCAGAGGCTTTCTACCTTCGGGCTATGCTCCCAGACCTGTTTTATACTTTATTTGGAAACAGGGTCTCACTTAGTTGCTGAGAGCCTCACTGAGCAGCTGAGGCTGGCTTTGAACCTGTGCGATCCTCCTGTCTCAGCCTCCCAAGCACTGGGATTACAATCATGTGCCACCACGTCCGGCTTGTATTGTATATTTTTAAATTACTACTCACCTTACAGGCAAAGATATTCAAAAGTTAAAAGTGAGAGGATGGAAAAGAGTATACCATGGAAACACATTGAAAACAAGCAGGAGTTGCAATGCTTATATCTGACAAAGTAGACTTTAAGCTAAAACTTACAAGAAGAGATAAAGCAAGTCACTTCTTACTAATAAGAGGAACAATGCAACAAGATATAATGATAGCAAATATTTACACTTCAAATGTGGGTATACCCACTACCCACTTTTATAAAACAAACTTTGGTGGTACTGGGGTTCCTGGAAGCTCTTCTACCTCTGGGATACACTCCCACGGGCTACACTCCCAGACCTATTTTTTAACTTTTTTATGTGGAAACAGGGTCTCTTAAGCCAGCAAGGCTGGCTCCAAACCAGCACGATCCTCCTGTCTCCACCTCCCAAGCGCGGGGATTACAAGTGTGCGCCACCACGCCCGGCTGGGAGATAAGATCTTAAATAGACCCAAATAAAATAATATTGGGAGACTTCAACCCAACACTCACACCACTAGATCACTCTTCCTGGCAAAAGATGAGAGCTAAAAAACTCCATTAACCAAATGGACCCTAATAGACACATACAGAATATTCCAACCAATAACAGCATTCTTTTCAGCTTCTCATGGAACCTTCTTCAAAACAGACTATAATCTGGGCCACAAAGCAAATGCCAGCAAATTTAAAAATATATAAAATAATTCCCTGCATCTTTTCAGATCATAATGGAATAAAAGTAGAAATTAACAAGAGGAAGACCAAAACAAATTACATGGATTCATGGAAACTGAATTATACACCTTCTTTTTTTTTTTTTTTTTTTTTGGTAGTACTGGGGATGGAACCCAGGGGCATTCTACCTCCGAGCTTCACCACCAGCCCTATTTTTTATTCTTTATTTTGAAAGTGGGTCTCATTGAGTTGCAGAGGGCCTCACTAAGTAGCTGAGTCTGGCTGCAAACCGTGATCCTCTTGTCTCAGCCTCCCGAATGCTGTGATTATAAGCGTGTGCCACCACGCCCGGCAAAACTGAATTATACACTTTTGAATGGGGACTGGTTGAGAGAAGAGATAAAGGGAGAAATAAAAAAAATTCCTAGAATTAAATGAAAATAAAAACACAACATATCAAAACCTATGAGACACTTTGAAGGTGGTTTTTTTTGTTGTTTTTTTTTTTAGTACTGGAGATAGAATCAGGGGCATTTTACCTCTGAGTTACACTCCCAGCCCTATTTTTATTCTTCATTTTGAAACAGAGTCTCACTGAGTTGCAAAGGGCCTCACTAAATAGCTGAGGCTGTCTGTGAACCCAGATCCTCCTGTCTCAGCCTCCCAAATGCTGGGATTAAAAGCGTGTGCCACCATGCCCAGCTTATTCTATTTATTTATATATTTATATATTGGAGATGGAACCCAGGGGCATTCTACCTCTGAGCTACACCCCCCAGCTCTATTTTTTATTCTTTATTTTGAAACAGGGTCTCACTGAGTTGCAAAGGATCTCACTAAGTAGCTGAGGCTGTCCATGAACTGTGATCCTCCTGTCTCAGCCTTCCGAATGCTGGGATTACAAGTGTGCGCCATCATGCCCGGCTATTATTCTTTATTTTGAAACAGGGTCTCACTAAGTTGGGGAAGGCCTTACCAAGTAGCTGAGGCTCGCAGCGAACCTGGGATTCTCCTTTCTCAGCCTCCCGAGAACTGGAATTACAAGCATGTGCCACTCCGCCCGGCTTAAAGGTGGTTTTAAGAGGAAAGTTTATAGTAAAGTCACCAAATAACCTAACTATACCTCAAAGACCTGGAAAAACAGGAACAGTCTAATTCCAAAGCCAGTAAAAGGCAGGAGGTAACAGGCGTGGTGGCGCACGCTTGTAATCCCCCTGCTTGGGAGGTGGGAGGTGGAGACAGGAAGATTGCACAGGTTCGAAGCCAGTCTCCCCGGCTTAAGAGACCCTGTTTCCAAATAAAAAAATATATATAATAGGTCTGGGAGTGTAGCCCGGAAGTAGAAGGGCTTCCAGGAACCCCAGTGCCACCAAAATAAAGAAATAAATAAAAAAGGCCGGAGATGATTAAAATCAGAGCAGAAATCAATGAAATAGAGAATAAGAACAACAAAAACATTACAAAAGATCAACAAAACAAAAAACTGGTATTTTGAAAAGGTTAACAAAATATTAAACTCTTAGCCATCTTAACCAAAAGAAAGAGTATCAACCCAAATTATTAAAATCAGAAATGAAAAAGGAGACATCACCACAGACAGTGGGGAAAACCCAGAGGATCATCAGAAACTATTTTGAAAATTTATATTCCAATAAACTGGAAAACAGAAAAAATCAGTAGATTTCTAGGCACCTATATTCAACCTGCCTATATTGAGCCAAGAAAATATAAAAAGCCTAAATTGACCAATAGCAAGCAAAGAAAGAAATAGCAACAGAAAGCCTTCCATCAAAGAAACGCCCGGTTCAGCTATATTCCCAGCTGAATTCTACAAAAGGTTTATAGAAGAACTAAATCCAATATTTTATGCATTATTCCATGAAATCAAAAGAGATGCAATCCTTCCATAGGCAAAAATTCTAAACAAAATACTAACGATACATATTCAAAACCACA
Organism: Muscardinus avellanarius; assembly: GCF_963383645.1. Taxonomy (NCBI): domain Eukaryota; kingdom Metazoa; phylum Chordata; class Mammalia; order Rodentia; family Gliridae; genus Muscardinus; species Muscardinus avellanarius. Next base: position 75,401,529 of record NC_137790.1, on the reverse strand, counting down.
TTAATAAAAATAAAAAAGTACATCATGCCGGGCGTGGTGGCGCACGCTTGTAATCCCCGCGCTTGGGAGGCTGAGACAGGAGGATCGCGCAGGTTCGAAGCCAGCCACGCGCGCTGGCTTAGGAGACCCTGTTTCCAAATAAAAAATGCAAAAATAGGTCTGGGCGTGTAGCCCGGAGGTAGAAGGGCTTCCAGGAACCCCAGTACCACCAAAAGAAAACAAACAAACAAACAAATAAATAAAAAGAAGCTCAAGCCACGTATGGGAGTACGCACATACCTGTCATCCTGGTACCTAGAAGGCTGAATCAGGAAGATGACAGGTTCTAGGCCACCCGTAGCAACTTGAGGAGGCCTTTGGCAATATAACAAGACCCTTTTTTTTTTTAAAGGGTCTAGGGTGTATCTCAAAAGTAGAATGTGCTTAGATGTTCCCAATACTAAATAAAATAAGATAAATAAATAATAAGCCGGGCATGGTGGCGCACACTTGTAATCTCAGTGCTTGGGAGGCTGAGACAGGAGGATCGTGCAGGTTCGAAGCCAGCCTCAGCTACTTGGGCTCTCAGCAACTTAGTGAGACCTTGTTTCCAAATAAAGTATGAAATAGGTCTGGGAGTGTAGCCTGGATATAGAAAAGCCCCTGCGTTCCACCCGAGTACCACACACACAAGAAAATAATAATAACAATAAAAGAATTTCTCTCTTCTGACCAAAGTAATTCTTTAATGTCTACTTTCTACATCCATATGATGAAGAGTTTGCCATTATCTTATGGTACTTTTGCAGGGTTTGTTTATTTATTTTCTGATTCTTAGGAGGAAGCACGAAAGCATTTTAATTGTCCAGTTCTGGAAGGAATGGAACTTGAAAATCAAGGTGGTATGGGCACTGAACTCAACCACTGGGAAAAACGGCTATTAGAGGTCAGTTTATTTTTAAATATTACTAATATTTTTATTATATTTTATTTTTGTGAAACGGGGGATTGAACCCAGGGGCATTCTACACCCTCAGCCCCCCCCCCCCTTTTCTTTACTTTGAAACAGGGTCTCACTAAGTTGCAGAGAGCCTCACTAAGTAGCTGAGGCTGGCCTCGAACCTGGGATCCTCCTGTCTCAGCCTCCCAAGTACTGATATTACAAGCATGAGCCACCACGCCCCACTCTAGTATTTTTTGTAAAAGTAATTCATATGCATGGTAAAAGTTATTCAAACAGGTTATAAAGGAAGAAATTAAAAAGTGGGGCACACTTGTAATCCCAGTATTATTTAGGAGGCTGAGACAGGAGAATCGCAGGCTTGCACACATCAGAGAAATTATAGAACGTATTGAGAGTTGTAAAGTCATCTTCTAATTAAAATGTGTGGCTGATTTTCAGAATGAAGCCATGACTGGTTCTCACACCCAGAACCGAGTCCTCTCTCGAATCACTCTTGCATTAATGGAGGACACTGGGTAAGTCAGATGGGAGAATATGACGTGAATTGTGTATTAAATGAAATTAATCTAATGCCATATTTTGCACCAAAGCAAGCTGTACCTACTCATCCATAGTATTTTGTGTAGTTAACTCTCCGTTGTCTATGCCAATGCCATTTGTTTATTCATTGAGGAATAGTAATGAACAGAGCAACACCTCTCATGAGATTTGTTTTCTTTTTTTTTTTTTTTTTTGGTGGTACTGGGGGTGGAACCCAGGTGCTTTCTACCTCCGGGCTACACTCCCAGACCTATTTTATATTTTTATTTGGAAACAGGGTCTCACTAAGTTGCTGAGAGCCTCACCTCACTAAGTAGCTGAGGCTGGCTTTGAACCTGTGCAATCCTCCTGTCTCAGCCTCCCAAGCGCGGGGATTACAAGCGTGCGCCACCACGCCCGGCTTGAGATTTGTTTTCTAATAAGCAGAAGCCATGCTAATATGAAGTAAAAACTATTTGTGTGTGTCTGTGTGTGTGTGTGGCACTGGGGTGGAACCCAGGGGCTTTTCTACCTCCAGGCTATACTCCCAGACCTATTTTATACTTTATTTGGAAACAGGGTCTCACTAAGTTGCTGAGAGCCTCACTAAGTACCTGAGGCTGGCTTTGAACCTGTGTGCAATCCTCCTTTCTCAGCCTCCCAAGCGCGGGGATTACTTGCATGCACCACCATGCCTGGCCTAAGGAAAAACTAACTTTTTAAATTGTAAACTAAATTGGTAATGTGTGGATTCCTGGTTTTGAAAGCATTGGAACTTTCTGGTAAAACAGTGAAAAAAATTATTATTATTATTATTATTATTATTATTAATATTATTATTATTAGTGGTGGTACTGGGGTTTCTGGAAACCCTTCTACCTCCGGGTTACACTCCCAGGCCTATTTTTATATTTTTATTAGGAAACAGGGTCTCTTAAGCCAGTGAGGCTGGCTTCGAACCTGCGCAATCCTCCTGTTTCCGCCTCCCAAGCGCAGAGATTACAAGCGTGCGCTACCACGCCCGGCTTATTTTTATTATTTTTGTGTGTATGAAACTAAAGGTTGAAATTTTCATTTGTTTTGTTTTGTATTGGTGATTAAACCCAGGGGCATTCTACCACCAAGACACAGCCCCATTTTTTTTTTTTTTCCCAGTACAGGGGGTGGAACCCAGAGGCGAATACCTCTGAGTTACACCCACAGCTCTAATTTTCATTCTTTATTTTGAAATAGGGTCTCACTAAATTGCAGAGTGTCTTTCTAAGTTGCCAAGGCCACCACCCTGGGGTCCTTCTGTCTCAACCTCCCAAGTACTGATATTACAAGTGTGTACCACAGTGCCCAATTTAGCCTCCTCTTTTTTTTTTTTTTTTTTTTTTTTGTGGTGCTAGAGATGAAACATAGGAGCATTGTACCTCTGAGCTACACCCCCAGCCTATTTTTTAGTCCTTTTTATTTTTTTTATTATTTTTTATTTTTTGTGGTACTAAGGGTAGAACCCAGGGGCTTTCCTACCTCTGGGCTATACTCTCAGGCCTATTTAATATTTTATTTTTTATTTATTTATTTTTTTTTGTGGTACTGGGGGTGGAACCCAGAGGCTTTCTACCTCCGTGCTATACTCCCAGACCTTTTTTATATTTTATTTGGAAACAGGGTCTCACTAAGTCGCTGAGAGCCTCAGTAAGTAGCTGAGGCTGGCTTCGAACCCGTGTGATCCTCCTGTCTCAGCCTCCCAAGCACGGGGATTACAAGCATGCGCCACCACGCCCGGCTTCCTATTTAATATTTTATTTGGAAACAGGGTCTCACTAAGTTGCTGAGAGCCTCACTAAGGATTACAAGCATGCGTCACCATGCCTGGCTTTAAATTTTTTTTTTAATTCTTCAATTAGGGTCCCGCTAAGTTGCTGAGTTTGTCCTTGAACCTGCGATCCTCCTGTATCATACTCCCAAGTACCAGAATTAAAGGTATGTACCACCTTACCCAGCTATCATAACTACTTTCTACTCTGTGACTTCTATCATTTTGGGGAATTTTAATGGAAATGTGTTTTGTTTTCTGAATATAAAAGTACTTTCACACAAGTGTGGTTACCAAACCCCTGCCACAGTGATCTTGTACAGAGGTCCTTGTGTAGCAAAGGCTTTGTAAATGTTCCCTTTGGGCATGGCCTCCAGAGTCCTTTTTAAGGTCTTGATTTGCTAACTGATAAGATTTGCTATTGGTATGCTAGAATTATTTATTTATTTATTTATTTATTTATTTATTTATTTATTTATTTTGGTGGTACTGGGGGTGGAACCCAGAGGCCTTCTACCTCTGGGGTATACTCCCAGACCTGTCTTATATTTTATTTGGAAACAGTCTCACTAAGTAGCTGAGGCTGGCTTCGAACATGTGAGGTCCTCCTGTCTCAGCCTCCCAAGCGCTGGGATTACAAACGTGCGCCACCACGCCTGGCTAGAATTATTATTATTATTTTGTGTGTGTGTGTGGTACTGGGGATGGAACCCTTCTACCTCCAGGCTATACTCCTAGACCTATTTTATATTTTTTATTTGGAAACAGGGTCTCTTAAGCCAGCTGGCTTTGAACCTATGTGATCCTCCTGTCTCCGCCTCCCAAGCGCGGGGATGACAAGCGTGCGCCGCCACGCCCGGCTAGAATTGTTTTTTATGTCATGAGAATCATCATCTGGCCTGGAGGTGTGGCTCAGCGGCTGGCCTGGCTCGTATGTAGCCCAGGTTGGATTCTCAGCACTGAAAGATAAAAGTGAGTTTAAATGGTGGCACTGAAGGTCGTGTCTTTGCCTTATTTCCACAGCTGGTATAAAGCAAATTACAGCATGGCGGAGAAGTTAGACTGGGGCCGAGGAATGGGCTGTGACTTTGTTAGGAAGAGCTGTAAATTCTGGATGGAGCAGCAAAGACAAAAGTAAGAATGCATTCCCTCATGTTATCTTTGATGAAATAATTTGTTTCTGATTTTGTTCTTTATCAACTGTTTTCAAAATGTGGTCTGAGCAGATCAATTTAGAAACATGTAGGAGAGATTCTGCAGGTTTGGGTAATATCATAATAAGTAGCCGCAGAATTGTTTCCTTTACTAAAATACACAGAGCCACAAAAAAAAATGTGTTTTGCTTATAAATCTATATACTTTTCCCATGCTGTCTCATTCATGTTGTTTTCTTTCTCCTTCCTTCCTGCCTTTCTTTTGCAGTACTGGGGGTGGAACCCAGGGGCATTCTACTTCCGAGCAATACCCCCAGCCCCATTTTTATTTTTTATTTTGAAACAGGGTCTCACTGAGCTGCAAAGGGCCTCACTAAGTAGCTAAGGCTGTCTGCAAACCATGATCCTCTGTCTTAGCCTCCCAAATGCTGGGATTATAAGTTTGCGCCACCATGCCCGGCTTTATTCTTTATTTTGAAACAGGGTCTCACTGAGTTGTAAAGGACCTCACTAAGTATCTGAGACTGTCCACGAACCACAAACCTCTGGTCTCAGCCTCCCGAATGCTGGGATTACAAGTGTGTGCTGCCACACCTGGCTCTTTTTTTTAGATATAAATATTTTATTTGCTAGCCAGGCATGGTGGCTCATGCTTGTAATCCCAGTATTTGAGAGGCTGAGACAGGAGGATTGCCCAGGTTTGAAGTCAGCCTCAGCTATTTAGAATAAAATATAAATTGTATATTTATATTTTATTATATTTATATAACACTTCTAAATAAAATATAAAATATATTTTTATATATTTTATATTTTTACATATATAAACATATATTTATATATATTTATATAACATTTCTAAATAAAATATAAAATAGGTCTAGGAGTGTAGCTTGGAGGTAGAAGGCCCCTGACTTCCATCCCCAGTACCACACACACAAAAAAATTTTAATTTGTAAATGGTGTTTTGTGTGTGTGTGTGTGTGTGTGTGTGTGTGTGTGTGTGTGTATGTATGTGTGCGTGCGCGCATGTGCCCACGCGCGTGATCCTAGGTGTTTGGGTGTTGAACCCAGGGCATTCTACCTTGGAACTGTACCCCCAGGCCAGTTTTATTTCTTGTTTTGAAACAGGGTCTTGCTGAGAATCTCACTGCATGCTGATGCTGTCCTCAAGCCTGTGACCCTCCTGTCTCAGCCTCCCAAATACTGAGATCACAGGCGGGTACCACCACATCCTGCTCAGTAAATGGTGATCTTCTCAATCTGTGTCCACAAATTCCCAAACCCATAACACTTTGCATATTTCAAAAAAATCAATTTCTGCCAACATTACATACTTTATGCAGAACAGAAAAACAACAAAAACCTGGTAGGACAAATGCTGGTAGGATGTCAGAATACTGTGCAAGAGAAAAAAGCATTCAAGAAGCAAATTTCATACAGCTACTTATCAAGAGAAAAATACATACAATTGATTTATTTTGTAAGATAAAAATACATCATGCCATATACAAGTTCAGAACTGCATCTCTGGGTGTAAAAACAGTTTAACAGTCTGCTTGAATTGTGCACATGGAATTTCATTTTATACTTGACCTGTGAAGTGTCAGTACCAGAATTTTAAATACAAAGTATAAAGCTAATATATTTCAAAATGCTGATTGAATTCCTAACAAGCAAACACAAAACAAAACATGTTTTTATTAAAGAAATGTAAATAAACATCTCATACAAACACATTTTAAAATGACAACTTCAAAAAACCCTACTGCCAAATTCCTGCAGCTGTGAGCCTAATCGCATCTCTATCTCACTTTTTTTTCTTTTTCACATTTTTGTGTTTAACCGGGTGTAGTAGTGCATGCCTATAATTATGGTACTTGTGAGACTGACACAGGCTGATCGTAGGTTAGCACCACCAGCTTCAATAATTCTGCAAGACCCTGTTTCAAAACTTATAAATTCATAGAGTTTATAAATTTATAAAAACTGGAAAGGAGCCAGTTTAGGTGGTGCACACTTGTAATCCCAGTACTTGGGGAGCTGAGACAGAAGAATCTCAGGTTCGAAGCCAGCCTAGCAGCTCAGGTAAGCTTTCAGCAACTTAGTGAGAACCTGTCTCCAAATAATATACAAAATACGTCAGGAGGTGTAGCTCGGAGGCAGAAGGCCCCTGGGTTCCATCCCCAGCACCACACACACAAAAAAAAAAAAAAAAAAAAAAAATAGGGCTAGGGGTATAGCTAAGAGGAAGACCACCATTACATCCCTTGAATGAACCCTAGTTAATCATGGTATATAATTACTTGTCAGTTATTGAATTTTATGTATTAGTATTTTGTTATGGATTTTTGTGTCTATCAATCTAAGAATCTCCCTTTCTTTTCCTTAGTTAAATCTAGGGCTGTTGTTTTCAAAGTTTTTAAAGATTCAAGTTGTTTTTACTCATATACTATAATAAAACATGCTTTTTTGTGTGTGTGGTACTGGGGGTGGAACCCAGAGGCTTTCTTACTCCAGACTGTACTTCCAGCCCAATTTTATATTTTATTTGGAAACAGGGTCTCACTAAGTTGCTGAGAGCCTCACTAAGTAGCTGAGGCTGGCTTCGAACTTGTGCGATCCTCCTGTCTCAGCCTCCCAAGAGTGGGGATTACAAGTGTGTGCTACCACGCCCGGCTTCCATTTTGTTTATTTAAATTTTTATTGGTGCATTGTATTCATACATTTTTTTTTTGGTGGTACTGGGGGTAGAACCCAGGGGCTTTTCTACCTCCAGGCTATACTCCCAGACCTTTTTTATACTTTATTTGGAAACAGGGTCTCTCCAAGTATCTGAGGTTGGCTTCGAAACCTGTGCGATCCTCCTGCATCAGCCTCCCAAGCACTGGGATTACAAGTGTGCGCCACCACACTCGGCGTATTCATACATCTTAATGGGATGCAAGATGGTGGAGACATGCATGCACATATCACCCAATTAGCCCTTACCCAGTTCCCACCCCATTCCCTCCCCCTCCCTCCTTCCCATGTTTGGCTTAGTGATTGACATTGATAGTTTGTTGAAGTACGTCATTTGCATTAGAGAATTTCCCTCTTCCCCGTCCCATCCCCTCATTTAAGTTGACTTATTTGCTCCTCTATAGTAGCTTCTTTGTCTAGAGTTCCTCCTATGGCATTTGGGAGGCTGAGACAGGATCGCAGTTCAAGGGCAGCCTCAGCTACTTGGTGAGACCCTTTGCAACTCAGTGAGACCCTGTTTCAAAATAAAGAATAAAAAATAGGGCTGGAGGTGTAGCTCAGAGGAAAAATGCCCCTGGGTTCCATCCTTAGTACCATACATATACATACATACACACACATACACACGCACAAAAAAAAACCACACATAATTTCCCAGCCTTATTTTTTATACTTTATTTGGAAACAGTGTCTCACTGAGTTGCAAAGGGCCTCACTAAGTAGCTGAGGCTGTCTGTGAACCTGCATTCCTCCTAGCTCAGCCTCCCAAGTACTGAGTTTACTAGTGTGCACCACCACCCCCAGCTTAATTTTTATTTTAAAACAGAATCTTGTTACGTTGCCAAAGCTGCCCTCAAACATGTGATCCTCTTGTCTAAGCCTCAGTCTTTAAATATTTGGTAGACTTTTCTGGTGAAACCATTTGAGTCTTGAGATTTCTCTTATGGGAATTTTAAATTGTGAATTAATGTGGAATAAACTTTTAATACTTACCTTTTCGTATAATTGATTTCATGTTGAATGAGTTATGGCAATTTGTATTTTTTGAAGAGTTTAAGTAATCAGACTAATTTTAAGTAATCAGTTTGTATCATGGCCTTTAATGCTATCCTATTTTAATCCTAATACTGGTAATTTGCATCTTTTGTTTTTCATTTCACTGTAGGAACCAGACTTTTATTTTGTTGCTGTCTTCTATTGTCTTTTTTGGTGTGTGTATGGCAGGACTAGCGATGGACCCAGGGGCATTCTACCTCTGAGCTACACCTCCAACCCTATTCTTTATTCTTTATTTTGCAACAGTCTCTCCTTAAATTGCCGAGGGTTCACTAAGTAGCTGAGGCTGGCTGCAAACCTGAGATCTTCCTGTCTTAGCCTCCCAAGTACTGGGCTTACAAATGTGTACCACCACCACCAGCTTTTATTTTCTTTTTGAGACAGTCTCAGTTGCCCAGAATGGCCTCAAACTCTAAATCTCCCATCTTCAGCCTCCCAAAACACTGGGATTACAGGTATTTACCACCACACCTGTATAAATTCACCTAGGCTTTTGCACATACTGGTAGCTCCACCACTCAGCTACACTCTCGGCCCTTCTTTTCATTTTTATTTTCTTTTTCTAGATTTTTTTTTTTTTTTTTTTTTTTTTTGCGGTACCAAGGATGGAAACCAGGGACATAGTACCTCCAAGGTATACCCCCAGCTGTATTTTTTAGCCAGCCCTGGGTTCCATCCCTGGTACCGCAAAAAAAAAAAAAAAAAAAAAAATCTAGAAAAAGAAAAGAAAAAAACTATAGCTGAGTCTTCCCCCCGGCCATCCTCCTCAGGTCATCTTATTTGCTCATCTCTAGTTTCTCCTTTGTCTAGAGTTCCTCCTTTCCTCCTTTGACCCATTTTTTTCCTAGCTTCTGCATATTAGGGAGAGCATCTGATTTCTTACTTTTTGTGACTGACTAATCTCACTTAGCATAATGTTCTCCAGTTCTATCCATTTTTCTTTAGGTGACGTAATTGTGTTCTTCTTTATGGCTGAGTAAAATCCCATTGTGTACATATCCCACAGTTTTGTAATCCATTCATCTCTTGATGCGCATCTTGGCTGGTTCCATAGTTTGGCTATGGTGAATTGTGCAGCTGTGAACATAGATACACATGCATTAGTTTGATAGTTTGGTTTCCTTTCTTTTGGGTAGATACCCAGAAGTGGTATTGTTGGATCGAATGGTAAGTTCATTCCCATTCTTCTGAGGATTCTCCATACTGTTTTCCAAAGTGGTTGCACTAAGTTGCAATTCCACTAACAATGTATTAGAGTTCCCATTTCTCCACATCCTTGCCAGCATTTGCTGTTGTGTTTTTAGTGATTGCTATTCTAGTTAGAGTTAGGTGAATTTGTTTTTTTGTGGTACTGGGGATGAAACCCCAGGGACATGCTACCTCTTGAGCAACACCCCAACCGAATTTTATCTTTTGTTTTAGAAATAGGGTCTCACTGAGTTGTGGAGGGCCTAACTTGCTTTGTCTGGCACGAAGCTGCAATCCTCCTGTCTCAGCCTTCCAGGTATTGGGATTACAAGCGTGTGCCACCACACTGGCTATGTTAATTTTAATGAGACCAGTCATTAAAAGTACCAGTCTTCCTTAAAATAAGGTATCTATAGCATAGGCTAGGAAGAGAGGAAAAATGGAAAAATACCAGTGATCATACTATAATTTTGTGGATGTATTTTAATTTCTATTGTTTAGGAATACTGAAATTTCATTTGTAACACTACTATGGCATTAATATAATTTTTTTTTTTTTGCAGTACTGGGGTTTGATCTCAGGGTCATTCTACCTCTGAGTTACACCCCCAGCCCTATATTTTTTTATTTCTTATTTTGAAACAAGGTCTCACTAAGTTGCAGAGGGCCTCACTAAGTAGCTGAGGCTGGCCGCAAACTTGCAGTCCTCCAGTGTCAGCCTTCCAAGTGCTGGGACTACAAGCGTATATCACCACACCCAGCTTCATTAATATAATTTTTATATTATAAATTACCAGTTTGATGACTGATCAGAAGGTTTGTCTGAAGGTTATTTTTACAGGATAATGCCACCAATTCTGATATGTTTTGAAAATTTACAAGAATCTTTTTTATTAAATTAAACTTGTTGATAACAATTAGAAATAGTTCTTTAATCTTCATTTTACACAGGAATACAAAATTAAGTGTCTTACAAATATTTTCAGTTTAACAAATTATCAAGTAAAATCTTTTTTGGGATGGAACCCAGGAGTATTCGACCTCTAAGCTACACCCCTGCCCTATTTTTTTTTTTTTTTTTTTTTGGTGGTACTGGGGTTGGAACCCTTCTACCTCCAGGCTACACTCTCAGACCTATTTTATATTTTATTTGGAAACAGGGTCTCTTAAGCCAGCACGGCTGGCTTCGAACCCGCGTGATCCTCCTGTCTCTGCTTTCCAAGCGCAGGGATTACAAGCGTGTGCCACCACACCTGGATATTCTTTATTTTGAAAACGGGTCTTACTGAGTTGCAGAGGGCCTAAGTAGCTGAGGCTGTCTGTGAACTGCAATCCTCCGGTCTCAGCCTCCCGAATGCTGGGATTACAAGCATGTGCCACCACGCCCGGCCAAGTATAATCTTTTAAACTAGATTGTGGTATAAATTTTACTTTTTATACCTGCAAAGCAAAAGGACACCATCACAATCTTTTTCTTTTCCTCTCTCTCTTTCTCTTCTTTTCTTTCTTTCTTTCTTTCTTTTTTTTGGTACTGAGTATTAAACTGAATGGTATTCTACTTTTGAGTGGACCCCCAACCCTATTTAATTTTCCTTTTGAAACAGGGTCTCACCAGGTCGATGAGAGTCTCATGACTTGCTTGAGGCTGTCCTCAAACCCACAAGCCTCCCAAGAACTGAGCTTACAGGTGTGCACCACCACACCCACTACCACAATCTCTTTCTGAGATGCTATTTAATTATGAAGATCTGACTTTTTTTTTACTGTCCTAAATTGTTCATTAGGTATGAATTTTACAAACATTACTTACATTAGCGGTAACCGTGGAGCTGGAGATATTACGCCTTCTCCAGGCTGCCTGGCGGGAACCACCAATAGTGTGGTGGAACTTGTGGCCCTTTCCAAGGCCATGACTCTTGCAGCCTGCAGATGTCGCCCACACATCTCCCTGTGTTTGTGGACTGGCCTAGTGATCCACTGGCTGTCAGGATTTCTTCTGATAGCCTATGGAATGGGTCCATGAGGATAACCTCAAAGAATTTGTTTGTGGAATCTTCACCAACCCAGTAAGAATTCAGGGCTCTCAGAGCCCCACAGTGGCATCCAGCTCTCTCCTCGGCCACAGACTGAAGGCTTCGCGTGAACTTTATTGGTTAACGCCATGATGGACAGGCTTTTACTTGTCATAGGTTGCACCCTTAGGAACTGGGCGTTTGGGGTCACCCCAGCACCCGCAAATCCTATATATAACATAACTTTGCTTGGCCTTTTACCCCAGCCTGCGAGCTTGATCGCTTTATCCGGCCGGGTGGGGCCGGGTGGAGAGCCCAGCCTTGTGGAGTGCTGAGAGCTGGCCTGCAGGAGAAAGCTTGTCACATCCAGCTGCTTCTTTCTCCATAGCTCCTGGAGGTACTTGGATGTGCCCATCTTGGCTTACCTTTGACATAAACCTAGGGGCTGCTGCCAGACGGAAAGGAAGGCCTTTCTCCAAGCTCTGACTTTTAGTCCAGGCTCTGGAATTTCATTTGTTGTCATTAAAAACACGAAGCAGATCTGCAGAACTCAGTTTACTGGCAAAAGCAGAGGAAAAGATAAATAGGATTTTATTTAGTAGCAGTGCAGTAATGTTAGGATGTATCCAGTCTTTGTCTTCCACACCTGCATTAGGCATTTCCTTTTACTCTTTTTACTCTTTGAAATGTAACTTTATAACCTGATTCAGTGATTTACAGTAAACAACTAAAATATATTGCAGGGGTGGGGGTGCGCGTGGTAGCCCTTGCTTATAATCTCAGGGCTTGGGAGGCTGAGACAGGAGGATCGCACAGGTTCGAAGCCAGCCTCGGCTACTTAGTGAGGCTCTCAGCAACTTAGGGAGACCCTGTTTCCAAAAAAAGTATAAAATAGGTCTGGGAGTATAGACCAGAGGTAGAAAAGCTCCTGGGTTCCACCCCCAGTACCACATAAATAAATAAATAAATAAATAAATAAATAAATAAATAAATAAATAAATTGAGATTATAAATGAGAAGACAAGCTCCTAATAGACTTGTAATATTTCTTCCCACTCTGACGCCGAGGTGCTTATCTTTGTGTGCAGAAGGCAGATGCTGAGCCCTTACTGTGACACGCTCAGGAGCAATCCCCTGCAGCTGACCTGCAGACAGGACCAGAGGGCAGTTGCCGTGTGTAATCTGCAGAAGTTCCCTAAACCTTTACCACCGGAGTACCAGGTACCACAGTTTTAAACACAATTTTAGAAATCACCTTTAAAAAAAATTAATCTCTGTTTTGTGTTAAAAGTATAAATTCTACTAAATTATTTAATGCATAATGTAAGAATTCCTTCATTTCTTTAATGTGCTAGTAATAGCAATTACTTAATATCTAAAAGTACTTCATAATAATAGCAGGAAGTATTTAAGAGTATTTGTCTCTTCTTTTTCTCTCTCTCTGTCTTTCTTTCTTTGGATTAAACCCAGGGGCATTCTACCTCTAAAGTATACCCCAGTCCTATATTATTTTTTATTTTGAAACAGGTCTCATTAAGTTGCTGAAGGTTTCCCTAAATTGCTGAGGCTGGCCTTGAACCTCTGCTCCTCTGATCTCAGCCTCACCATGCCTGGCCTTTATTCTTTATTTTGAAACAGCATCTCACTGAATTGCAAAGGACCTCACTCAATAGCCGAGGCTGTTCATGAACCGGGATCCTCCTGTCTCAGCCTCCCACATGCTGGGATGACAAGCGTGCACCGCCACGCCTGGCACACTTGTACATTTATTGAGACAAGGTCTCACTAGGTGTCCCTGGCTGACCTCGACTTCTGGGCTCAAGTGATCTCCTGCTTCAACTTCCCTATTTATATTTTATATTTATATTTTAAATGTCTTAGTTATATGCATTAGTTTTATGTTTTGTCAACTCTTAAAACTCTTCCTTTTGCTAAGTTTAATTCCATTTCATCCTTTTAAAGCATTAATGTGTCATTCTAATAAGTAATATAAATTAACTTAATTTTTTAAACTATAACAAACTTACCAGGTATGGTGGCACACACTGTAATCCTGGTAGTTGGGAGGCTGAGATAGGAGGATCGCAGGTTTATGGCCAGACTCAACAATTAGTGTGACTCTCATAAACCTAACAAGACAGTGTTTCAAAATAAAAATAAAACAGGGCTGGGGTGTAGCTAGGAGGTAAAAATGTCTCTGGGTTCAATCCTCAGTACCAAAAAAAAAAAAAAAAAAAAAAAAACCACAAAACCTGTAGCAACACCAAAATGCCCCCCAGAGTGGCATGCTCTATCTTTTTTGTGTTGCATAACTTCTGAAGACATCTGCATTACTGTCTTGTGTTAACAGCCTTAGAGCGGTGCTGTCATTTGCTGGTGGACTTGGTTTTGATGATATGGAATGCTTGTTATTCTCTTGTCTTCCTACCGATGTTGCTGAAGTACTTTGATGAACTCAGTGGAATTCCCGCAGAGGATTTGCCTTATTATGGTGGCTCAGTGGAAATTGCTGACTACTGCCCTTTCAGTCAGGAATTCAGCTGGCACTTAAGTGGGGAATATCAGCGGAGCTCCGATTGCAGAATACTGGAAAATCAACCAGGTTAGTAGTGAAATTGAGCGTCACATACACAGTAAGATGGTACATCAGCAATATAAAATAACGACTAAGGGCACAGTCTCTGGTGCCAGGCTGGCTGAATTTGTGTTTTAATTCCACTGCTATTCATCGATAAGCACTTACCTAACTTCTTTTTGCCTGTTCCTTTACCTCTCTCTGAGAATTCAATGAATTAATGTGGTCAGTAATTAGAGCTATGCCTGATTCTCAGAAAGGAGAGTTACCAAGCCGGACATGGTGGCACACCTGTAATCCCAGCATTTGGGAGGCTGAGACAGGAGGATCGTGGTTCAAGGACAGCCTCAGCTACTTAGTGAGGCCCTCTGCAACTCAGTGAGACCTTATTTCAAAATAAAGAATAAAAAATTGGGCTGGCGGCATAGCTCAGAGGTAGAATGGCTCTGGGTTCCATGTCCAGTGCCGGAAAAACAAAACAAAAAAAAAAAAAAAAAGAAAAGACAGTTACCTATTAGTTACACACGGGCAGGCATGCACACACACATTTCAGTAATACTTTACATCTGCATGATATTTTTCACTTTTTTTTTTTTTCTTGGTGGTACTGGAGTTCCTGGAAACCCTTCTACCTTCTACCTCCAGGCTACACTCCCAGACCTATTTTTATATTTTGTATTTGGAAACAGGGTCTCTTAAGCCAGGTCTTGAACCAGCACGATCTTCCTGTCTCTGCCTCCCAAGCATGGGGATTGATTACAAGCGTGCGCAACCACGCCCAGCTGGTATTTTTCACTTTTAAAGTATTTTCATTATTTACCATTTCATTTTATTTTTATTTATTTATTTATTTATTTAGGTGGTACTGGGGGTGGAACCCAGACGCTTTCTACCTCCGGACTATTCTCCCAGACCTATTTTTGTAGTTTTTTATTTGGAAACAGGGTCTCACTAAGTTGCTGAGAGCCTCACTAAGTAGCTGAGGCTGGCTTCGAACCTGCGCGATCCTCCTGTCTCGGCCTCCCAAGCGCGGGGATTACAAGTGTACACCACCACGCCCAGTTCATTTTATTTTTCTAAAAATCTTAATAGAGAGGCATAGTGAAGATATTATTGTATTTCACCGGTGAGACCAGATGTTGAGAAATACAGTTAATTGGCATCAGTGCAAGATCCTCCAGTGCAGGCTCTTTTTATTAACGCTTTTAAGGAGCCTATGTTTTCCTCTTATAGGAAGTGTTCATTTTTGTAATTTAAAGGTTACAAGCAACTCTTCAGATATCAAAATAATACTGTTTTCCAATGGCCAGTAAAATATATTGCTGTATTATTTATTTTCTTTTCATACATTAAATGAACAAGATATTAAAGGAATAAACAGAGTGGCAGTTGTGTATTTTGTAAGAATTGTTATAGCTCATACTAGCTAACTTTGTAAACAGGAATATTCTCCTATCTGATGTGCTAAGATAAAGCATCACATCTGATGTGCTAAGAACCTACTTTTTCTTTCTGTTTTCATTTTTGTGTGTGTGTGAGGTACTGGGAATTGAATCGAGGGGCATTCTACCTCTGAGCTATACCTCCAGCCTTATTTTTTATTCCTAACTTGGAAACAGGATCTCACTGAATTGCAGAGGGCCTCACTAAGTATCTGAGGCTGGCTACGAACTTGCCGTCCTCCTGTGTCAGACTCCCAAATGCTGGGATTAGGGCATTTTCTTTTTTTTTCTTTCTTTCTTTCCTTTTTTTTTTTTGGTACTGGGGGTGGAGCCCAGAGGCTTTCTACCTCCAGGCTATACTCTCAGCCCTATTTTATATTTTATTTGGAAACAGGGTCTCACTAAGTTGCTGAGAGCCTCACTAAGTAGCTGAGGCTGGCTTTGAACCTGCACAATCCGCCTGTCTCAGCCTCCCAAGCACAGGGATTACAAGTGTGTGCTACCATGCCCGGCTGGCCATTTTCAAAATTTTTAATGTGGTCTTTCTCTCCCTTCCAACCTTTTTCCCTCTTTATTTCAGACTAGAGGGGTGTGTGTGTGTGTGTGTGTGTGTGTGTGTGTGTGTGCGCACAGGTTTATTGAGGATTAAATCCAGGGGCATTCTATCTCTGAACTACACCCAGAGCCCCATTTTATTTTTTGTTTCGAAATAGGGTCTTGCTAACTTACCATGCATGAACCTTGAACCTGTGATCCCCCTGTCTCAGCTTCCATACTAGGATTAAGGCATATGCCACCACACCTTGTTGATGTTTTTACCAATTTTTCTTAAACCTGACAGATTTAACTGAATTTCTATAATTTTTTCTATCATTCAACTATTTACTAAATGTCCAAAAAAAAACTTAGAGCTGCTCAGAAGTTCTATATTAAAGCAAATGAAATGCACAGATCTGTCAATTATGGATTTGCCAGCAATACCACATTTTATTGTTTTTTTGTAAAGGGTAAGATATAGATATTTCAGACCGTGTGGGTTGTGTAGTCTCTGTTCTCTACAGTGTAAAAACAATTGTAAATACTATGTAAGTGGTTGGGAGTGTCAGGATTTAGCCCAAGGGTTATAGTTTGCTGAACCCTATTTTGCACACTGATCACTATGTCTTTTTGGTACTCCAGATTGAATCCCCCTCTATTGAGCTATATCCACATTCTATTTTCTTTTCTTTAATTTTGAAATAGAGAGCCGGGCGTGGTGGCGCATGCTTGTAATCCCAGCATTTGGGAGGCAGGGACAGGAGGATCGTGGTTCGAGGCCAGCCTCAGCTACTTAGTGAGGCCCTTTGCAACTCAGTGAGACCCTGTTTCAACATAAAGAATAAAAAATAGGGCTGGGCGTGTAGCTCGGGGTCGAATGCCCCTGGGTTCCATCCCCAGTACTGCCAAACAAAATCAAACAAACAAACAAACAAAAAAAAACCAGTTTTTAATTATAAAACTGGGATGCTTCAATTCTTGTTCTTTGTGTCAAAAGTAAATTTTTGAGGAGGTTTTTTTTCTGGTTTGCTTCAGAAATATTAAAAAACTATGGTGCTGAAAAGTATGGACCTCATTCAGTTTGTCTAATTCAAAAATCAGCATTTGTCATGGAAAAGTGTGAGAGGAAGCTGAGTTACCCAGACTGGGGAAGTGGATGTTATCAGGTAAACCACATTTATATATATTTTTATGAAATATATATGATTGTAATAATTTAAATAACAGAAAATTTGGTGCCTTGTGGAAAGAGCAACATGATTGGTGGCTGTTTGGCAGAGATTTAGACTGAAGGGAACTGGCATCTATAGAAATACCCCTCCTTATCACTTGGCTTCAGGGGTCTGTGAATTTAGATTGCTAAACTCAGAGTTAAATAACTATTATCACAGAGGGAAACTCTTGTAGAAACTAAGTAACTAACTGTATGAATTAAAAATATGTCCACATTCCAAATGGTGCTTTATGGCCCCTATTTTTGTAATCAACTTTAACACATTGTCCTGTAGTTGAAGAATTCATATATGCTCTTACTGACCTGATTTTTCCCCCATTCGAAGGTTTCTTGTTCTCTTCAAGGTCTGAAGGTTTGGGTCCAAGATACTTCCTATTTGTGCAGCCGGGCTGGGCAGGTGCTCCCCGTCAGTATTCAGATGAATGGATGGATTCACGATGGCAACCTGCTCTGCCCGTCGTGCTGGGACTTCTGTGAGCAGTGTCCTCCAGAAACAGATCCGCCAGCTGCTAACTGGACCCGAGCTCTTCCACTAGGTGCGCTCCTCTCTGGTTGGATCCAACAAGGAGAGTAAAGAGGGGGAATTTTCTCTTTTTCTTTCTCTCTCTTTCCTTCCTTCCTTCCTTTCTTTCTTTCTTTCTTTCTTTCTTTCTTTCTTTCTTTCTTTCTTTCTTTCTTTCTGTGGTACTAGGAATGGAACCCAGGGGCTTTATACCTCCAGGCTACAGTCCCAGACCTATTTTACATTTTTATCTTGAAACAGGGTCTCACTAAGCTGTTGAGAGCCTCACTAAGTAGCTGAGGCTGGCTTCGAACCCGCGTGATCCTCCTGTCTCAGTCTCCTAAGCACTGGGAGAAATCTTCTTATAAGGTATTGAAATCACTGTCAAGGTAGTTCTGGAACAAGTTGACCTCTCCTCATTGCAGCCCCACAGGGAAAATCCCCTTCCCCCCATTATTAGAAATTTAAGGTAGGTAAACACAACACTTCTACTCAGTACAAGCCAGGGAGAGGAAACTTCCTTTTGTTGTGGTACCAGCGGCCTTCTACCTCTGGGCTACATCCCCAACCCTGTTTTATCTATTTTATTTTGAAGCAGGGTCTCACTGAGCTACTGACAGCCTCACTAATTTGCTGAGGCTGGCTTCAAACCTGCAGTCTGCAGTCCTCCTGTCTTAGCCTATCAAGTACTGGCGTTAGAAGCATGCACCACCACGACTGGCTGGAGAGGAAACTTTCTGTGTGAAAAACCTGACTTCTACAAAATAACTTATGTAGGTCACAAAAAGGAAATGTTTCAGACATTATTTTTTTTTTTATTTTTTTTTTTGGTGGTGCTGGAGGTAGAACCCCGGGCTTTTCTACTTCCGGGCTATACTCCCAGACCTATTTTATATTTTATTTGGAAACAGGGTCTCACTAAGTTGCTGAGAGCCTCACTAAGTAGCTGAGGCTGGCTTTGAACCTGTGCAATCCTCCTGTCTCAGCCTTCCAAGCACTGGTATTACAAACATGTGCCACCATATCTGGCTCAGCCATTAATTTTAAAATTAATTTTGTTATTTATTTTTTTAAAGAAAAGATGAAGGGAAAATAAACTAAGACAGATTTTAGGCCATGTTGGCAAAAAAAAAAAAACTTTTAAATTAAGAGTAAACAAAATTCTCATTAAATATAAAAGGCAGCTGGCACAGTGGGGCATGCTTGTAATCCTAGAACTTGGGAGGCTGAGACAGGAGGATCACAGGTTTGTGGGCAGCCTCATCTACTTAGTGAGACCGTTTTTCAAAATAAGAAGTAAAATCAAACTGGAGGTATACCTCAGAGGTAGAATGCTCCTTAGTGCACTCCCCAGTACAAATAAACGAATAAATAATAACAATTGAATATCCCTCATCTATAATGCTTGGGGCTAGAAGGCTTTGGACCCTAGCGAGCTCAAGGCATCCCTTTCTAATGAGGGCATCGCTGTTGGGGGTTGAACACTGTCCGCCAATGTTTGTCCACATGTGTGAGTACAGCTCACAGAACACCTTGGCCAAGCATCTCAGAAACTATGAGCAGGGACTTGAACAAACCTCACATAAGCTATTTAGTTTAGGTAAATTGTTTCTCTTTAACACAGTTTTTATAACTCCTAAATTGTAAAATATTTGATACTTTAATGAGAAATTTTGAATCTACAATGAAACAAATGTTCATCCCCAGTCCCTCTTATATTTTTAGGTATGGTTTTATTTTTTCATTTGTGTGTGTGTGTGTGTGTGTGTGTGTGTGTGTGTGTGTGTGTGTTACTGGGAATGGAACCCAGGGGCATTCTACCTCTGAGCTATGCCCCCAGCCCTATTTTTTATTCTTTATTTTGAAACAGGGTCTCACGGAGTTGCAAAAGGCCTCACTAAGTAGCTGAGGCTGTCCACAAACCAAGATCCTCCTGTGTTAGCCTCCCAAATGCTGGGATTACAAGTGTGCACCACCACACCCTGCATAGATATGTCTTTAAAACATTAAAATTGCTAGCCATGCATAGTGGTACATTCCTATAATTCCAGTACCGAGACAGGAGGATTGCAGGTTTGAAACCAGCCTCAGCAATTTAGTGAGACCCTGTTTCCAAATGAGAAATAAAATCCTCAGCAGTACCAAAAAATAAAACAATAAATAAAAAAAACACACACACATTCCAAGTGCTCCAAACCCTTGGAATTTTCTGCTATTTTCTAAATCAAGACATGCATGTATACCACCCTAAGATACTTTTTTTTCCTGATACTTGACATGGTGGATACATCTTTTCTGCCTCCTATTTATTCTGTTCTTCCATAATAAAGAAATAGATTGTCTATCTGGGTTTCAGGAAGTCACTCTTGATTCTGCTAAGATGGTCCTTGTCCACTTTTAATAATCACCCTGTTCCCCGTCAATGTTTAATTGGTGTGATTTAATCCCAACATGTCTATAGGAAGTCAATTTCTTATTTTCACCCCTAGATCTCTGTTCCCGTTCCTCTAGCCTGGTGGTCACCCTCTGGCTTCTGCTAGGCAACCTGTTTCCTCTGCTGGCTGGATTTCTCCTGTGTGTGTGGCACTAGGGATGACAGTGAATTCTCGAGGTTCTCCTTTATGCCACGTTCCTGTGAACAGAACACAAGAGCTGGTGGGTGCCACCCTCTGCGGCGGGCATGGTGGCATTCCCGGAGCTGGTTGGAAGTGTTGGCTACAGTCAGACCCTGAAGCAAAGCTTTGCAGCAGTTGCTTGTCCTCAGCTGCCCGCCGCCCGGAGCCCGGCGCCTGGAGCCTGGAGCCTGAGCCCGGAGCAGGGGGAGGGCGACGAGCTGCCATGTCATCTCCCTGAAGTTTACCTTTGGAAGCAGGATGATGGTGGGCTTTTCGGAGCGCTTACAATTACCTCGGCATTTTCACTAACCTAAAGTGATAGGGAAGTTCATCCTCAACACCACGGTAACTGAGGCAGGGGCTAATTATTGTCAGATTATAAGTTGTGAAGCCCTCTTTTAAATGTAATGTCTGTCCATGGCACTGTTTTGGTTTGTTTCTGCTTTTGTTTTGAGACAGGCTCTCACCATGCTGCCCAGGCCGGCCTTGACCTCACGGTCTTCTCGCCTCTGCCTCCAGAGTCTCCGGGGTTACAGGTTTGTGCCAGTGTACGCCGTGTGTACCTGGGACACCAAAATCACTGTTTTCATTGTTCTAGAGAGATTTAAATCATGTTTTGCTAAGCCGTATGACTTAATCGTGCTCGCCTCGGTTGCCAGCCGTGTGGCAGCGGACCACTGCACTGTGGTCAGAGCGTCCTTAGCCTCTGCACTCACCGATGTCCGGCGCTTGGTTTCCACTTGCATTCCCTTCAGTTTGATAATAACTTGAAAAAAGGTGCAAGTAGAGGAGGTAAAGTACACTGCACTGTAAAACTGCTGAAGAACAGAAGAAAATATAATTGTATATTTTTCAGATAACAGTTACAATGACTGTAATCCAACAAAACAGAACTGTATGTATCATCCTTTCTGACTAATGTTAGATGAAAAGAAATTCTGGCTTAGACAGGTATGCACATATTTTCAAGTAGACCAGAAAATTGTTACAGAAGAATTTCTAATATCTGAAAATTCTTTTATGGGTAAGAAGAAAAATCTAAGTCAAAACCAGATGGTCTGAGTTGTTAACTAACAGCAAAGTGTAGGTTTGGTCCAGGACCTGTCCACTAGGGCCCATTTACCACAGAGCACATTGCAGACACCGCAGAAATCGGAAGGCTGCCTTTGCTTCAGATGCTCATTGCCTCCTGCACTTGACACTTCTTTTACAACACAGATTCTGTGAAGCAGTTCTACAGTGGTACCGGTGCTTACCAACCCCATTTAGTAATTCCACTCTGAAATTCTTCAGTGATAATTAGTGTCCAGTTTTTCTTTCTAAAGCTAACGAACTCCTGTGGCATTATAAACACCGCCCTTAGACAAGCTCCTGCCCCCTCTTCCTTCCACTCAGCATATGGCGATTGAGGCGCCCGGTGAAGAAGGTGCGCCGAGTGAGCAGTGCCGCATAGTTACTAAAGCGTAACGCCACTGGCTGGTGTCAGAGCCGAACAGCAGCCCCAGCATAAAGGAAAGGCATTTTTAAAAAATGTATACATTCACAATATGTGTTTGCATGGAATATAAGTCGGAGGTTTTTGTGGTATTGTGGTATTTGTCCTTGTGAAGAGCTGGAAGTCCCAAACAGCTGATAAGAGAAGTGAATAGTAATGGCCTGCCGGCCAGCATGCAGGTCCTGCCTACGCCGTACCTCCATACATTGTGCCAGGTGAGAGAACAGTGAAGACTATATTTTTAAAGAAATGTATAATTATCTAAACTTACATACCTATCATGGTTATGAATCATGCCATAAAGTTGTTTAAAGAATTTCACCAAAAAATAGAATGGATTAATAATATATTTGAGATTCACAGCGATAGGTTCCACTCTATTTTGACTCTTGGGCAGTAATGCCATTTAGGTAGTATTGTTTCCAAGCATGGTGCTTTTTATACTTGAAATATATTTTTGCTTTACTTTTTATTGATATAATTATATTTGCACTAATGACTTTCTGGAGAAAATATTATAGAGACATTTTTTGTATATATATTTATTAAGCTTGGAATCTGATAGCCCAGTGTTTTTTCTGCACAAACATGAAACTTGATGAAGTATGATGTTAAGAAATGGTGAGTTTCTGAGAATAACTGATTGCACTGGTGCCTCCCTCCCTTTTCAGTAAGGCTTAAATGAGGTAGCCCAACACTGATTCTGCATAGCATCCTTAGAGGAACACTGAACCTGTAGCTTTTTTTTTTTTTTTTTTTGGTGCTGGAAATTGAATCCAGGGGCATCCTACCTCTGTGCTGCAATCCCAGCCCTTTTTATTTTTTATTCTGATACAAAGCTCACTAAGTTGCTGAGGTTGGCCTCGAACCTGTGATCCTCTTGTCTCAGCCTCCCAAGTACTAGAGTTATTGACGTGCACCACCAACGCCCAGATACCCATAACAATCTTTAAGGGGCATGATTGAGTCACTTAGTATATGACAATGAAGACTTAAAGTCTGGGATTTCCATGCTGAATTATTGATTATAGTATTTGGCTGTGGACTGAGGAATTTGAAATGGCCTAAATGTTGGTATTCTGTGGCCAGCTTGGGCCCTTCATGTTTGTGAAGACAGAACTAGGAGCAGGAACGTGGAGCAGGAAGAGAATGGCAGCCACTGGCGTGGGGCAGTGGACGAGTGCCTTCCCAGCTCGGGAAAGGTCAAGCGCTGACAAAAACGGACTGCCTCAGCTATCAGTTCAGACTTAGGCTTATTTTGATCATATTAAGTTCCTAATTGTCAAAAACATCAAATGGATCTGTCTCAGGTTTTCAAGAACAGAATTTATAGGAAGGAAGCAAAAGCCATGTCAGGAGCCTTGAGCTGACAGCTTTACAGGAACTGGCAAGCAGTTAGGCAGACTTAATGCAGATCGCTCTGATATGCTCCTGGGAAGCATCCTTTTCCTGTTTGTTTCATAAATTCAGTAACCCCTACATTTTTCCTATTGGATACTTATTTTTCTTAAGACCAAATAGACATTCTAAAAACATTAAGCCGGGTGTGGTGCCGCACGCTTGTAATCCCAGTACTTGGGAGGCTGAGACAGGAGATTGGAGGTTCGCAGCCAGCCTCAGCTACTTAGCGAGACCCTGTTTCAAAATAATTTAAAAAAATAGGGCTAGGGGTATAGCTCAGAGGTAGAAAGCCTCTGGAGTCAATTCCCACTACCACAGGGGGAAAAGAAATGTTATATGCTTAACATTTGTATTCAACCTATGTTGGCTTAGTGTTTATCAATATTTAAAGCTGAAACCATTTTATGAAATTTAAACAGTTCTAGGAAGATGCAGAAATAGTATCAGAGTAGTCCATGCAGTTTTCCATCGTTCTCTTCAATATTGGAAGATGTCCTGATTGGGGCCATCTGTCAGGCAGCTAGATGATTTCTCAGAAGCCTTCCAGCTCTCATCCTGTGTCTAATGCTGGTCCAGAATCACTGGTTGCTGCTGGCTGCGCCACCTCCTGCAGCGCACCAGTGTGTGTGTCACGTTCATCGCAGCGTCTTGTGCTCGATGCCTTACCAGTGTCCATGTCCTTGGACACCTGATGGACAGGAGAGCTCGTCCTGAGGACAGTCGAGTGTTCCAGCAGGAGGAGATGGACTTCAGCCACAGCCCCACGGCCCTGTTCCACAGTGGTGCGAGGCGTTCCTGCCCTCACCTTGCAGCCCTGGAGGACTGACAGATTTTAATGAAGTCTGTGCTTCTCATTCTGAAGAAGGAACTTATCCTGAAAGAATTAAAAAAAAATATATATATATATACATATATATATATGTATGTATATTAGGTCAGGGTTGGGAGAAAGTGGTGAGTTATTGAGTTATTTTCTTTTATGTTTACATTTTTAATAAGTACAATAGATTTGAGAATTATTCTTTAATTATTCTATTAAACTCTTAAGTGTAATATATTCCTTAGAAAAACACAACTTTAATAAAAATGGAAACTAATTTGCATCTTGTCTTTACTTAATATCGTCAATTTTAAAACTTGGATGGAGCCAGGCGTGGTGGTGCACGCTTGTAATCCCAGCATTTGGGAGGTGGAGACTGGACGAATGCGGTTCACAGCCAGCCTCAGCTACCTAGTGAGACCCTTTGCAACTCAGTGAGACCCTGTTTCAAAATAAAAAATAGGGCTGGGCATGTAGTTTGGAGGTACAATGTCCCTGGGTTCCATCCCTAGTACCGCAAGAAAAAAAAATAGGAAAAATACTGACAGGTAATTTATTGCCTTTAATAAAATTTTATAGGAAGCCAACGTGGTAGCATGCATTTGTAATCCCAGCATTCAGGAGGTTGAGACAGGAGAATTGCGGTTCGCGGACAGCCTCAGCTACTTAGTGAGGCCCTTTGCAACTCAGTGAGACCTGTTTCAAAATAAAGAAAAAATAAATAAATAAATAAATAGGGCTGGGGGTGTAGCTCGGAGGTAGAATGCCCCTGGGTTCCATCCCTACACCTGCAAAAAATAAATAAATAAAAAGACTAAAAAATAGGACCGGGGGTGTAGCTCAGTGGTACAATGCTCCCCAGGTTCCATCCCCAGTACCGAAAAACAAAATAAAATAAATGGCTAGGGATTTAGCTTAGTGGTAAAGCACCCCTGTGTTCAATCACCAGTTAAATTTTTTTTTTCTCCCAATGTTGTTAGGTATCCAACTTAAATCTTAATAGAGAGCCGGGCGTGGTGGCGCACACTTGTAATCCCAGTATTTGGGAGACTGAGACAGGAGGATCCGGGTTCGTGGACAGCCTCAGCTACTAAGTGAGGCCATTTGCAACTCAGTGAGACCTGTTTCAAAATAAAGAATATAAAATAGGACTGGGGGTGTCTCTCGGAGGTAGAATGCTCCTGGGTTCCATCCCCAGTACCGCAAAAAAAAAAAAAAAAAAAAAAAGAAAAAAGAAAAAATCTTAATAGAGGTGACAGAGATCTGGTTAGAGCCACCTTTTAAAGATGATTTGGTTAGTTGTGACTCTGTACTTGCTGCTAAGTAATAGGTTTGATCATCTTATGAAAAGGAGAGTGGGGGAACCGCCGAGGGGAGTCAGCCCTCCACTTACCAAGGTGAGTGAGCGGCTCCACTGCTGGGTCAGCCCAGCACCGCTGCACTAGCTGCAGACAAATGCTGCCAGACTCCCACAGCCAGGAATGTCCACCATTCTCACCACCTCACCAGCTGCCCTCGCCCCAGCTGTGGCCTCTTCCCTCCTCCCTACACTAGTTTAAAATAGCACAGAGCTTTTCCATACAGTCATAGCTGTTTGTTATTGCAAGGATGTGGTGAAGGTTGTATAACTGTTCATATGCTAAAAATAAGACAAAACTACAAATACAGAAATTATTATAGAGCAGAGACAGACACAAATAGTGAAAGTGCAGGGAAGATGAAGGCTTAGGAATGAGATACCAAGAAATCAAAGACGAAAGCCAGAATGGTGGCACATTCCTGTAATCCCAGTACATGGGAGACTGAGACAGGAGGATCACAGGTTTGAGGACAGCTTCTGCAACTTAGCAAGACTCTCAGGAACCTAGTGAGACCCTGTTTCAAAATAAATAAAAAGGGAGCCGGGCGTGGTGGAGCACGCTTGTAATCCCCTCACTTGGGAGGCTGAGACAGGAGGATCGCGCTGGTTCAAAACCAGCCTCAGCTACTTAGTGAGGTTCTCAGCAACTTAGACCCTGTTTCCGGACAAAGTATAAAATAGGTCTGGGAGTATAGCCCGGAGGTAGAAAGCCCCTGGGTTCCACCCCCAGTACCACCAAAAATAAAAATAAATAAATTAATTAATTAATTAAAAAAATAAATAAATAAAAAGGGAAGCCGGGTGAGTTGGCACACACTTATAATCCCAGTACTTGGGAGGCTGAGATAGGAGGATCTCAGGTTCTCAGCCAGTCCCAGCTACTTAGTGAGGCCCTCTGCAACTTAGTGAGACTTTGTTTCAAAATAAAAAATAGGGTTGGGGATGTAGCTTGGAGATAGAACGTCCCTGGGTTCAATCCCCAGTTCCACATACACACACACATACAAAAGCTGGATTTAGTGGCACATGCTTATAATCCCAGCATTTGAAAGGCTGAGACAGAAGGATTGTGGTTCAAGGATAGCCTCAGCTACTTAAGTCCTTTGCAACTCACTGAGACCTTGTTTCAAAATAAAGAATAAAAAATAGGACTAGGGGTGTCACTCAGAGGTAGAATGCCCCTGGGTTCCATTCCTAGTACCACAAGAGAAAGAGGAAAGGAAGAAGAGAAAGAGAAAGAAAGAAAAAGAAAGAAAAGAAAGACAAGGGCTGGGCTAAGCCAGGCATGGTAGTGCATGCTTTTAATGCCAGTACTTGGGGGGCTGAGACAGGAGGATAGCAGGTTCAAAGGACAGCCTCAGCAAATACACTCTCATCAACTTAGCGAGACCATTTAAAAAAAAAAAGGGCTTGGAATATAGCTTAGAGGTAGACTGCCCCTGGGTTCAATCCCCAGTACCATGCAAGAAAGAGACAGAAGGCAGGGGAGAGAAAGAGGAAGGAAGAAAGGAAAGAAAGATGAAGATAAATGAGAGGATCCTAGTGGAACAAGAAGGTGTGAACACACCAGGCGTGGTGGTGCACGCTTGTCATCCCAGCATTTGGGAGGATGAAACGGGAGGATCACAGTTTGCAGACAGCCTCAGATACTTAGTGAGGCACTTTGGAACTCAGTGAGACTTTCTTTCAAAATAAAAAAATAAGACTGGGGGTATAGCTCAGAGGTCAAATGCCCCTGGGTTCCATCCCCAGTACTGCAAAAAAAAAAAAAAAAAAAAGGTGCTGTGATCTGTAATCAGATCACAGAGTCTTTCAGATGTAAGTGCTCTGAGAGTGCCTTGTGATACTTGGCAGAGTTGACTCTTGGAATAGGATTTAACATTGAAAAGGTATTTGGAGCCCAGCTTGCTTGTAATTCCTGTGCTTGGGAGACTGAGACAGGAGGATCACGCAAGTTCGAAGCCAGCCTCGTTGGCTTAAGAGACCCTGTTTCAAAAAAAAAAAAAAAAAAATATATATATATATATGTGTGTGTGTGTGTGTGTGTGTGTGTGTGTGTGTGTGTATGTGTGTGTGTCTGGGAGTGTAGCCCAGAGGGAGAAGGGTTTCCAGGAACCCCAGTACCACCAAAAAAAAAAAAAAAAAAAGAAAGGAAAAAAAAAAAAAAGAAAAGGTATTTGGGCCAGGCGTGATGGTGCACTTTTGTAATCCCAGCACTTGGGAGGCTGAGACAGGAGGATCCCGTAGGTTGGAAGCCAGCCTCAGCTACTGAATAGGGCCCTTTGTCACTCAGTGAGACCCTGTTTCAAAATAAAGAATAAAAAATAGGGCAGGGGGTGTAGTTCGGAGGTAGAATGCCCCTGGGTTCCATCCCCAGTACCGAAAAAAAAAAAAGAAAGAAAGAAGAAAAAAGAAAAAGAGAAAAAAGGTGCTTGGGTTCTTACCATGCTCCTGTGTGTTTGTTAGACACTCTATTCCACCATGGGAACAAACACAAGAAACATGTGACATGGTCCTTATCTTGCTGGAGCCGATGAGGGAAAAGGACAACTAAGCATTACAGTGATGTATACGTGGGCATGAGGTCTGGCTGCGAGGCCTGGCCAGAGGAGGCCGAGAGCAAAACACTCCTGGAAAGGCAGGAAAATGCCCCTAACCCTCCTCCTCCCTCCAGCCCCATACATTTACCTGTCCTGATCTGCTGTTAAACCACCAGTCTGCGAAATGCAGGACCGCACTCCTAATGCCCCATGAACAGCCCCCAGTCTGTAAGGAAGGGGCACCTGACTCTAGTGGACTCTCCCCGCCAGCCCCTCCCAGGCTCCACTCCAATTCAAGAGCCTGTTCTGGTCTGCAGAGCTGTGTTTATTTCCTTTATCCCCATATTTCCTAACAGTATACTCTTGATATTAATGAGGTAAAGTTTAGAGCGTGCTGATGAGAAACGGGGTGGGGGGTAAAGCTACAGGAGCCTGAAATCCCCCTTTAAGCCAGGCTCTCAGAGGACAGCAGCAGCCTGGGGTGGGCGGGCAGGTGCATGATCAGGCCTGTGGCTGCAAGCTGGTAGCCATTGCCAGGAAGGGAGTCACCTGAGATAGGAAAGGTGACCGGTTAAAACCTCTCTTGCAGAAAGAATGTGTCTTGGTGCTGACTGTCCTGCCTCCATTTATCCTGTAAAACAGTAAGTATATGCCCTTGCAATCTGTAGCTCAAGACTTCTTTCATTTCATTTGTTTTGGTGTTACTGAGGATGGAACCCAGGGGCCTTCTACCTCTGGGCTACACTCCCAGACCTATTTTATATATATATATATTTATTTTGGAAACAGGGTCTCTTAAGCCAGCTAAGGCTGGCTTCGAACTTGCGCGATCCTCCTGTCTCAGCCTCCCAAGCATCCCCCGCGTGAGCCACCACGCCCGGCTCAAATAGTTTATTTTAAAAAAATTTTTATATTTATTTACTGTTTTCAGTAAATAAAGTTACTTAGGAGAACCAGATGTGTGTGTTACTTAAATTACTATCCCTTTCTCTGTAATCCCGGGTCCTTATTTTTATTTCATTGTCTTTTTTTCTCACTTCTGCTCATTATGTTCTTTTTTGTGTGTGTGGTTCTGGGGATTGAGCCCAGGGGCAGTCTACCTCCAAGCTACACCCTAGCCCTATTTTTTATAGGGTCTCACTGAACTGCAGAGACCCTAACTAGCTGAGGCTGCCCACCAACCTGTGATCCTTCTGTCTCAGCCTCCCAAGTACTGGGATTACAAGTGTGCACCACCATGCCCGGCTCTCATTATTATTACAGTTCTTTACAGTATTATTATTATTATTATTATTATTATTATTATTATTATTAAATTTTCAGTACTGGGAATGAAACCCAGGGACATTTTACCTCTGAGCTACACCCCCAGCCCTATTATTAATTAATTATTTTTTGTGGTATTGGGGGTGGAACCCAGGTGCTTTTCTACCTCTTGAGCTACACTCCCAGACCTATGTTATATTTTATTGGAAAACAGGGTCTCACTAAGTAGCTGAGAGCCTCACTAAGCAGCTAAGGCTGGCTTTGAACCTGTGCGATCCTCCTGTCTCCGCCTCCCAAGCTCTGGGATTACAAGCGCTGCACATATGTGTTGTTTAAATTTCTCTAATAAGGATTTTCCAAGATGGCGACGGAGAGATGCAGCATTCCTCGTTAACTGAAGCAAATTAAGTTCAACTACTGAGACAGAAGTGTCTTAATAAAGAAAAAAATTAAACGTACAATCCAAAACAGACTTGGGGAGTACGGCAGAAAAAATCCAGCAGCTGAACTGCAAGACTCACCACAACACACAAAGAAAGCAGATAGTGAGCTGAAGACTCGGCGGCCGGCGGAGCGCAAGCGCAGGCGCAGGCGCAGTGGCCTCAGCGCCGCTGGCCCAAATGGGACTTTTGGGTCTTTAACATTCCCAGAGAAGCTCTAAAGTCTGAAAGTGACCAGAGAGTTCCAATACCTGAAGTTGCTAGCTATCTGGAGCTCCTGAATGGCTCTGTTCACCCAACAAAGGTGGCCCCGCAGACACGCCCGGAGATCGGCCAGGACCGGGAAGTGGACCTGCTCACCGCGGGAGCGAAAAGTCAGCAGGATACGGGAGAGCTGCCAGAGCTTCAGAGCCACAGATTGGACTGCCAGCGTGAATTCAGAGGAGCCACAGACCCGGCGAGCACACAGTGAGTACGATATATGTGAGTGCCAGTGTGCGCAAAGTGGGCCAATTCAACTCCGGGACCCAAGAAGAGCGCTTAAGGCGCGATACCTGCACGGGGCCACAAGGGGACACTCCAAGCAAATACAAGATTCACCATATATCAGCAACATAGTAGGACTGTTATCTCTTCTTCTTCTTCTTCTTCTTCTTCTTCTTCTTCTTCTTCTTCTTCTTCTTCTTCTTCTTCTTCTTTATTTATTTTTTTTTACTATTTTTCTATCCTTTTATATTTTATTTTTTACTATTGAGGTTTGGTATTGTTTGTTTTACTTTTTGGGTCTTTGGGTTTGTTTTGGTTTTTGGTTTTCTGGGGGGATAAGTTTTCTTTCTGGGGGGATAAGTCTTTTCTAAAGTCCTAATACAAAGACTAGGCTAAAAATAATACCCACTAATGATGAGAAGACAGCAGAAAAGCAGACCTGAGAATTTTGAAAATATGAGAACTAGGAATAATGGAGAAATGACAGAAATCACGAATATTGACCTACAAGAAATGCAGGAAGGGGAATTCCGAATCTTGATCTACAATATGATGAAAGGATTTAAAACAAGTTTAGAGGAGATGAAAGATGAGTTAGAAATACTAAGAAAGAATCAGAAAGAGGCTTGGAATGAAATGAGTCAATAAATGAAATGAAGTCAGCAATAGAAAGAAATTCTGGAAGATTAGATGAAATGGAAAGTAGAATATCACTGTTAGAAGACAGTTCATCCAACACCGAAAACACAGTCAATAGTATGCAGAAGTCATTACAGCAACAAAACCTAAACATACAGCAAATTTGGGACAACATGAAATGCCCTAACTTATGGATAAAAGGCGTTGAAGAAGGGATAGAGGTAGAGACCAGGGGCATCCATAATCTCTTCACAGAAATAATTTCGGAGAATTTCCAAGACATGGAACGAGAGATAGATCTTCATGTTCAGGAGACATACAGAACACCATTAAGATCAAAGAAGAACCTCCCCACGCAATATAATAGTCAAAATGACTAACATAGAGGCCAAGGAAAAGATCTTAAAAGCAGTGAGAACAAAAGGTCGGGTGACATACAGAAGCAAAACAATAAGAATCACCCCAGACTATACAACCCAGGTCATGAGTGCCAGGAGAGACTGGTATGACATGATTCAGACCTTGGAAGAAAATAACTTCCAACCAAAACTGCTCTATCCAGCAAAACTACTATTCAAAGTCGACGGTGAAATAAAAGTGTTTCAAGATAAACAAAATCTCAAAAAAATTTATGAATTCAAAGCCAACACTAGAGAAAATACTTAAAGAAATAAACCATAAAGAAGAAAAAAGAAGCAGACTTCAGAACCAGAGAAGAGAGGAAAGTGATCAGAGGGGCTTCTAAGTAAGGAAGAAAGAAGCTACCAAACAGATGACAGAACACAAAATGACAGAAAACAAAAATCATATTTCAATAATAACTGTTAACGTCAGAGGACTTAACTCACCAATCAAAATACATAGATTGGCAATGTGGATCAAAAAGCATAACCCAAATATATGCTGTTTGCAAGAAACTCACCTAACAGCCAAAGACACTCACAGTGAAAGTGAAAGGATGGAAAAAGATATACCATGCTACTGGAGAACAAAAAAGGGCAGGGGTAGCAATCCTGATATCCAACAAAACAGACTTTAAACTAAGACACATCAGAAGAGACAAATCAGGGCACTTCCTTTTATTAAAAGGAACAATACACCAAGATGATATAATGATAGTAAACATTTATGTTCCAAATGTGAATGCAATCACGTTTGTAAAACAAACCCTTCAGGACATCAGATCTCAAATAGACCCAAATACAATAATTCTGGGAGACTTCAATATGCCTCTCACACCACTGGATCGATCTTCAAGGCAAAAGTTGAGTAAAGACTCTTTAGAACTAAAGAAAACTATAAACCAAATGGACCTAATAGACATATACAGAACATTTCATCCAGAAACTACAGAATACACATTCTTCTCATCAGCCCATGGAACCTTCTCCAAAATAGATCACATCCTGGTACACAAACAAAGCACCAGCAAATTCAAAAGATGTAATATAATTCCTTGCATCTTTTCAGACCATAATGGAATTAAAGTAGAAATCAACAACAGGAAACTCAAAAGAAACTATGCAAATACGTGGAGACTGAATGATACACTATTGAATGATGAATGGGTAAGAGCAGAAATTAGGGAAGAAATAAAGAATTTTTTGGAAATAAATGAAAACAGAGACAACTTACCAAAATCTCTGGGACACTATGAAGGCAGTATTAAGAGGAAAGTTCATTGCATTGAGTGCCCACATAAGAAGGACTCAGAATCACCAAGTTCAGACCCTATTGGCACAACTCAAGGACCTAGAAAGACTGCAACAGTCCAACCCCAAAGCCAGCAGAAGACAGGAAATTATTAAAATTTGAGCAGAAATAAATGAAATAGAGAACAAAAAAACAATTCAAAGAACCAACAAAACAAAAAGCTGGTTCTTTGAAAAGGTTAATAGAATTGATAAACCCCTTGCCAACTTAACCAAAACAAAAAGAGAATCAATGCAAATTACTAAAATCAGAAATGAAAAAGGAGACATCACCACAGATAGTGAAGAAATTCAAAGGATTATCAGAAACTACTTTAAAAATTTATACTCCAATAGACAAGAAAACATGGAAGAAATCGATAGATTCCTAAACACAGTTAACCTACCTAAACTGAACCAAGAGGACATAGCAAGCCTAAACCAACCAATAGCAAACAATGAAATAGAAATGGCAATAAAAATTCTTCCACCAAAGAAAAGCCCAGGCCCAGATGGGTTTCCAGCTGAATTCTACAAAGCCTTCAGTAAAGAACTAATACCAATACTTCATAACTTATTCCAGGAAATTGAAAGAGATGGAACTCTCCCAAATTTCTTCTATGAGGCCAGTCTCACATTAATCACCAAACCAAATAAAGATACCTCAAGAAAGGAAAACTACAGACCAATATCTTTAATGAACATAGATGCAAAAATTCTAAACAAAATACTAGCCATACGCATTCAAAACCATATCAAGAGAATAATACACCATGACCAAGTTGGTTTCATCCTAGAAAAACAAGGTTGGTTCAACATACGCAAATCAATACATGTCATCCATCACATAACTAGAATCAAGAGTAAAAACCACGTCATCATAGCAATAGATGCTGAAAAAGCCTTTGACAAAATCTAACACCCATTTATGTTAAAAAACACTACAGAAAATTGGAATAAAAGGAACATACCTCAACATCACTAAGGCAATATACAACAAACACAAAGCCAACATTACACTGAATGGGGAAAAAATGCAAGAATTTCCCCTAAAATCAGGAACAAGACAAGGATGTCCACTATCAC
The DNA here is from genome assembly GCF_963383645.1 of Muscardinus avellanarius. Lineage (NCBI taxonomy): Eukaryota > Metazoa > Chordata > Mammalia > Rodentia > Gliridae > Muscardinus > Muscardinus avellanarius. The sequence continues at coordinate 75,367,982 of NC_137790.1, read as the reverse complement.
CACTCCTCTTCAATATAGTCCTTGAGACTCTTGCCACAGCAATAAGACAAGAGAAGGAAATCAAAGGAATTCAAATAGGAAGAGAGGAATTAAAATTATCCTTATTTGCAGATGACATGATCCTTTACCTAGAAGACCCTAAGAACTCAACCAAAAGACTTCTGGAGTTAATTAACAAATTCAGCAAAGTTGCAGGATACAAAATCAACCTAAAGAAATCAGAGGCTTTTCTTTATACCAACAATGAATCCACAATGAAAGAAATAAAACAATCAATTCCATTCACTATAACCTCAAAACCAATAAAATACCTAGGAATAAACCTAACCCAAGATGTAAAAGACCTCTACAACAAAAACTATAAAACATTAAAGAAAGAAATTGAAGAAGACCTTGGAAGATGGAAAGACCTCCCGTGCTCATGGATAGGCAGAATAAATATCATCAAAATGGCCATTCTGCCAAAAATGATTTATAGATTCAATGCAATTCCCATTAAAATACCAACTACATTCTTCATAGACCTAGAAAAAGCAATCATGAACTTTATATGGAGAAAGAAAAGACCCAGAATAGCTAAAGCAATTCTCAGCAACAAGAATCACACAGGAGGCATCACAATCCCAGACTTCAAACTATACTATAGATCAATAGTAGTAAAAACAGCATGGTACTGGCACAATAACAGGTACACTGACCAGTGGAACAGAATAGAAAATACAGAAACAAATCCACACACCTACAGTCAAGTAATCTTTGACAAAGGGGCCAAACTCATACGCTGGAGAAAAGACAGCCTTTTCAACAAATGGTGCTGGGAGAACTGGCTATCCGTTTGTAGAAAGATGGAACTAAACCCCTATATCTCACCATGCACAGGAATCAACTCGAGATGGATCAAAGACTTAGAAATCAGACCAGAGGCTGTGAAGTTATTAGAGGAGAACATAGGCTCATCACTACAACATATAGGCACAGGCAGTAACTTTCTCAACAAAACCTCCAAAGCTCAGGAAATTAAAGCAAGAATCAACAAGTGGGATAGCATCAAACTAAAAAGCTTCTTCTCGTCAAAGGAAACCATCAAGAACCTAAAGAGGAAGCCTACAGAATGGGAGAAGATCTTTACCAGTCACCACTCCGATAGGGGGCTAATATCCAGAACATACAAAGAGCTCAAAAGACTCTGCACTAGCAAAACAAACAACCCAATCAAGAAATGAGAAATCCAGCCGGGCGTGGTGGCGCACGCTTGTAATCCCCGCGCTTGGGAGGCGGAGACAGGAGGATCGCGCAGGTTCGAAGCCAGCCACGCGCTGGCTTAGGAGACCCTGTTTCCAAATAAAAAAGTATAAAAATAGGTCTGGGAGTGTAGCCTGGAGGTAGAAGGGCTTCCAGGAACCCCAGTACCACCAAAAAAAAAAAAAAAAAAAAAAAAAAAATGAGAAATCAAATTGAATAGACACTTTACAAAAGAAGAGATACAAATGGCCAATCGATTCATGAAAAGATTTTCTTCATCATTAGCTATCAGGGAGATGCAGATCAAAACTACACTGAGATTCCATCTAACCCCAGTCAGATTGGCAAACATAAAGAAATCAAACAATAATAAATGCTAGCGAGGATGTGGGGAAAGAGGAACTCTTTTACATTGTTTGTGGGAGTGCAAACTAGTTCAGCCACTATGGAGATCTGTGTGGAGATTCCTTAGAAAACTGGGAATAGATCCACCATATGATCCAGCTTTACCACTCCTGGGTATTTTTCCAAAGGGGTTGAAAACAGAGAACTACAGCAACATATGCATACCTATGTTCATAGCAGCACAGTTTGTAATAGCCAAAATTTGGAAACAACCTAGGCCCCCATCAACAGATGAATGGATAGCAAAACTGTGGGAAATACACACAATGGAAATCTATTCAGCTATAAAGAACAAAATCACGTCATTTGTAAGAAGATGGAAAGGGCTGGAAAGCATTATGTTAAGTGAGATCAGCCAAACACTGAAAGAGAAGGGACATATGTTTCCTCTAATATGCCCAAACGAGTGAGCACTGGGGATACCAGAGGGACTCCAGATAATGGAAGGGAATTCTCAGCAAAGTTTGAATGGAAAACTAAGAGAGGAAGGAGGCTGAACTTGATTATTGAGCGGCTATTTCCAAATAGATGTAAAAGTACAAATATAGCAAGGTTAGCCTGGGTATTAAGTATCGGGAGGGGGGAAGGGAGATGAGGGGGGAAGAGGGCACCAAATACAGATTAAATGTATAACATTTACTTTCAATAAAAAAATTAATAAATAAAATAATAAAAAAGGTAAATGGACTGAATTGGCACTTCTCAAAAATATAATGAACAAATAAATATATAAAAAAGTTCAATATCATTGGTAATCAGGGAAGTACAAATAAAAACTACACTAATAGTCAAAAAAAATAAATTTCTCTAATAATCTGGGCGTGGTGGCGCACGCTTGTAATCCCAGCATTTGGGAGGCCGAGACCAGAGGATCGTGGTTCATGGACAGCCTCAGCTACTTAGTGAGGCCCTCTGCAACTCACTGGGACCCGGTTTTAAAATAAAGAATAAAAAATAGGGCAGGGAGTGTAGCTCGGAGGTCGAATGCCCCTGGGTTCCAATCCCAGACCCACACACAAAAAAAAAAAAAAAGAAAAAAAATTTAAAAAGACTAAAAAATAGGGCTGGGAGTGCAGCTCAGAGGTAGAATGCCCCTGGGTTCCATCCCCAGTATCGCCAAAAAAAAAAAAAAAAAAAAAAAGGTAAAATAGGCCGGGCACGAGTTATAGTGTTGGCCCTGCATTCAGGAGGCCCTTTCTTCCATCTCAGTACCAGCCCCCCACACATGGCTATAATAATAACAAACATTTTTTTTTTTTGGTAGTACTAGGGATGGAACCCAGGGGCATTCTATCCCTGAGCTACATCCCAGCTCTATATTTTTATTCTTTATTTTGAAACAGGTCTCACAGAGTTGCAAAGGGCCTCACTTAGTAGCCAAGGCTGTCCACAAACTGCAGTCCTCCTGTCTCAGCCTCCCACGTGCTGGGATTATGAGCATGCGCCACCACACCTGGCCATTGGTTTCTTTTTTAAATTTTATTTTTAACTTATTTTATTACTTTCTTTAGATGGAAAGCCAGCCCTAGATGGCTTCTTCTTCTTCTTTCTTTCTTTTTTTTTTTTTTTTTTTGGTGGTACTAGGCTTTCTACCTTCGGGCTATACTCCCAGACCTATTTTATACTTTATTTGGAAACAGAGTCTCACTAAGTTGCTGAGAGCCTCAGTAAGTAGCTGAGGCTGGCTTTGAACCTGTGATCCTCCTGTTTCAGCCTCCCAAGTGCAGGGATTACAAGTGTGCGCCACAATGCCCAGCTTCCTAGATGGCTTGTAAAGGGCTTCATCCTCTGAGATTTTTTTCTTGATCTTGTGATTTCCCCCTTTCAAGGCTTTCCTGCCTTTTCCTATCCATTTCCATAGCTGGCTTTTTGGTCCAGGATTATACACTTATGCTTGTTTGGATAAAACAAGAGGTGAAGGGAGGTCGGTGCAGGAAAGACCCAAGGCCAGCCGTCGGAGATAAGTGAGCAAGTAAGCAAGCAAGCAAAAGCTTTATTAAGACAGCCCAGCTCCCTTTTATATCAGGCAGCTGGGAGGAGGGGGCTTCCGCTCACAGCAGAAGATCGCACAAAGTACGGGGCGTTTACTGATTGGATGGTTCATACCCCAGTGAGTGTGTTATCAGGGGACTGGTTGTTGGGCATCCCGTGGCCCCCCTTTGGCTGGCTATGAGGTAGTCAGCACAATCCGGAAGAGAAGCCGGAGAGGCGCCATCTTTGGCATGACTGGGCTGCTTATCCTAACATTCCTCCCTTTTTGGTTTTTTAGGGGCAGGGGTGTCGGATAATCGTTCTGACTACTTCCTGCTGAAAGGGGGTGGCGATGGGAAGGGGTTGGGAGGAGTAGGGAAAGCAGCCCCCAAGTCCAGGCCAAAAAAAGTAAATTTCGTTGGGGCAAAAGTTGGCGAATGTTCCCTGAAGATGCAGATCCCACAAAGACATGAGGCAGTCGTCAGGATGGTGGATAGGAGGTATCATCCAGCTGTCTTCCAGGAGGGCTTGTATCATGAGTCTCCATCATGAAGGGATCCGTCTCTGTATGCTGTCAGTCGTTTCTGGGAATTGGCATCTTTTGAGTTTCAAAGCTGGTAGTTTCTAAGGAGAAGCTGGTTAAAAGTCTGATTAGATATTTTATTTACCTGGTTTTGTAGGAGCTTAGTTACGCAGAGTAAGAACATGCAGGCAACAAACATAATAGAAAGTGGACCCAGGATGGGCCATATCCATGTAAGTATCGGGGATTGAAACCATGTGGAAAGGGATGTTTTTTGAGATCCTTTTAATTTTATTGTAAGTTTTTTGAGTCTGAGTATATTTAGTTCTACTATGCCTGATTCATTAACATAATAGCAACACTCCTCCTATAAGAAAACACAGGTTCCACCCTTTTCAGGTGTCAAGAGATGAAGGGCCCTATGGTTTTGACATGTTACCTGGGCCAGGGATGTAACCTGTTTCTGTAATGCTGAGAGTGATTCAGCAGTTGATGTGAGGGCACTTTTAAGTTTGCTGCCTAAATCATCGGTGGCCCATAAGGCATAGCCCAGAGTCCCTCATGAAAGTTCATTTCTGATGACAGAGGAGGTTAAGGATACTTCAACCAGGATAGGGTGAAAAGCAGCCCTTTTTGTAAGCTTGGGTGGGGTAATCAGATATTGTAGTTGGGCATAGCTGTAGAGAGTCAGTTGTGGGGCCACCGTGACCAAGAAACAGGGAGTGGTGGAGTTGGGATATATGACGTTGCTGAGAGTCCCATTGAACCAGAAGAAATGACCTGGTTGGGAATAACTGGGACTGGCAAGAGTGATAATGTACTGACAAGTGGGATCTCAGGAGGAAGGTGATGCCACAAAAATGTAAACTCTGGTTGGGTGATACTGTCGTCATTGGGTTCCCTTAAGGGAATATTTTCGAGAATATGAAATGAATTAGTTTGAGAGGCAAAGGCACACTGAGAGAGGTGTTTATAGGAAATGCAGCTCACAAGGGCCGGGCAGGCGATGCTCAAAGGAAACAGTTTGAGGGGCTCAAGGTGGGAGAGATGAGATTTAGAATCGATAGAGTTTTGGTAATTAACTGAAACCACCACGTATATGCAGAGGAAGACGGAGCGGAGTTAGAGACTTTTCGGAGAGAGGTAAGTATCACCTGAGCTTAATGTTGGATATCTGTAGAAACTTGTGAGATTTGGGTGCCGGTGGATATATATTCACAGAAGAAATAAGGTGAACTGCAAAGAGTAGAGGCATATCTGTTACAGTAAACCTTGTCTGTAACCAGAAGCCCATCTTGGATCCCATGGGTCAGGAATAGTATAGAGGTAGGTTTTAGTTTTGGGGTTAAATTTAAAATTTCCTGATCCTAGTTGTCCTAGATAGGCATCATGGATTTTGTATGACCAATATGGGCATCTGCCATATACATTATCCCAATTTGGGTTGCAGCAAAAACTTTCAGTTTGGGCAAAAAGAAAACAAAGATAAGATCAGATAGCTTGATGAAACAGCTTAATGGTAGGACGGAAGGCTAATTTTATACTTTGAGAACATCCCATCAGGGGGCAATTAGCCATTGCGTCTAGTTTGGTGACCATTGTATTGTTTTCGGTGTAGGTTTGCTGAACCTAGAATCTCCAGACAAAAGGGGAGGAAAAGATTATGGAAAAGCATATGAAACTAGTGAATACAAAAAGGTAGTTATTCACTTTCAGGTATGGGAGAATCCAAGCAAAGTCGAGATATTTGGAGTTTTAGAGGATTATGGGGGGAGATAGTGGACATATAAGTTGGTCTATTATCTTGAGGCGTCCGGGTTTTTTGTGAAGCTGCTGAATCAGGTGGTTGGATATGTTCTGGAGCCAGTTTGAGCCTAGAAATATGAATCCAAGGAGTATATTGGTTATCATTCAAATTAAGTTTTGCAGCAGTAGTACATAGGATAACCTGAGCCAGGCCATCCCATTTTGGTTGTGAGGTAGGTTTGTCTCCCGGGGGGTTGAAATAGACCTGTTGTCCTATGGTTAAGGAGGAGATGGTGGGGGCCTGCTTGGGGTCAGGGAGTAGCCAGTCTTGATATTTCCAGAGTTCTGATCTGAGATGGAATAAGAGAGGAGAGGCTATTTGTGGAGGAAAGACATTGGAATGAGGAGAAATTCCTGTGGGGAATAAGGGGCAGCCAAACATAATCTCAAAGGGAGATAAAAGGGAGGGTTGTTTTGGTAAGGCTCGAACGTATAAAAGAGCCAGAGGAAGTAATTTTGTCCAGTCTAAATGTGTTTCCAGAGACAGCTTTGTGAGAATTTTTTTAAGAGTGCAATTAGAATGCTCTACTTTTGCTGATGCTTGAGGACGGTATGGGCAATGAAAATGCCAAGGCAGAGATAGAGCTCAGGCTACAGATTGAGTTATTTGGGAAGTGAACTCAGGGCCATATCAGATTGTAAAGAGGAAGGATGTGGGGGATAATTTGAGAAATTAGGGGATAATTTGAGAAATTAGGAGATCAGATACTGTAGAAGCCCTTTTATTGGAGGTTGGGAAGGCCTCGATCCATCCCGAGAAACTGTCGATGAAGACGAGAAGGTATTTGAATCTCTTAACCCTGGGCATACTGGTATAATCTACTTGCCAATCAGCAGCTGGAGTATGTCCCCTTGCCTGGTGGGCCGGAAAGGCCTGAGGTCTAAGGGGAGTGGTTGGGTTTGTTCTTTGGCAAATTGTACAATTAGATATAATCTGATGAAGGAATTTTTTGTCCTTGGGTGTGAGAACAAAGAACGATTGTAGGAATAACTTAAGGCTTTGTGGATTTGAATGAAATAAGGAATGTAGATACCGCAGAAGGTCCGAATGGGAATGATCGGAATCAAAGGGGGAATCGGAGGTATTAGGAGTCAGTGAGGGAGTGTTGTCAGCATCCTGTAATAGCAATAAGAAGGGAAGGGGCTGATAAATTTTTTTGGGGGGCCGCCTCCCGTGCCGCCTGGTCAGCCCTTGAATTTCCCTGAGTTATTGAAGATGAGTCAGTCTGATGAGACTTACAGTGAACAATACCTAACTGCCGTGGGAGAATAGAAGCTTGGAGGAGTTTGGCTATTAGTTTAAAATTAATAATGGCTGATCCCTTGGAATTGAGAAGACCATGTTCCTTCCAAATTGCAGCATGTGAAACTAAGATATGGTGAACATATTTGGAGTCCATGTACAGGGTGAGAGTTTTCTGTGCCGCTAATGTACAGGCTCTAATAGCTGCCATTAGCTTGGCCTGTTGGTTGGTGATATTAACAGGAAGAAGACGGGCCTCAATTGTCTTGGTGGATGAGACTATGGTGTAACCCACCCACCATATCCCATCCAAAAGCAATGAGCTCCCATCAATGAACCAAGTAAAATCAGGATCTGTTAATGATGAGCTTGAGAAACAAAGGAGAAAGGCTTCAGAATATCACAACAATTATGTATAGGAGAGGGATGGTCAGCTGTGGGTTCTGGTAGTGAGGAGGCAGGATTTAGAGGTGGGAGGCCTCAAAAGAAAGGGACAGATATTGGAGGAATGAGACTAAGAGAGAGAAGATTCTAGAGAGAGGTAAAGTCTGTAAGCCTTTATAGGCAAGCAAACCTCGGAGATGATGTGGAGAAAAAATGCTTAAGGGTGTTTTAAAAATAAGTTTGTGAGCTTCCTTTGTAGAAGGTGGCTTGCTACCAGGGCATGAAGGCAGGGTGTTGTTTGGACAGATATGCGACCAGGGCGAAGGTGGGCCCATACTATTGACCAAGAACTCCGAGGCCTGTCTTCCCCTTTCATGTATGTATAGAATAAACGGTTTCTTTAGGTCTGGCAGGTGTAAAGCTGGGGCTAAGAGTAACGCCTTTTGTAGGAGATGAAAAGCATGTGAAGTGGAGGAGGCCAGGGATTCATGAAGGGGGCCCTTCGCTGGCTCGTATAAGGGTTTGGCAAGAAGGGAGTAGTTGGAAATCCAAGCCCAAAAATAACCAGCAAGACCCAGGAAGGAAAGAATTTAATTTTTTGTGTTGGGGACTGGGAAAGTTTGGATAGGCTTGCAATCTTGTTTTAATACTGATTTATATATAGATAACTATAGAAAACAGAAATATAGGAAATTATCTTAATTTCACTGTAAACCTTTTGAATAACTTTTAAATACAACCATCTTTATCACATGCAATATTCTTTATATAAACTTAATTCTACATAATCATTTTTTAAAATTTTATTTTATTTTTTATTGGTGTACTGTATTTATACATCATAGTGGGATACAAACTTTTGTAGACATACATGCACACATCACCCAGTCAGCCCACACCCGATCCCCACCCCATTCTCTCCCCATCCCTCCTTCCCATGCTTGGCTTAGTGGTTGACATCTAGTATTATAGCAATTTATCCAAAATTAAAAATGATAATCTCACATAATAGTTTCATTTGTCTGATACCAAGCTTTTGATGACTTAAAGATAACATTTCAATATTTCTTTTTACTTTCTTTCTTATCAGAGAATATTTTTTTCTTTTTTTTTTTTTTAGGTGAAACTATCATATATTTATATATTTTTTTTCAGAAAAAAAAATCTATCCTAATATGGAATATGGACTCTAGATACCCAAAACGATCTTGAAAAAGAACAAAGCTAGAAGATATATATTTTCTGATTTCAAACCATATAAAGCTACAATAATTGAAACAGTGTAGTACTATTCTAAAGGCAGATATATAAACCATTGGAGTTAAATACAAGCCTAGAGCTAAATTCTTCCCTATATTGTCAAGTTATTTTTGACAAGGTTTCCACAAACATTTGGTGGTGGAAATAATAATCTTTTAACTAAATATTGTTGAAACATAATAATTACATGGAAAAGAATAAAGTTGGACCCTTACCTAATCCCATATACAAATATTAACTCAAAATAGATAAAAGACCTAAATATAAATCTTAAGACTATAAACTTTTAGGAGAAAATCTGGGTCATAAAACCTCACAACATTGAAATTGGCAGTGATTTCTTGGATATGATTTCAATGGCACAGGCAACAGAAGAGTATACAAACTCCCTAAAAAATAAAAAAGATATTGTATATCCAAAGACAATGTAAACAGAGTTAACAGTTACTAGTAGAATGGGATAAAATATTTCCAAATGCTATATCTGAAGGTATATTAATATTCCAACTAGAAATCCTAAAAATTAACAACAATAAAGGCAAACAATACCATTTAGAGATAGGTAAAGACTAACATAAGTAATGAATCTCCACAGATAACCAATCTTATTTGACTGTTGGATGGAAACTCTTGTTTCTCTGGTTCTGGTGTGTGTTACCTATTTCTTCTTTGTAGTTAATCTCCTTGAGTATTTTCTCTAGTGCTGGTTTTGAAGACATAAATTCCTTCAGTTTCTGTTTGTCATGGAAGCTTCTTATTTCTCCATTTAATTTGATAGAAAGTTTTGCTGGGTAGGAAATTTTGGGCTGGAACTTGTTTTCTTTCAGAGTTTGGAATATGTTACTCCAAGCCCTTCTGGCTCTCATGACTTGGTTTGGGAAGTCTGGAGTGATTCTAATTGGTTTGCCTCTGAATGTCACTTGGCCCTTTGCTTTTGTTGCCTTTAAGATTCTCTGCTTGGCTTCCACATTGGTCATTTTGACAATTATGTGGCGTGGGGATCCTCTTCTCCAATCCTGTCTAAAGGGAGTTCTATAAGTTTCCTGGACCTGTGTATCAACCTCTTGCTCTATGTTTGGAAAATTTTCTGCTATTACTTCCTTGAAGAGACTGTTGATCCCTTTGGTTTCACCTTCTTTTCCCTCCTCTATTCTAATTATTCTTAGGTTAGCTCTCTTAAAATGGACCCATATTTCTTCAATGTCAGATTCCTGCTGTCGGATATTTTTTCCTAGATTAGAAACTATGCGTTCATTTTTGGAATGATCATCTTCTAAGAGCGAGATTCTGTTCTCCATGTGGTCTAATCGGTTGTTTGTGCTTTGAATTGAGGCCTTTACTTCATTAATTGCATCTTTTATCTCTTTTTGGCTCTCTCTGAGTTCTTTTCAAAGCACCTCTATTATTTCTACAGTTATTTTCCTGATTTGATCTTCTAGAAATCTCTGATTTTCAGTTTTATCGGGTTCTGATGTTGTGGGGTTGTGGGCATTCATTGCTCCAGTATTATTCCTCTTTCCCATGATTTCGGAAGTTTGTGCCTTCTCTGGGTTCTTCCCTTGGGTCACTATGACTTCACTTAAGGTGTTCTGGATCTCGAGTCAGTAGTATCTCAGACCCCACTACTCCTTTACTGGGTTGTATCACAGAGTCTCCAACCCAGAGAGTCGATAGAGGCTGCTTTAGACTGTGGGGAGTGCCAGGTTGCACGTTCTCCTATGGTGTGATATATCTGCCACCGCCCCTCCCCCACTGGGTCAAGTCCCAGGGAGTACAGTACTGGGATTTCTCCTCTGTGGCCCACAATTTGACTCACTGTTCTTGAGTTCGCAGATGTAGCTGTACTGGATTTGGTGAATTCTCTGCTGCTGCCACCGGTGGCAATATGGTGCCGCTGCTACGCCCTTGGCCGTGAGGCTGGCGTATTTCTTCTTGGTTTTAATTTCCACTCTGAATCCCTGCGGCGTGTGCTAAGCTCAGCCACTGGGAGCTTTAGATTTTACCTGTGGTGAGAAATCCCGCCTGGCTGTCCCGCAGCAGCTCACCTGGCTTGCTGTAGCCGTCCAGTGACGTTGCAGCTGCCGCCGGCAGTATGGCGCTGCTGCCGTGGCCTCGGGCGTGATGCCGGTGTATCTCCTCTGTGGCTCTGAGCTCTGTTCTCAGACCGCTTTCTCTCTGGAGCCTGGTGATTTTTTTGTTTCTCTGGTAATGATGTTTTCTGGCTATGAAAGGCGCTGATTTTGTGGTAATGGAGATTGGATATTAGCGGGGTTCTTAAGCCCCGCTTTTCTCGGTCGCCATCTTCCCGGAAGTCTCCTATACAATCATTTTTAACATGCTCAGACCTTCTGCGACTTGTTTTTAGCCTTCTGATCCTATCGTTTCCCATTTGGGACAATCTTAGGATAAACCTTTTTTCTTTCCTTTTGTCCTTCCTTACCAAAATTTCCCTTCTTTATAACTTTCTCTCATCCCTTTCTGTCATAATTCCCTTCTTGAATTTATATTTTGAAATGATTCTGCATAATTTTTTAACAGAATAGTTCTCCATAGAAGAGAAGTCTAGGAGAGACAAAGCAAGCAGAGAACTAAGCCCTGTATCAAAAAAATCAATATTTTGTCTGACACCTCAAGAGCTACCCAGGCTTTCTCTTGCTAGTTAGAGGGCTGATCAGAGGGGCCTTGCCAAGCATAGGGCATCTTCAGTCTTCAGTCTTCGAGGGCAGCCACGATGGGAACAGGTTACTTCACTTCCCTTCAGAAGTGAGGGCAACATGCTTTCCAGTATTTTTCTCTTCACAGAGATGGCACAGCCCAGATGCAGATGGACTCCTTTCAGGAGTGGAGGAAATCAGGCACCTTTGTACCGGCAGGTACCAAGCCATCAGCCCCTTTCTCTCTCTGTATGAGAAGCCTTTAGTATCTCTGAGGGGGCAAAGACTTATTACCCAATGCAGGGCTATTAAATGGGCTTGTCCCTGTGTTTGTGTTTGTCTCCTCTGATGCTTAATAACCAGCCAATAGATTAAACCATAATTTTAACAAAATAAATTTTCAGAATGATATTACAGTTTGAACATCTATTACCAGGAAGCCAATGGTAGTTGTCTTAGCCTGAAGAAAACAAAGTGTATTAATCTTTAGTGACAATTTTGAAATTTTTAATAAACTTAAACCTTTAAAAAATTTAAGGCACATGCCGGGCGTGGTGGCGCACGCTTGTAATCCCCGCGCTTGGGAGGCGGAGACAGGAGGATCGCGCAGGTTCGAAGCCAGCCTCGCTGGCGTAAGAGACCCTGTTTCAAAAATATAAAATAGGTCTGGGAGTGTAGCCCGGAGGAAGGAGGGCTTCCAGGAACCCCAGTACCACCAAAAAAAAAAAAAAAATTAAGGCACATGAACTAATATGTAATAAGAGTAAACTTCTGATAGCCAAGAGCTTCAGCCAGTGTTGACCTTGGTCAGACAAAAGTTGGCTGTTATTGTTAGGATACACAGCCCAGTCATGCCAAAGATGGCGCCTCTCCAGCTTCTCTTCCAGATTGTGCTGACTACCTCATAGCCAGCCAAAGGGGGCACGGGATGCCCAACAATCAGTCCCCTGATAACACACCCACTGGGATATGAGCCACCCAATCAGTAAACGCCCCGTACTTTGTGCGATCTTCCGCTGTGAGCGGAAGCTCCCTCCTCCCAGCTGCCTGATATAAAAGGGAGCTGGGCTGTCTTAATAAAGCTTTTGCTTGCTTGCTTGCTTATCTCCGACGGCTGGCCTTGGGTATTTCCTGCACCGACCCCCCTTCATTGGTCCCGAAGACCCCCGACCCCCTTCAGTTATCCCAGGTGAACTTTAAATGTTAAAAGACGAACAGTGACACTTTTAAAGTTTATGCCAAGTGAGGCTGTAGGCTTGAGTGATATAACAGAATTTTCTGATATAGATATCAGGGTTGGATGTGTAGGAGCCTAGCTTGGTGTGAATCCAGGACAAATCTGCCATGGAGAAGGGATGTGAACTCTGATTATGCCCTTGGTCCCAGCCACCTCACGGAGAGGAGCCATGACCGAAGACACGGGGGTGGGCAAGGGAGAGTGAGATTGAGCACGAGATCTTGTTAACGGAGGACTAAAGGCTGGTTGGGGAGAAATCTGAGAAACGTGGGGGGGTAGAGATGAGAAGATGAAGGTTGCCCGGGAGGGGTTGAGGTTTGTGAAGAAGGGAGTAACATCTGTGGGAGAGAAGAACACAGAGAAAGAGATAAGCCGCTGGAGGGATTGTTGGCAGGGGGGAGGTTATGGGAAGGCAGGCGGCTGAGAAAGTGTGCTGGAGAAGCCTGTGAAGGAGGAGACAGAGTTTGTCAGAAGGCAAGCGGCTTAGAAAAAGATGCTTGTGCTGAAGCGCACGCCTATAATATCTGATTCGGGAAGAATATCAGAGGAAGGTTTTTTAGAGGGAATTGCAGCGGATTTGCAGGCTAACAGAACTTGCTGGGAGGTGCAGGAAGTCACAGATCGGGGTAAGAGTGTAGATCTCCTTCTACCCTTTTGCATGCTCGCAGTAATTGAACAAATCATGGAGGAGTAGAGGGTCAAGGGATCCCTCGGGAGGCCAACGGTTGTTATTGTCCAGAGAGTAATGAGGCCAATTTAGGTTTAATGTCTGGAATAAGGGAGAGACAGTTTAAATGATTAAGTAGACACCTTAAAGGGGCAGTATCCGGGATGGAAGAAGAGGCTCCCACAGTGAAATGTTATGAAAGAGGGAGGGAGAGGTTAAAAGAGAGAGAGAGAATGGAGAGTTCCAGTGTTTGAGGAGGTGTGGGTGAGAGAAAACCGTAAGTCCCAGACTGGTAAAGGAATAAAGGACCAAAATGGGCGTCCCCAGATGGCCGATTATTCCCAGTATCCAATAGGGTCAGATAGGCTGAAGACATCCTCAGGTCATCACCTGAGAACAGTCTGCCTGGGCCAGAGCCAGAGGTCATGGGACACCTAGCGCCAGGATTTTCAGAAAGACAGTAGTCCGACTTTATCAGTCGGATGGTAGTCGGTCAGACTTTACCAGTCTGACAGATGGTACGGATGGTAGTCAGACTTTATCAGTCGGACGGTAGTCGGTTGGACTTTATCAAGTCGGACCAACGGTATCAGAATGTTATCAGAATGGAGAGGGTTAGGAGGAGGAAGGGACGAGAGTGGAAAGAATAGCAGGGCCTGTTCTTCCTTCCCGTTATCCCGTCATTAAATGAAGCAGTAGACTATCATGGGAGTCCACCGTAGCCTTGAAGGCTGTGGTGGGGTGCAGTCTCCCCCCAAGCCTGGCGTCAGGGTAGAGCCAGATGATCACGGTCAGATACCCTGCTATAGCCAGACTCAGGCAGATAGCCTAAGGGGGACTTACCCAGCTGGCGGAGTGACAGAGATGGTCGGGATGGCCGGTGGTGGTGGGTGCGGAGAGCGAGCGCCCAAAAAGAAGGACGATGACGGCCAGCCGGGGGGAGAGCCAGGAGGAGGAAGTCCTCTAGATAGAGGGGTCTCCCTCCTGGGTTTCGGCACCAATGAAGGGGGGTCAGCACAGGAAAGACCCAAGGCCAGCCGTCAGAGATAAGCAAGCAAGTAAGCAAGCAAGCAAAAGCTTCATTAAGACAGCCCAGCTCCCTTTTATGTTAGGCAGCTGGGAGGAGGGGGCTTCCGCTCACAGCGGAAGATCGCACAAAGTACGGGGTGTTTACTGATTGGATGGATCATACCCCAGTGAGTGTATTATCAGGGACTGGTTGTTGGGCATCCCGTGCCCCCCTTGGCTGGCTATGAGGTAGTCAGCACAATCCGGAAGAGAAGCCAGAGAGGCGCCATCTTTGGCATGACTGGGCTGCTTATCCTAACAAGAGGGGTCCCCTGTGTCCCTCACAGGGGTCTCTCAGACACCCCACCCCGTTCACAGCCCTTCCCCCTGACGTCTCCTTTGAGCACCTTCAACACCTTACAGTGTGGTCGAGCACAACACTGATGAAGACAGCAAGGGACCCAAACTAGACAGAGCAGGCGGCTCCCGACCCAGCCTCCCTTTCAGCCTCCTGACCCCCTGGGCGCTCACAGCATGACTCAGGTGCAGCAGCATCTGTCCTGGGCTCACCTGGTCCCACCCCAGCAGCCTGATCTCCAGGAAGCGAGGTCGCTGCTCAGCTTTCCAGGCCTTTCCTTTTGGTCCAAGACAGTGGAGACTCAGGAGGCCTGGAATGTGAACAGACGTCCTACGAGGGCGTCTCTGCCCGCCTTCAGGTCAGCTTCCAAACTGGGCTCCTTCCTCCCCTGCTGTTTACTCACCAAGTCCCGACTGGCCCCCTAGAGTGCGGGTGCATCAGGGAGCCCCGCGGGGCAAGTTCCAGCCGATCTGAGCCCACACTTAGAGGGCTCTGTGTCCCTGCACCCCGCCTCCTGCAAGGGCCTCCTTCCTTAAACATCACGTTGAGCATGTCACGTCTCAGCTTCAATTCCCTTCTGGCTTGAATTTGCTTATCTCATTAAGATTATTTTTATGTACTTTTTGCTTGTCAGCATTTGCCCATATCATGTATTTTCCCCCTCCATTAATACCCTACACTGGCTCCTGAGACAGCCAGGTGGGTTGCTTCTTGTCATGGCATGTGCGTCTCTGCTTTTCCGTCCCCACACAAGTCATGGCCTCAGCCTGAACCAACTTGTCCTGGCTAGAGTATACCAGCACTTTCAAACCCCACCAAAGAGGTGCTTCTACTGATGAGAGGAACATGAAGAAATGACCTAGCCGGGCCTGGTGGTGCACACTTGTAATCCCAGCATTTGGGAGGCTGAGACGGGAGGATCACGGTTCAAGGACAGTCTCAGCTACTACTTAGTGAGGCCCTTTGCTACCCCGTGCGACCCTGTTTTAAAAGAAAGAATAAATACTAGGACTAGAGGTGTAGTTTGGAGGTAGAATGCCCCTGGGTTCCATCCCAAGTATCACAAAATAAAAAAAATAAAAATAAAAAAATAAAAGAACTGACCTAAGTTTAATCACTAGGGTCAGAGGCTCAAAATCTCCAGACTGTGAACCTCAACCACTCAATGGCAACAAGGACTTCCCTCTCCAGACCACCCTGTCATCCAGAAGCTTCCAGCTCCAAGTAGTCTTTATTTTGAAACATGGTCTCATTCAGTAGTTGAGGCTGGCCAGCAATGTGTGTGTGTGTGTGTGTGTGTGTGTGTGTGTGTGTGTGTGTGTGTGTGTGTTTTGGTGGTACTGGAGGTGGAACCCAGGGGCTTTCTCTCTCTGGGCTATACTCCCAGACCTATTTTATATTTTATTTGGAAACAGGATCTCACTAAGTTGCAGAGAACCTCACTAAGTAGCTGAGGCTGGCTTTGAACCTGTGCGATCCTCCTGTCTCAGCCTCCCAAGCGCTGGGATTACAAGCGTGCGCCACCACGCCCGGCTCAGCTATGTGTTTTAATAAGCTCTACTAGCACTTTTTTTTTTTTTGGTGGTACTGGGGTTCTTGGAAACCCTTCTACCTCCAGGCTACACTCCCAGACCTATTTTATATTTTTATTTGGAAACAGGGTCTCTTAAGCCAGCGAGGCTGGCTTCGAACAAGTGCGATCCTCCTGTCTCGGCCTCCCAAGCACAAGCCTGCACCACCACGCCAGGCTTCTCCTAGCACTTTTGAATTTGAAAGTGATTTCTGTAGGAGACATTGATAAGCCACTGTTTGCTCTCCATTCCCCCACCCTGGATCCACATCAGTCCTGTGAAGCAGGCCTTTTACCTGCTGTTCATGTCCCCACAACTAAAGGGAGGACTTCATAAATAATCATCTAAGGGGAAACCAAGAAATGAACCAAATTCTTCTCCCTGAAGTCTGTGTCTTCCTTCAGATGATCATTCAGACTCTCAGTTCAGGCTCTGGCAATGCATTATTATTAATATTAATATTTGCATTATTATTTTATTTTATTGTGTGGTACTTGGGATGGAGCCCAGGGGCATTCTACCTCCAAGCTGCATCCCAGCCTTATTTTTTATTCTTTATTTTGAACAGGGTCTCACTAAATTACAGAGGGCTGCACAAAGTAGCTGAAGCTATCCTTGAACCTGCGATCCTCCTGTCTCAGCCTGCCAAATGCTAAGAATAGAAGTGTGCGCCACCACGCCCGGCCTTGTTTTTATTTTTTATTTTTTTGGTACTGGGTATTGAACTCAGGGACATTCTATCTCCAACCTACACCCTAGTCCTATTTTATTTTTATTTGGAAACAGAGTCTTGCTAGGTTGATGAGAGTCTTACTACTTACTGAGGCTGTCCTCGAACATACAGTCCTCCTGTTTCAGCCTCCTAAGCACTGGAATCACAGGTATGTACCACCACACCTGGCTTCTAGCCCTTTTTTAAAATTTGGAAACAGGGTCTCACTAAGTTGCTAAGACTAGCCTCGAATCTGTGATCTTAGCCTCCCAAGCACTACTATTACAGGTGTGTGCCACCATAGTCAGCTTAATATTACCTTTGACATTATGTGTGTATCTATGTGTGTGCGTATATATGTATGCATATGTATTTTGTGGTGATAGGGATTGAACTCAGGGACATTCTATCTCCAAGTTCACCCCTAACCCTTGTTATTTATTTATTTATTTTTGGTGGTACTGGGGTTCCTGGAAGCCCTTCTACCTCCGGGCTATACTCCCAGACCTATTTTTACATTTTTATTTGGAAACAGGGTCTCCTAATCCAGCGCACATGGCTGGCTTCGAACCTGCGCGATACTCCTGTCTCTGCCTCCCAAGCGCGGGGATTACAAGCGTGCGCCACCACGCCCGGCTATTTTTTTATTTAAAACACTGTCTCGTAATCAAGCCTGTGATCCTCCTGTCTCAGCCTCCCCTGGCCTGGGATTACGGGAGTGCACCACCCATGTTTTTTTGTTTTGTTTTGTTTTGTTTTTTGGTGTTACTGGGGTTCCTGGAAGCCCTTCTACCTCTGGACTACACTCCCAGACCTATTTTATTTTTGGAAATAGGGTCTCTTAAGCCAGCATGCTGGCTTCGAACCTACGTGATCCTCCTGTCTCCGCCTCCCAAGCGTGGGGATTACAAGCGTGCACCACCATGCCCGGCCACCACCCATGTTTGACACTGCAAAGAGAGGGTGAGTTGGGAGACCCTGTGCAGAGCTCATCTTTTGGTTCTGCTTTTGCAAATGCAGGGGCATGTTTTTTGGCCCATAGGTGTAAAGTGATGGCCATTCAATGCTCCAGCCCCCAGGCACATCAGTCAAAATCACCCCCTAATTCTACTACAGTTTAAAAGACATGGGTGTAAAAATTAGCTTGGGGATTAACTTAACCACCCTCAGGGGAAGGTCAGTGTTGTCAGGACTGGCAAAGCAGCAATTTCTCCTTAGTCTCAAAACACACATCATCAAGGAAGGTGTGATCACAGGTGTCACATGGCAAAGAGCCCATGGCTGTCCCTGGGTGAAGGAGCCGTCGAGGGCTCTGGCATCG
This sequence comes from Muscardinus avellanarius, assembly GCF_963383645.1. NCBI lineage: Eukaryota > Metazoa > Chordata > Mammalia > Rodentia > Gliridae > Muscardinus > Muscardinus avellanarius. The sequence goes on along the minus strand of NC_137790.1, from coordinate 75,349,620 downwards.
CAGGAGGTGACAGACTCAGGGACAGCTCTGTTGGCTATGGCTTTGCAGGCTTCTGGACCTACTTCCTGATAAGTTGGGTCCCTCCCCTATGTGATCTCGCAGCGGAAGCCAGAAGCAGAGATATGGCAAGACTCCAGGTGCCTCCAGACTCCAAACATCGCAAGACTCAGGATGTCGCGAGAGAATTGGCATGCCTATAAAACATCGGCGCCTCCGATCCCCCACGTGACTCAGCCGGCCGATCAGGACTATGCGCAACTCTCCAGATGCGTGGCCCGTCGGTCCCTTCCCCCACGGCCGGCTGACTCTCCAGAGTGGCCGGGTCCGAATAAAACAGCGGTCTCTGATAACCCGGATGGTGTTCATGCCTCCCTCCTAAACCCCCGACTCTATCTTCAACCTAACACTTCCCAGAGCTAGAACAAGCAGCTGACATTCTCTGTCAAGTCCTCTTCCCACCTCTGTGTGCTGTGTGGCCTGGCTGGAGACGTTCCTTTGGGACCATGAAGCTGGACTAGTGAAAAGACATTAGCTTTGGACCTGCTGTAGGTACACAGTGCTCAGCTGACTTGGCCTCTGCCTTCAGCTTCTCTACACGAAGGCCCTTAACCACCACGTCCATTCCGAGCTCATTCTGGCTCGCAGCTCCCCTCCAGTGCCTCACTACTCAACCACCCAAAAGTGATATGTAGACCTTCCCATCAATGGTGAGTTCCAGAGCAGTGTGTGTGTGTGTGTGTGTGTGTGTGTGTGTGTACTAAAGATTGATCCAGGTGCCTTTTACCATCCCCAGCTTTTTTAAAAAATTTTTTATATAGAGTTATGATCTCACTAAGTTGTTGAGAGACTGGCTTCAAACTTGCAATCCTCCTGTCTCAGCCTCCCACATGCTGAGATTACAGGCATGATCCATCACGCCTAACTCAGAACAATTTTTATTTTGCTATGAAAGATATTCTATATAGATTTATAGTTGATAGAATCCTTTTACATATTTATATTTCATCCTCATAACCAAAACAATTCTCCTGGAAAGACTACACTTTATGATTTGCCACATTTCCTCAGCAAGCAGTGAATTCTAAATCCAGTTCAGAATTTCAGGTCTTTCCTCATACTTGCAAATGTATCTCACCACAAGCACCCTCCAGTTGTCCTTCCTGATTTCTTCCATTAAAGCCTGAAATCAGTAGATTGTGAAGGATTTCAGCTTCAGGTCTGCCCCCAGGCTGATAAGATTTAACAGAACTCATCTGGCTGATTCCCATGGTGCACTACAAAGGCTTCCAAGTGAGTCTCCTCCAAGCCTCTACAATTACACATTTTGTCCTTTATTAATCTTGGATCAGCAGGGCTTATGCTTTTTACCATGTAGCAGTGTTGACTCGCTAAAAGCTCTTCTTTCCCTGGCAAAGGTTCGTGACATTCCTTTACTGATTTTTTTTTGTTGTTGTTGTTTTAAAAATCTTTATAGTCAGTTATAGTCAGGCATGGTGGGTCACACTTGTAATTCACTAACTGGGAGACTGAGACAGGAGGATCACAGGTTTTTTGGGGGTTTTTTTTGGTGGTACTGGGGGTGAAACCCAGGGGCTTTCTACCTCTGGGCTACACTCCCAGACCTATTTTATACTTTATTTGGAAACAGGGTCTCACTAAGTTGCTGAGAGCCTCACTAAGTAGCTGAGGCTGGCTTCGAACCTGTGCGAGCCTTCTGTCTCAACCTCCCAAGCACTGGGATTATAAGTGTGCACCACCATGCCCAGCTAGTATCACAGGTTTGAAGCCAGTCTCAGCAACTTAGTGAGACCTTATTCTGAAATAATAAATAAAAGAGGGCTGGGGATGTAGCTCAGAGGCAGAATGCCCCAAATTTAGGGCTTGTTGTAAGCTGGATACAGTGGAGCACACCTGTAATTCAAGGGTGCTTGGAAGGCTGAGGCAGAAGATCACACGTTTGAAGCCAGACTGAGGCCTTTTTAAAAACTTTTATTTATTTGTTTGTTTTCTTATTTATTTATTTATCTATTTATTTATATGGTATTACTGGGGATTGAACCCACTGGCATTCTACCACTGAGCTACACCCACAGCCCTATTTTTTATTCTTTTTGTACTAGTATTGGAAAGAGGTTTTAAAATGTATTAATGTATCAGTATTGGGAAAGATTTCCAATTTTAAAATATATCTCCTGTATACTAAAGAAAGCCAGGGCTAGCTAGCAGGAAGGAGGGACTTGTAACTTACATTTCTAAAAGAGAAAGAAGGCTGGAGCCAGAGATGGGAGGAAATCCCAGATCCTGGAGAAACAATTTCACACATCTTGGGGGATAAAACAAAAGGTGTTCGGAGAAGGAGATGGGGCAGTCCCCCTCCCCCTTCCTGGGCAAATCGGCCTGGAGACAGCAGAGATACAGATGGGGCTAGAGATATAGGCTAACATATCTCTAGATCAAAGGACCTGCCCTGGACTTGGGCAGGATAAAGACACTCAGTAAATTGGAGTTCTTTGGCATTTCCATTCGAATTGCCCTCCCTCTCCCCGTGCCTCTCTCTCGATTTTTTAAAATCTTCAGCAACTGTCCAAGCTATGCATATTTATTCTTAGCTTAGGACAAGAATCCACGGTCTTTTTCTTCTGTTTGGGGTCATTTTGGGTTTTGTTATGGGATGGGGGTGTGTCCAGGACCCTGGCAGGGGTTCTCAGGAAAGTTTCCCCAAACCATATTCTCCCAATCAGTAACACTTTTTATTTTGAAACAGGGTCTCATTAAGTTGTGGAAAGTCTCACTAAATAGCTGATGCTGGCTATGAACCTGTGATTCTCCTGTCCCAGAATCCCAAGTACTGGTATTACAAGCATGCGCCATCATACCCGTCTTTAATTAATCAATTAATTTTTTATTTTAAAATTTGTTGGAGCCGGGCGCGGTGGTACATGCTTATAATCCCAGTATGTGGGAAACTGAGAACAGGAGGATCACAGGTTTGCGGTCAGCCTCAAAGACTCAAAACTTAGTGAGACCCTGTTTCAAAATAAAAAGAATAAAAAATAGAGCTGGGTGTGGTGGTGCATGTATGTAATCCCAGGGCTTGGGAGGCTGAGACAGGAGGATTGCACAGGTTCGAAGCCAGCCTCAGCTATTGAGTGAGGCTCTCAGCAACTTAGTGAGATTCTGTTTCCAAATAAAGTATAAAATAGGTCCGGGAGTATAGCCCAGAGGTAGAAAGCCCCTGGGTTTTACACCCAGTACAAAAAATAATAATAATAATTAGGACAGGAAAAGTGAATGGAGACTCTCGTGAGGCTGGAGGCTGTGGAGTCGGCAGAAGCAGCCTAGAATCACCAGATAATTCTCACCCTGACCTAGCCACGCAAGGGGAAAGAGACAGGCACGGTGGCACATGCTTGTCATCCCACCTACGCGGGAGGCTGAGGAGGGGATTGCAGGACCCCTTCTCAAAATAAGAAATAAACTGGTTGTGCACACTTTAATCCCAGTTCTTGAGAGGCTAAGACAGGAGGATTGCAGGTTTGGGGCCAGCATATGATAACTTAGTGAGACTTTGTCTCAAAATAAAAAATAAAATGGTCAAGGGTATAGCTCACAGGCAGAATGCCCCTGTCTTCATTCCTCAGTACTGAAATAATAAAATAAAATAAAAAATGAAAAGGGCTGTGGATGTAGCTTGGGGATGTAGCTCAGTGATAGAGTGCCCCCAATCCTGAGAGAGAGAGAGAGAGAGAGAGAGAGAGAGAGAGAGAGAAAGAGAGAGAGAGAGAGAGAGAGAGAGAGAGGCAGGCATTAGGAAATAGGGATTAGAAGGGATGAAAGCCGGGCGTGGTGGCCCATGCTTGTAATCTCAGAATTTGGGAGGCTGAAACAGGAGGATCACAGGTTAATGGCCAGCCTTAGCTACTCAGCTACTTAGTGAGGTTCTCCGCAGCTTAATGAGACCCAGTTTCAAAAAATAGAGCTGAGGTTGGAGCTCGGAGGTAGAATGGCTCTGGGTTCAATCTGAAGTTCTGCAAAAAAAAAAAAAAAAGGAATGAAAAAAAGAAAAAAAAAGTAGGGATGAATTAGAACAGCCATTAGAATAGCCAAATCTAGCTGTGACATTTTATATTTTATTTTTATTCATCTTCTTTGTGTGGTGATCCAGTGTTACTGTGCTGATAATATTCACTGTCTTTTTTTTTTTTTTTTTTTTTTTTTGGTGATACTGGGAATTGAACCCTCCAAGCTATACCTACTGCCCTATTTTTTTTTTTTTTAATCAAGGTCTTGCTAGGTTGATGAGAGTCTCACTACTTATTGCTGAGCCTGTCCTTGAACCTGTGATCCTCCTGCCTCAGCTTCCCAAGTACTGAAATATGTGTGCACCACCACCCCAGCATGTGTCTTTCTAAGAGGAGCATGTCGTTTTTCAGACTTTCCCAAACTTGTTTGATCAGATTCCTTTTTAAAATACTGTGGCTATTTACATTTGGCAAAAGAGGATTAAAGGATTCTTTATAAAAGCTTAGGAAAGGCTGCCCTGCACTCACTGTTTCTGTTAAGCGCTGCACAAATAAATCCCGTCCATACAACGCCTACGTGTTTCATTATGCAGCACTGATGCTGAGAGGCTTCTCAGCTGGTGGGAAACACGCCTCTGCCATGCTGTGCCGTGCTGTGCCGTGTGGCATGGATGCTCAGTGAAGCCAGGTCTCAAAATGCACCAGTATGTGTGGTGGAAAAGGGGATATAGGTAGAACAAGGGTTCATGGATAGCTCCTGTCTGGCATGTGGAGGCACCTCAGGATGCCTGGGGTTCAGGGCTCACCAACCTTTGTGTGACATGCATTTTTTGTGCATCTGTGATGTGTCAGACACCTTTTCCCTCGAGCAGATCACAGATCCACAGGAAGAATTGATGGGCTACAATAGATGTGACAACAGAAATTCATACACGGCCACACAAAGGTGCTGGGCAGGAGACGGTGAAAAGTTAGGCCTGAAGAACAGGAGACAGAGAATGACTAGACTGATTCCCCACACAGGACTCTTCCATTGAGTATGTCTTTTTTTTTTTTTTTTTTTTTTGGTGGTACTGGGGGTGGAACCCAGAGGCTTTCTACCTCCGGATTATACTCCCAGACCTATTTTCTATACCTTATTTGGAAACAGTGTCTCACTAAGTTGCTGAGAGCCTCACTAAGTGGCTGAGGCTGGCTTCGAACCTATGCGATCCTCCTGTCTCAGCCTCCCAAGCACCGGGATTACAAGCGCGCACTACCACACCTGGTGAGTATTTCTTTTTTCTTTTCTCTCTCTCTCTCTCTCTCTCTCTCTCTCTCTCTCTCTTTGAAGATTTAAAGAAGTTTACTAGAAAGATAGAAATACAGAAAATAGAAATACAGCTCCATACCAGACTGGCATGGAGGGGTGACTCGAAATGAATACACCCTTCTTTTTTCTTTTCCCTTGTGTGTGAGAGCACATGCTAAAGATTGAACCGAGGGGCATTCTACCACTGAGCTACACCTCCAGCCACCCTTCCTTTTTAATTTTGAAATAGGGTCTCTCTAAGTTGAGAAGGGGCTTAAATTGCCAAGGCTGACCTTGAACCTGTGATCCTCCTGTCTCAGCCTCCCAAGTCCTGGGATTACAGGTGTACATCAACACTCCCAGCTTCCATTCGGGTATTTAAAAGCCAAGTAGGAGCCGGGCGTGGTGCTACACCCTTGTAATCCCAGTGCTTGGGAGGCTGAGACAGGAGGATTGCACAGGTTCAAAGCCAGCCTCAGCTACTTTGTGAAGCTCTTAGCAACTTAGTGAAACTCTGTTTTCAAATAAAGTATAAAATAGGTCCAGGAATATACCCTGGAGTAGAAAAACCCCTGGGTTCCACCCCCAGTACCACCAAAAAATAATATAATAAAAGCCAAGTAGGAGCTGGGCATGGTGATGCACACTTGTAATCCCAGGACTTGGGAGGCTGAGACAGAAAAATCACAGGTTCGCAGCCAGCCTCAGCTACTTAGTGAGTCCATCTGCAACTTAATGAGATGCTGTTTCCAAATAAGAAATAAAATAGGTCTGGGGTGTAGCCCAGAGATAGAGTGCCTAGTACCAAAAAAAAAAAAAAAAAAAAAAAAAAAAAAAAAAGCAAGTAGGAATCTATGCAATGATACTGAATGGGGTAAGGAAAAGAAAATAGTGTGCAGAAAGGCAGAGAGGGGGGGAGCAATGTGAGTCTTGTTAGAGAGACGGGAAGAGTGTCCCGTGTTAACCAGGCAGAGACCTGCATGTGAATAGCCTTGTGCACCATGCCGGGGAGGCGCCTTTATCTTGAGGCCTAACTAAGGGAGCTGGTCCACAGCTGTGGTTTGATGGCCCTGTGGTTCAGCTAGGACACATTGCTCTGGAGGTGAAGCTGCACACTCAGTACCTCTCAGGGCAGACACAAAAACATGGAACCTCAGAGAAGCAGCAGTAAAGACAGACGCGGGAAAAGGGCCAAGGGGTGCACTTTGGGGCAGAGGCAGACAGAGATGCAGGGCAGGAATGGAAACAGGGTGGAGGCTGGAGTTGAATTAAGGGAACAGCAGTCCCCTGCTGCAGGACTCGGTGCCGCCATCAGCCGTTAAGCCCACCACACTGGTGCAGCTCTTCAATGGCTCTGCTACGTGGATACTCACGGTAGAAAAGTTACTAAAATGGAAGGCCATGTGTCCAGGCAACGCCCGAAGTAAAGGCCATAAGTCACAGAAGTTGTTGCTTGCTCAGGAATTTCCTGCAATCACTAACTGCCACCTTTCAACTTCTGTAAGCCCATCTGCCTACCCCAGCCTTTGTTCTATAAAATGAGAGCTCACGTGGAACTTGGGGCCGGAATTCATCAGGAGCTATTTTAACTTCAGCCTGCTAGTGTAATAAGCTTCCTTTGGTCCAACCTAATTCAAGGTGGGTCAATTATTCAAGAGAATGTTTTTAGCTGGGCGTGGTGGCGCACGCTTTTAATCCCAGTACTTGGGAGGCTGAGACAGTGGGATCACAGGTTCGAAGCCAGCCTCAGGTACTTAGGCTCTCAGCAACTTAGTGAGACCCTGCTTCCAAATAAAATATAAAATAGGTCGAGGGTGTAGCCCAGAGGTAGAAGGCCCTTGGGTTCTATCCCTAGCACCAAACGAGAGAGAGAGAGAGAGAGAGAGAGAGAGAGAATTTCTGCAAAACTCACCCCACCAGGACACAGCCCAGGGGCCATCGGAGGAGAGTGACTCTTGCAATTGCAACAACACATTCTCCTCTCTCCCTAGAAGGTCACCCATTTTAAACTTTCACCTACAACCAACCATCCAGGTAGTTCTAGATTCTCATCCAGGATTCTCTTCATGCTTGGGCTTCAAGGGAAAGAGGCCAGGTTTGGGGAAGGTCACAGGCAGGAGGATAGCCATGTTCTGGCCCATGTGTTATGCCAGCCTCATCCCCACACCTGTTCCACATTTGTGTTCTGACACTCCCAGACAGTGCATTAACACTCACAGGGCTGATTGTCAACATCCGGTTCTGCTGGTGCTCCCCTCCTACCACCTGGGAGGTACTGGCTAAGCCTGCACCAGCTCTCTCTCACCAGCTAAATGTGTGGTCTTCATCTAAGACTGTGTAGGAGCTCTCATGACATCCTCCACAAACAGTAGCCCCTCTTCACAGTGGATTATGAATCTGAGCAGAGAGCCATTTTTTTTCTTCTTTCTTTCTTTATTTCTTCCTTCCTTCCTTCCTTCCTTTCCTTTCCTTTCTTTCTTTCTTTTTGTGGTCCTGGGGATGGAACCCAGGACCTGTGCATGTTAGGCAAGTGCTGGACCCTAGCCCTAGAGGGCCATCTTGATCTTTAGACTGTGAGCTCTTGACTGCAGGGCTCTTGACTTATTTCAGTATTTCCAGAGCTTATTCCAGTGCCTGGCCCAGAATAGGGACTCAGTGAAGTTTGCTGAGTGAGTGAAATTTGACTGCTTGGGAACAGGGAGACCTTGGCAAGCTGCTTTACCTTCTGGAGCCTAAGCACAGATGAGATAAGGCACATACAAGGCTTTAGCATGGCACCTGGCTGATAGAAAGCACTGCTACTTTTTAAATTTTTTTTTTTTAAGAACTAGAAGAGAATTTAAGAAGGTATCTAGCCTGGCTTAGTGGTGCATGCCTTTAATCTCAGTACTTGGGAGGCTAAGACGGGAAGATTGCAGGTTCTACGCCATTGTGTGGTAATTTAGCAAGACTATGCTTCAAAATAAAAAATAAAATAGGGCTAGGGGATAGCTCAGTAGTAGAATGTCTCTGGGTTCAACCCTCAGTACCCCAGAAGGAGGTTGGAGAGGAGCATGAAGAGGAAAAGGAAGAGGAGGAGTCTGCTCTAGCCTCCTGACATCATCATCAGCATCAAACAGCATCGGGCCAGCCTCCTCATGCTGCAGGCTAAACATCACTTCAGGAAGAAGACGGCAAGAGGGGCCTCGTTCTGGGAATGCATGTTAGACTGCGTTTTAGCCCAGAGCTGACCTGCTCCAGGGCAAGTTCTCCAGAGTGCCTTCTGTCCTGGCCACACCTAAGCAGGTGAGCAGAACTAACTTGCACGTTAAAGTTAACGCTTTTGTTACCTGGACTCTCAGGAGAACATCAACGCTCCAGGCTTCTACCACCCTCTAAATAAGGAAGAAAAAAAGCAAACAGAATTGATGGTCCTAGAGTGACTATGTTCCAAAGAGGGAGTGTGTGTGAGTGTGTGTGTGTGTGTGTGTGTGTGTGTGTGTGTGTGTATGTTACTGGGGATTGAACCCAGGGACATTCTACTTCTAAGCTACACCCCCGCCATACTATATATATAATTTTTTTTTATGGTACTGGGGTTTCTGGAAGCCCTTCTACCTCTGGCTACACTCCCACGGGCTACACTCCCAAACCTATTTTATACTTTTTTATGTGGAAACAGGGTCTCTTAAGCCAATGCGGCTGGCTTCGAACCTGTGTGATCCTCCTGTCTCCGCCTCCCAAGTGCAGGGATTACAAGCGTGTGCCACCATGCCCGGCTTATTTATATATATATTTTAGTCTTGAAACAGAGTCTCACTAAACTGCAATGCACTAGCCTCGAATCCGTGAATCTTCGGTCTGGGCTTCCCAAGTCCTGGGATTACAGGTGTGCACCAGTGTGCTCAGCCCATAAATAGCCCTTGGGAAGGAATGGGCCTCCTATTCTGTCTCAAAATCGAATCTGTAAAGCCGGGCATGGTGGCGCATGCTTGTAATCCCTGTGCTTGGGAGGCTGAGACAGGAGGATCGCACGGGTTTGAAGCCAGCCTCAGCTACTTAGTGAGGCTCTCAGCAACTTAGTGAGATCCTGTTTCCAAATAAAGTATAAAATAGGTCTGGGAGTATAGCCCGGAGGTAGAAAGCTTCTGGGTTCCACCCCCAGTACCACCCCCAAAAAAAAAAAACCAAAACAAAACAACCGAATCTGTACTGTAGAACTCTAACTTGCCTTTAAATTACTTCCTCTTTTCTACATTTTGTTGCATTTGCTATGGTGGTATTTTAATTAGTATTTATGAAAAGAAAAAAGAGCACTCATGTTCCAGACTTGGCGCAAATTCCTTTCATGAAGTCTTTGAGATTTTGGTATGCTAGACTAATAAAATTAGTGGGGGACTAGTGAAAATTTATTTTTGGAATACATTTGCAATATATTTTTTCTTTGCAGGTCTGGGGATGGAACCAGGAGCATTCTACCTCTGAGCTACACCCTCAGCCCTATTTTTTTATTTTTTATTTTGAAACAGGCTCTCACTAGTTGTGGAGGTCCTCACTAAGTAGCTGAGGCTGCCCACGAACCGCGATCCTCTGGTCTCAGCCTCCCGAAGGCTGGGATTACAAGCATGCGCCACCACGCCTGGCTCGCAATATTTTTCAAATGTGGAAAGTTCATATTAAGCAATCAGTTTTTAAATTCTACCCTCAGGAGAATACCCATTTGCTTTTGTTACTGGGGCAGAGGAAGAGTAAATAGGCAGAGCAGAGAGACAGGCTGGAAACCCTGAAACCTTGCTTCAAAATAAGGAATAAAAAATAGGGCTGGAGGTGTAGCTTGAAAGTAGAATGCCCTGGGTTCAGTCTTCAGCACTGAAATAAAGAGGGGGTTCATTAATAGACCCATTTCACTGGCTAAGACAATAGCTCTGGCTACATACAGGTTTTATTTTTTAGGGGGGTATTTTTTATGATACTGGGGATGAAACCCAGGGAAATTCTAGCTCTGAGCTACACCCCCAGCCATATTTTATTCTTTTATTCATTTATATATGCATATATTTATTTTGTGGTACAGGGGATTGAACCCAAAGGCATTCTACCTTCAAGCTATACCCCTAGTCCAATTTTATTTCTTGTTTGGAAGCAGAGTCTCATTAGGTTGTTGAGAGTCTCACTACTTGCTGAGAATGTCCTTGAACTTGTCATCCTCCTGTCTCAGTCTCCCAAGTACTGGGATTACAAATGTACACCACCTCTACTCAGCCATAAAGAAGTAAAAAATTATGTCATTTGCAGGGAAATGGATGGAACTGGAGAATATTATGCTAAGTGAAACTCTTCAGGCACAAAAAGTAAAAAATCGGATACTCTCTGTAATACGCAGAAGCTAGGAAGAAAAAAGGTCATAGGAGAAACTCTAGACGAGGAAGAAACTATGGATGAGTGAATAAGATGACCTGACTGAGGGCATGGAAGGGAGGGAGAGTAATTCCCTGATCTACACACTGTACATTCACAAGCTTATCAAAGTCAATCACAAAGCCAGACATGAGGAGGGAGGGGGAGGAAGGGGGTGGGAACTGGGGAAGGGCTAAATGAGTGATGTGTGCATGTCGGCCTCTACCATCTTGTATCCCATTAAGATGTATGACTACAATGCACACACACACACACAAAAATTAAAAGCTGGGCATGGTGGCAAATAGGAGGATCACTGGTTAGAGGACAGCCTCTGTGACTTAGCAATGAAAGGATAAAGTTTGATCACACCAGAGACCACCTTGTAGCCAAGAGATTTATTGGAGGGGCCGGTATGAAAGGAAGAGAGAGAGAGAGAAAGAGAGAGAGAGTGAGTGAGAGAGAGAGAGAGAGAGAGAGGACAGACAGACAGACAGACAGACAGACAGACAGACAGAGGGGGAGAGAGAAAGAAGAATCCGGGAAGAGAGAGAGCATGTGCTGGGATCAGGGTTATATAGGGGCTTGGGGTTACAGATTGGGGGCTAATAGGCTAGGAGAAATGCCCTTTGAACTAATTGGCTAGAGTCCCATGGGAGGGGGTCCTGCGGCCAGGTAATTGGCTCGGGGTCAGTGGGGAATGTCCCTTTCACTGATTGGCCAAGGGCACCAGGAGGGGGCAGGTCTCCCAGGCAAGTGACCAGGTTTCAGAGGGGGATGGTAGCTTAACTGGTCAGACCAGGGCCTTTCAGGACACTTAGCTTATGGGGGGGGGGGGGATCTGAAATAAGAACCGAATTCATCTAACAAGCAAGACCCCATTTAAAAAAAAAAAAAGCCAGGTGTGCTGGCACACCCTTGTAATCCCAGTGCTTGGGAAGCTGAGACAGGAGGATAGCACAGGTTCGAAGCCAGCCTCAGCTACTAGTGAGGCTCTCAGCAACTTAGTGAGACCCTGTTTCCAAATAAAGTATAAAATAGGACTGGGGGTGTAACCCAGAGGTAGAAAGCCCCTGGGTTCTATCCCCCGTACCAAAATAAATAAATAAATAAATAAATAAATAAAGCTGGGGATGTAGCTCAGAGGTAGAACGCCTCAGGGTTCAATCCCTCATACCAAAAACATAAATAAAAACATAAATAGAGCCAGGCGTGGTGGCTCACGCTTGTAATCCCAGTACTTGGGAGGCTGAGACAGGAGGATCATGCAGGTTCGAAGCCAGCCTCAGCTACTTAGTGAGGCTCTCAGCAACTTAGTGAGTCCCTGTTTTCAAATAAAGAATAAAAAAATAGGGCTGGGGGTGTCGCTCAGAGATAGAATGCTCCTGGGTTCCATCTCCAGTACCACAAAAATAAATAAGTAAATAAATAAATAAACAAATAATAAAAATAAATACATATAAAAAGAAGAGAATTTAAACCATAACTTATGACCAAACTGTATTTAGTGGGCTAACACTAGTAACTCTCTTAGATCAGTTTTCTCTCACCAAGTGTGATGTGAATGTTTGTTATATAAGATATAGACCGATAGGTGGGGAGACCCTGTCAACACCTGCGCTCATGTGGCAGTTGAAACTCTTTTCACATCCCTCCCCCAGTGGCATAGAGAATTTATTCATTTATTTTCCTTTTAATTTCTAATCTCTCTACATAATATAGATTATATATAGATTAGAAATATATTAAAATATATTATATTAGAAATAGGTTATATATTATTAATATATATTATATATTAGAAATATATTATATATTAGAAATATATATTAGATATGTTAGTGCCACGGACTTTTTGCTCAGTTGGGGGCGCGAGTCCACTTGCGATCGATCTCAGAAAAGATAGGGGAGGATAGGGTGCCCGTACTGCAGCCACTTATCTGCAGCGATTCTTTCCCTTCTAGGAAATAAATTTTTATAAGTTCCTATTAGCGGCGCTTCTGGAAAGAACCTGACATGGATCAATGCTTCTTGTGCAATCGAACACTTTATTCTAGACACAAGATTTTTTATATATTCCCATCTCCCAGTGATTTCTCTAGTAAAAAAGTGCAAAACACCCAAGGTACAATAGAGATATACACATGCAGATTACCAACCCTGAACAAGACAAAAGTAAGGCCTGTGATATCACAGGTCTTTGTGATTGAAATCAGTCCCATTACCCCAGGTGGGTCTTGTGCTTCGATTCAGCCCCTATGGCCTTGCAGCTGCAGAGGCTTTTAATAGGCTAATTCCAGAAGAACAAAAGTCACACCCAAAATCTCTTGAGGAGTCCAGTTTTTAAGAGTTTTCTTTAACCCTTTCGGAACTTTTATTCCTAGGGCTTAGTCCAATGTCCTTCTCTATCTAGCAACCTCCTTTGAGCTGAATGGGGGGCGAAGTCCGAGATTCCAGCTTTCATAGAGTTGGCGTAGGGAAATCCGTGTACCTTTATGATGATTTAGAGGGTTTCGATGAATGTCTGCTGGATTCTGTCTGCAACACCATCTGCTGTCTGAAAGCTTAAGCAAACTTATAACACAGTTTAGCAGGTAAACACCAAGAAATAACATGAAGTTTTTAGATTTAGTTGTCAGATGTACTTCTCTAGCAGCTGAGCACTTTTCCTCAAACGATAGGCTTATTAACCAGGTGGTGTCGCCCTGTCTCCAGGCAGCGCTATCACTAGGTGCAAAGGTCAAGATTCCTTTCAGCCCTTGGCTCTATTAGAATGAAGGTCAAAGATAGGGAGGAGTTCTGCATTTGTAATTACTGAATGGAATGCTGCCACTGCATCTAAATTCCAATTAAATTTTATTACCATTTGAACAAAGCCAAGGACGTTTACCAGAAAGTTTATTTTCCACGGACTCAGTTTCTCTCACAGTCCTGATCTTACACCACTGGAGCAATTCGTGTGGAGAGTTAAAAGAATCATTACCAAAAGAATAATAGTTATGAAAGAATATCTAAGAGTGGAGGAGTTTTGGCCAGAGACGATGCCCTCTCTCGGGGCTAATCGCCAATATGACTACGTGGGATTTTTCACACGCAGATGCCGAGAGTTAGTGGGCGGTCTCGGCATGTTAGAAATAAATTATATATATATATATATATATATATATATACCTACTGGGGGATATTGGGAGTTAAACCCAAGCAAGACCTCTACCTGGTAGGTAAGTGTGCCATTATTGGGAAGAGTCTTCAAAATGTCTTAATGTAGCAGTATTGGGAAAGATTTTTAATTTTAAAATATATCTTTGGTAGTGAAGAAAGACAGGAACTTCGGGGAGAGGCTGCAGATTTCCAGGTACCATGGGTAATTAGCAAGGGAAGAGAAAAAGCCCAAGAGCCTAGGACCTTTTCACATTTCTAAAGAGAGGCAAACTCAAGGATGTGGGGGAAATCCCAGACTCCAGATAACACCTCTTGGAGTGTAATGAAAGGCCTGGGAAGATCTGGGCTGGAGGCAGTGCAGGATACCTGGGTTAGAGATAGGTCAAATGACCTGCCACGGATCTGGTTGGGCTGGCTATAAGAATACTCTGCGTACAGGAATCTTTGGTGAATTCATTCAAACCATCCCCTCATGCCACTCCTGAATGGCATGGGGCTGTAACTGCCTTCTGTATTTCTCTTTTTAATAAACTAAATCTTCAGCAAGAGTCCGGGATATTGCATATTTATCCTTAGCTCAGGACAAGAACCTGCAGGGTTTTTTTTGTTTTGTTTTGTTTTTTGTTTTTGGTGGTACTGGGGATGGAACCCAGGGGCTTTCTACCTCCGAGCTATACTCCCAAACCTTTTTTATATTTTATTTGGAAACAGGGTTTCACTAAGTTGCTGAGTGCCTCACTTAAGTAGCTGAGGCTGGCTTCGAACCTGTGCGATCCTCCTGTCTCAGCCTCCCAAGCGCGGGGATTACAAGCGTGCGCCACCACGCCCGCGAACCTGCAGTTTTTATGGGAATTGTTTCTGGGAGCCTAACAAAGGTCCCCGGGGACAGTTCTCCCAAACAGTAACCCTCACCCCAAACCGTAACATCTTAAGCCGTAACAGTAAGCACTCTATCTCTGAGCTACATCCGCAGCCCAAAAAAGTACTCATTCTGAATTTCAATTTTCTTGCCTGTTAAGTGAAAATCACAACAATAACTCAAGGAGGTGGTTGTGAATCCAAGTGAGACCAGAGAGACATAAGGAATAAAAGTGTGTCTTCGTAAACTATAAAACACGGTACAAATGTCATTTCTCTCTTTGCTCTTCATTCAAAATGCCAGAGAGTAAAAAGGTCTGGAAAGATGTCCAGAGGCAAAGAATGATCCAAGGCCCTTTTCCCCTGCCCGGGGCCTGGCACACCTCCACCCAGCTGCTGGCTGGCCCACCAGGGAGGGAGCGAGGGAGTGTTGTGTCCCTGGCTCCGGGGTGGGAACACAAAGTGCCCCTCGCCCTCTCTTCCAGAATCAAGGTGTGATGCTCTTATGAGGAGCCCAACAGTACCCCTGCCTGCCAGATCCGCATTCTGGATTGGCCTTTTGGAGACTTCCCTGAGAACCGATGACCAGAGGTAACCTCATTTCTGTTGGAACTGGCATTGTGAGTTTTATGTGACTGGCTCTCTAAAAACACCTCGGGATACACAGGTTGTCCCAGAACTGGGGACTCCATGGACAGAGCCAACCCGAACTGCTGGACCTTACAGCAAGGACCTTACAGCAAGTACTTCAGAAAGACTACGGGGCCAGAGCACACCCTAAGTTATGAGATGCTACTCTGTGGAGAATTCTCTTTTCACGCTTTATTTTCCTTTACTCTTTGGGAGAGAGTTGTTCTTACATACTGATTGTCTGTAGGATTGAGGGGAAAAACAAAAGGGGGGCTCATCATAATCCCAGTGAAACGGGGGTTTCTTGCGAGAAAACCCCGGCGAGTTCTTGTCTACGGAGAGCGAAGAATGACACCCACAGACCTCAGGAAGGGGAGTAAAAGGTTTATTGGAAGCAGCAGGGAATGGGGCAAGGGTGGCTGAACACCCCCAAAGGGTCTGGAACAGCTGCCTTCAGGACAATACTCGAGAGTAGCCCAAGCCAATTGCTTTCAGGTGCAGGCTGCTTTCTTCCGGAGTCCGCACAATCTGCCAGAAGGGAATAGAGAAAAGTGGCCGAACACCCCATAGGGGCTGTCGGAACTCCGGGGTCCAGTAGCTGCCTTCAGGGTCACTACCCGAGTGTCGCCTGAGCCAAGTGCCCATCAGTTGCAAACTACTTTCTCCCAGAGTCCACGCTATCTGCCAGAAAAGAGGTGCAGGTCACCCCTAGGGGCCTGGTCAGCCATGATGTCCAGCAGAGGCCTTCAGGTCACTACTCGAGAGTCGCCCGAGCCACGTGCCCTCAGATGCACTCTGCCTTCTCTCAGGGCCAACACGACCTGCGAGAGAGAGAGAACAGCTCCCCAAAAGGGGAGGGGGTCCCGAGTGGGAAAGTGACCCACTTTTGCCATCTGACTGGCTGATGCCTGACCGCTTGCAAGTCCGTTTGTGGTTGTGGTGACTCCAAGGAGAATTTGCATAGGACATTTGCAAGTTCTTTGAAGGGTCTCCTTTCAGGAATGGCCAGACTTGCTGGGTGGGTTTGTTGATTAGGAAACTCAGGATGGCTTTGTGAAGCTCTGGTCTTCTTATCTCTGAGCCTTTGGAGTTTCAGGAATTTGTTGCCCCTCAGGGAACTCAGGAAATTAGCTTTTTTCTACCAAGGCCTTTTCCCTATCTGCCTATTTCCTTTCTATCTCCTCACCAGCACTTGGGAGGCTGAGACAGGAAGATCACGGTTCACAGACAGCCTCAGCTACTACTTAGTGAGGCCCTTTGCAACTCAGTGACACTCTTTCAAAATAAAGAATAAAAAATAGTGCTGGGGGCGTATCTTGGAGGTAGAATGCCCTGGGTTCCATCCTCAGTACCGCAAAAAAAGGAGGTCTTATCAAAAATATGTGAAAGAGCCAGACATGATGACATATGCCTGTAATCCCAGTACTTGGGAGACTGAGGTGGGAGGATCACAGGTTGAGGCCAGCTTCAGCTACTTAGTGAGGCCCTCCACAACCTAGTGAGACATGAGATCCTGTTTCAAAATAAAAAATGAAATAGGGCTGCACAGCTCAGAGGTAGAATGCATTCAGGGTTCAATCCTAAATAGCACAATACGCGCGCGCGTGTGCACACACACACACACACACACACGCACACACACAGAAAGGGAGAGAGAGAGAGCAAGCAATATCAAGCCAACAAGAAAAGATATATTTGAAATAAGAAAGTTTTCATATGAAACATGAGTTCAAGAGGGAATCAGACTTATTTCTGTTTTCTGACAAATAGATTCAGAGTCAAGATTTCATATATATATATATATATATATATATATATATTTTTTTTTTTTTTTTTTTGAAACAGGGTCTCACTAAGTTAATGAGAGCCTCACTAAGTAGCTGAGGCTGGCTTTGAACCTGCGCGATCCTCCTGTCTCAGCCTCCTAAGCCCAGCTAGAGTCAGAGTCTTTGACCCAGGCTAGGAGTGGTGGCACACACCTGTAATCTTTAGTACTTGGGAAGGTGAGACAGGAGGATCTCAGGTTTGCGGTCAGCCTCAGCAATTTAGCAAGGCCCTGTTTCAAAATAAGAAAAATAAGCTGGGCGTGGTTACATACTCTTGTAATCCCAGAATTTGGGAGGCTGAGACAGCAGGATTGCAGGTTCTCAGCCAGCCTCAGCTACTTAATGGGGCCTTCCCCAACTTAGTGAAACACTGAGTAGAAGAGGCCCAGGTGTACCACAGGGCAGCATCTGTCCTGACCAGCCCACTGCTGCTGCTGCAGCTGGCTGTCTATCAGTGGTCCACCCCGAAGGCCACTTGCCATACAAGGCTTAAAATAAATGCCCTCCAGCCAAGGAACAGTGGCCCATGCTTGTAATCCCAGTACTTGGGAGGCTGAGACAGGAGGATCACAAGTTCAAAGCAACTTGTGAGGCCTTCCACGACTTAGTGAGACCCTGTTTCAAAAAATAAAAAATGAAATAGGGCTGGGGGTATACACCTCAGAGATAGAGTGCCCCTGGGCACAATCTCAATCCCCAGTGCCACAAAATAAAGTAAGATAAAGGAAAGCCCTCTACCTTCTTCTCTCTATGGCAGCTCTCTTCCTACTTGGCCTATTAAAATTGTGAAACAGCTGAAGCCTTTCCAAGGTCAGGGCTGTTCAGAGTTAGAGTTTCCTTGGGTTCTGTTCAAATGCCACCTCTGACACACTGCTGTTAATTCTTTCCCTAAAGCCCTGAAGGGATTTGTGTCAGTATTGGAAAGTTGTTCCTGGATTGATTTCCAAAAGGCAGTCTGAGCCTGGGTGCTGCGCAGGCGCTCGGGCAGGGAGGGGGCCGCTCTTACACTGCAGAGCTCCCTCCTCTCTCTGCCTTTGTCCTAATGTTTACCCAGAGTAAAGCCTTTAGCCCTGAAAATATGTAGAGACAATTGAAAATCCTAAGACCACAGTGACTCAGCCTCGTGAATTTTAGAACCGTAAAGATAGCAAAAGCCTTACGCCTCTCTCTTAAGAGATCACACACAGCGACACTCACCGTAATCTGTGCCTCTATTTCCCTGCGACCCTTTGGGACCCAGAAAGGTCAACTCTGTGCTGCTTCAAAGCCTCTATCGTTGATGGGCAATGAGTACAACCCAACAGCACAGAGGTAAAAGCAAGCTAGATTACTGACCCCTGGACTTAGCAAGTGCACTGCCTGGAGACAAAGGAATACGTCTAGGAAATAAGTTACGAGCCCATTGCCTTGGTAACGCTTCTGAGAACATACCTATACAAAATCTGTATTTAAAGGCTGGGGCAGGAAAGGGGGCAGAGTTCCCTTTTTGTGTTTTCCAGCGTGGCTGCCAAGCACACTGCTTTTCTTCTCTTCTCTTTCTATTTCCTACTGATTTTGTAATAAAGATTATTGAAACCACAAGCTGGCCGGGCATGGTGGCGCACACTTGTAATCCCCGCACTTGGGAGGCTGAGACAGGATGATCGCGCAGGTTCGAAGCCAACCTCAGCTACTCAGTGAGGCTTCCAGCAACTTAGTGAGACCCTGTTTCCAAATAAAAATATAAAAAAGGTCTGGGCGTATAGGCCGGAAGTAGAAAGCCTCTGGGTTCCACCTCCAGTACCACCAAAAATAAAAATAAAAAAAAAGAAACCACAAGCCGTCATTTTTTAATTTCCCAACTCAACAAATCTTAGTTGAATTAAGGAAGAGCCCACAGTGCTGTTATAACCACAAAAGTATTAAGAACTTATAGTGTCTTTCTTGTAGATCTCAGAATCTCCCACACTTCTGTGGTCAGAAAGATGGCTTCCCAAGGGAAGCTGAGCTGGACTTCTTAGTTCAGCTTTTAGACACAGTGACAAGGACAGAAGGTCAGTGGTGACATGAGCTAATCATAGAAGATGGAATCAAGAATAGGCACAAAATCTGGAGCACTGGATCAGACTAGAACTGTCGGCAGCTCTTGCTATGGAGTGGGTTGTTCTGCGCAGATCCAGTAGCTGCTCCTTCTCTTGATTAGCCACGTCACTAAAATATTCTCTTACTGGAGAGAACACAAGACTCCTGAGAAGTGGTTTTGTTTTGGTTTGAGGTACTGGGGATTGAACTCAGGGGTATTTTATCTCTGAACTAACCCATAGCCCTTTTTTTTTTTTTAAAGTCTTCTATGTTTTATTATTATTATTTTAAACACAAGAAAACACAATTATTTAAGTCATTTTTAGAACTTTTACAAAAAGTAACAGCATAGCCCTTTTTTAAAATTTATTTTTTTTTGAAGATTTAAAGAAGTTTATTAGAAAGATAGAAATACAGCCCCATGCCAAAATGGCATGGGGGGTGACTCGAAATGAATACACCCTAAAATTTATTTTTAACTTTTTTTTTTTTTTTTTTTTGCAGGTCTGGGGATGG
Organism: Muscardinus avellanarius; assembly: GCF_963383645.1. NCBI lineage: Eukaryota > Metazoa > Chordata > Mammalia > Rodentia > Gliridae > Muscardinus > Muscardinus avellanarius. The sequence goes on along the minus strand of NC_137790.1, from coordinate 75,329,878 downwards.
AACCCAGGGACATTCAACCTCTGAGCTACATCCTTGCCCTAGTTTTTATTCTTTATTTTGAAACAGGGTCTCACTAAGTTACAGAAGGCGTCCCTAAGTAGCTGAGGCTGTCTGCAAACCGCAATCCTCTGGCCTCAGCCTCCCGAATGCTGGGATGTGCCACCACGCCCAGCTATTTATTTTTAAATTTTGAAATAGTCTCACTAGGCAGCTGAGGCTGGACTTGAATCTGCGCTCCTCCTATGTCAGCCTCTCAAGTACTGGATTACAGCTGTGCACCACCTTGCCTGGCTCAGCAGTGCCAACACTGTTGTGCTGGGTCCACTTTTGACTTCTCTCTTCCTCGATGCTTAGGAAATGCATGAGCCACGTGAAAGCACACGCACCGGCAGAGGTCGGGAGAAATGCTGAGACAAAGCACTTATGTGGGAAATCTCATTGTGGACATGTGAGACCACTGCCTTCCTTTTTGGGCCTCACTGTTGAGGGAACATGACCGTGGGGACCATAATAGTCATCTGGCCCAGCCTCCCACCCCATTTGCCTTAAGCTAGCTGTCCATGCCAACTGTAGCAACCTTTCAGAAAAGGAGATTCCACAGGGGCTGAGAAAACTGGCTCAAAAGATGAAGAGCCCATACTTTAAAAGATACTTTCTGATGGGTGTGGTGGCACACTCTTGTAATCCAAGTACTCAGGAGATGAGACAGGAGGATCACAACTTCAACGCCAACCTCAGCAATGTAGGGAGGCTCTCAGAAACCCAGTGAGACCCTGTTTTTTTTTTGGGGGGGGGATACTGGGAATAAAACCCAGGAGAAGTCTACCTCTGAGCTACCCCAGCCAGCCATATTTTTTATTCTTTATTTTGAAACAGGGTCTCAATAAGTTGCAGAGGGCCCCACTAAGTAGCAAAGGCTGTCCGTGAACCACCATCCTCCTGTCTCAGCCTCCCGAATGCTGGGATTTCAAGCATGCACCACCACAACCGGCATCCCTGTTTTCAAATAAAGAAATAAAATCAGGCTGGGGACATAGTTTGGAGGTAGAATGCCTGGCTATTTTCTTAAATTAATATTTTTTTAATCCACCAAATTCAAAATGTAATAATGTCACAAGTATAAAAACTCAGAGCCGGGTGTGGTGGCGCACGCTTGTAATCCCAGCATTCAGGAGGCTAAGACTGGAGGATCGTGGTTCACAGACAGCCTCAGCTACTTAGTGAGGCCCTCTGCATTTCAGTGAGACCGTGTTTCAAAATGAAGACTATAAAATAGGGCAGAGGGTGTAGCTTGGAGGTTGAATGTCCCTGGATTCCATCTGCAGACCTGCAAAAAAACAAACAAACAAAAAACTTAGTTTGTATTTTTATCTTTGTACATTTTCAAAATCTTGTGTGTATACTGAGAACACCTCTCATTTTGGATTAGTCACATTTCAGGGGCTAATACTCGCATGAACCTCAATTGTAATGAAAGACTCCGATTTGCACTTTCTCACTGTCTAACACCTCTACCTGTGGAGGAGTGTTGAGAATTGTCTGAGTATTCAAACTCTATTCTTATTCTTAAAGGTTAGATTAATATACACCACTTTACTCATTACCAAAGACTGAGGTGTGAGACCAGCACTATGTCAGACCCTAGATAAAGGAATGCAGGCTATTTCTTCTTCTCCTTTGCCCCCACATATGCCTGGGAGAATAGGAAGGTTTTGCTTATAAAAACCCTCTTCCAAAAGTGTCAAAATACAGAATACTGCTAAGATTTATACTTAGGTTTCAACAGTCCCTCTCAGAAATGCAATGCTTTTTCTCTGGATGCAGATTTTGCAGTAAGAGCAGACTCTGGATCAGGGGCTATCTAGGAATTGAATCTGGTCATAAACATGTTTTGTTTTAGTTCTGACAGTGTGTGTGTGTGTGTGTGTGTGTGTGTGTGTGTGTGTGTGCGTGTGTGTGTGCGTGCGTGCGTGCGTGTGTGTGTATTATTGGGGATTGAACCCAGGGGCATTCTACCTTTGAGCTACAACCCTAGCATTATTTTTATTCTTTTATTTTTGGGAGGGGGGGTTGGTGGCACTGAGGGTGGAACCCAGGGACCTTCTACCTCCAGGCTATACTCTCAGACCTATTTTATATTTTATTTTGAAACAGGGTCTCACTAAGTTGCTGAGAGCCTCACTAGTAGCTGAGGCTGGCTTTGAACCTGTGCGATCCTCCTGTCTCAGCCTCCCAAGCGCGGGGATTACAAGCATGCACCACCATGCCTGGCTATTCTTTTATTTTGAAACAGAGTCTCACTAAGTAGCTGAGGCCCTTGCTAAATTGCAGGCTGGCCTCAAACTTTTGATCCTCCTGTCCCGGCCTCTGGAGTATTGAGATTAAAGGCATGTGTAGCCATACCAGATTGGCTACAGTAAATTATTTATGTATGTACATATGTATGTATGAATTGGTACTGGGGATTGAACTCAAGGGCATCTTACCTCTGAACTACACCCCCAGATCTATTTTTTATTATTTATTTTGAAACAGGGTCTCACTGTAAGGATTTGTGGAGATGCTGTGGAGATTATGAAAGGAAGCAATCGGACAGCTATGTACAGAATCTGTTTTTAATCAGGAAAAGAGCTCGCCCCCACTTGGGGATGGGTCAGCCAGTTGTGGGGGAGGGCCCAGTTCCAATCGGCCAGCGGAGTCACCTGCCTGGCTGGGCAGAAGTACTTCTGCTTTTAAGCCGGTATTTTGGGGGGGGTGGGACTAAGCATGGGAAGGCCAATTCTCTTGTGACATCTGTAGTCTAGCGGTCTCAAGTATGTCTTGTGAGGCCTGGGGTCTCAAGGCACCTGGACTCGCAATATCTCTGCCGCCAGGGTTCTGCCTTTTGTCCACACTGCGAGATCACGTAGGGGATGGGAGGGACCCTGATTTATCTCTCACTAAGTTGCAGAAGGCCTCAGTAAGTAGCTGAGGCTGGCCGAAAACCTGTGATACTCCTGTCTCAGCCTTGTAGTTGGGATTACAAGTGTATGCCACTATCCCTGCAAATAAAAAATATTTAATTTTAAAAAATAGTCCTAGCTGCCGGGTGTGGTGGTGCACGCTTGTAATCCCAGTATTCAAGAGGCTGAGACTGGAGGATCGTGGTTCACAGACAGCCTCAGCTACTTAGTGAGGCCCTCTGCAATTTAGTGAGACCCTGTTTCAAAATAAAGAATTAAAAAAAAAAAAAACAGGGCAGGTGGGTATAGCTCAGCGGTCTAATGCCCCTGGGTTCCATCCTCAGACCTAAAAAAAAATAATAATAATAATCCCAGCAGGGCATGGCCGCTCATGCTTGTAATTCCAGTGTTTGGGAGGCGGAGACAGGAAGATCCTGGTTCGTGGACAGCTGCAGCTACTTAGTGAGACCTTTTGCAAATTAGTGAGACCCTGTTTCAAAATAAAGAATAAAAAATAGCTTGGAGGTACAATGCTCCTGGGTTCCATCCCCAGTACCACAAGGGGAAAAAAGAGTCCTAAATAATTACGCCAGGCATGGTGGTGCATGCCTATAATCCCTGTACTTGGGAGGCTGAGACAGGATCACAGGTTCTAGGCCAGCCTCAGAAACGTAGCAAGATCCTAAGTAACCTAGCAAGATTCTGTTTCAAAATATAAGATATAATAAGGCTGGGATATAACTCAGAGGTAGAACTCCCTTGGGTTCAATCTCTAGTATCTCTTTCTCTCTCTCTTTCTCTCTCTCTCTCCAACCCCCCCTTCCTCTCCCTCTCTCTCTCACACCCCCTCCATATGTAAACATTTAAAACTTTCATTTTAAAACCCAGTTTTTGAGCTGGGCATGGTGGTGCATGCTGTAATTCCAGTATTTGGGAGGCTGAGACAAGAGGATCACAATTCAAGGCCAGTCTCAGCAACTTAACAAGGTCCTAGCCAGGTGTGATGGCTTACACTTGTAATTCCAGCATTCAGGAGGATGAGACAGGAGGATCACAGTTCTCGGACAGCCTCAGCTACTACGTAGTGAGACTCTTTGAAACTCAGTGAAACCCTGTTTCAAAATAAAGAATAAAAAATAGAGCTGGGGATGTAGCTTGGGGGTAGAATGCCCCTGGGTTCCATTCCCAATGTCAAGCACACAGAAACAACAACAACAACATAACAACTTAATGAGACCCCATTTCAAAATAAAAAGTAGGGCTAGAGTGTTGTTGTAGCTTGGAGGTAGAATGCTCCTGGGTTCAATCCCCAGTAACACACACACACACACACACACATACCCCAAAGAAAGCACGCATACACAAGTTTTCTGGTGCTTTTTGGAAAAAGCGAGATTTGGTTTCACTGAGCCTTCCTGGCAGCAGTTAGTTGGAGTGGAGTGGCAGTGGCAGTCCTTTCTCTGGCTAGGGCAGGCACTCTTCATGTATCTGTGGTCCCTATCTGGTCTTCTGCATGCCTTTACTTGACCCTGTGGAGGACCCAAAATTTGTTACTCTGTACCCTTCAGCAGGTAGTCACAGAACATCTTCTCAATTGCAAGTGATATGGCAATTATGATTGTGATATTTAGTTGGTATTTTGTTTATGTAACAAAGCCTGTATCACATTGGATCATTGGATTTCTTTTTTTTTCAAAATTGGAGATTAAACCCCGGGGCTGCTGGGAGTGGTGGCGCACGCTTGTAATCCCCGCGCTTGGGAGGCTGAGACAGGACGATCACGCGGGTTTGAAGCCAGCCTCAGCTGGTTTAAGAGACCGTTTCCAAATAACATATAAAATAGGTCTGGGAGTGTAGTCCAGAGGTAGAAGGCCCCTGGGTTCCATCCCCAGTACTACCAAAAAGACCAAAAAAACAAAACAAAATAAAACGCCAGGGGCATCTATCTCCGAACTACACCCCCATCATTATTGTTTTTTTAATTTTTTAAATTTTTTTTTTTTTGCGGGTTTGGGTATGGAACCCCAGGGCATTTGACCTCCGAACTACACCCCCTGTCCTATTTTTTATTCTTTCTTTTGAAACAGGGTCTCACTAATTTGCAGAGGGCCTCACTAGGTAGCTGAGGCTGTCCGCGAACTGTGATCCTCCCGTCTCAGCCTCAGGAATGCTGGGATTACAAGCGTGCACCACTATGCCTGGCTTCTTCTTTTTTATTTTGAAACAGGATCTCACTAAGTAGTGGGGCTGGCTGCAGACCTGTGATCCTCCTGTCTTAGCCTCCCAAGTACTGAGATTACAAGCGTGTGCCACCACACCCAGCCCATCTTTTATTTGTGTGTGTGGGTCTGGGGATGGAACCAGGGGCATTCTACCTCCAAGCTACAACCCCAGGCCTATTTTTCTTTATTTTGAAACAGGGTCTCAACTAAGTTGCCGAGGGCCTCACAAGTTGCTGAGGCCACAAACTGCGATTCTTCTGTCTCAGCCCCCCAAGTACTGGGATTACAAGTGTGAGCCGCCACGCCCAGCTTCTAGCCCTATTTCTTATTCTTTATTTTGAAACAGGGCCTCACTGAGTTGCAAATAGCCTCACTAAGTAGCTGAGGCTGTCCTCCAACCGGGATCCTCCTATCTCAGCCTCCCAAATGCTGGGACTACAAGTGTGCGCCACCACACCTGGCTAGCCCATTTTGATTAAAAGCTAAGCACAAAGATGGGAGCATGACACCATGAGAAAAGCCTTTGGAGGATGGATGGAGAGCTCAGGCTTAGGGAGGACAAGACTGGAAATCAGAGGACTAGCTGGCAACCAGAGAACTACTCCAAGCAATTATCTGCTTGGCTTGCCAACAGTACTGCCTTTGCCAAGTATAACTTGAATTGCCAAAAACAATGAGTAAATGGTTGCCAGGATCTCCAGGACTGGAAACACACCAAATCAGACCTGGGACATGGCCAAAGATTGGTCTCTTTGCTATGCTTCTCTCAGATGAATTGATACTATTGGGCTGTGGACTTCATGAAATGCCTTCATCTGTTCTCTTCCTGGAGTATATGAAAAATTGGTTTAAGATCTAATGACTTAAACCAAGGTGTGGTGGCATATACGTGTAATCCCAGCATTTGGGAGGCTGAGACAGGAGGATCGCACAGGTTCAAAGCCAGCCTCAGCTACTTAGTGAGGCTCTCAGCAACTTAGTGAGACCCTGTTTCCAAATGAAATATAAAATAGGTCTGGGAGTATAGCCTGGAGGTAGAAAGCCCCTGGGTTCCACCCCCAGTACCACCGAAAAACAAACAAATAAAGAAACAATATAATGAGACCCTGTTTCAAAAAGAATAAGCCGGTGTGGTGGCACACACATGTAATCCCAGTACTTGGGAGGTTGAGACAGGAGGATCGCAGGTTTGCGGCCAGCCTCAGCTACTAGTGAGGCCCTCTGCAACTTAGACCCTGTTTCAAAAAAATAAAGAATAAAATATAGCTAGGAGTATAGCTTGGAGGTAGAATGCACCTGGGTTCCACTCCAGTATTGAAAAAAAAAAAAAGGGCTGGGGGTGTAGCTCGGAGATAGAATGAGCCTGGGCGCACACACATGTGCGTGTGTGCACACACACACACACACACACACAAACACACACACACACACACACACACACACACACACACACACACACAGGCTGTAGCCATGGGCAGAAGAGAAGAAAGGACCAAGGAGGAGAGAATCTATGTGCCTCTTTCTGGTTAAATGAGGAGTCGAGGAATTTTGAAAGGAAAACAGGCCCGATACTTATTCTCTTACAATGATCAGGGAAAGAAAACTTTCTTGCTAAAAGTTTCTGTGTGTATCTTTACAGCTTGTTAAGACTTTGTGGTGGAGTGGAGTATCATCTTTATACCTGAAATCCAGTAATGGGAAAAGGAAAATAAGTCTAAGAACCAAGTTTAGGGCAAGGGCGTACCTGGGTCCAGGAAGGAACTGGCTCTCCAAATAACGAAGTCTGTCTGATGAACCCATTTTCTGTATCCCCTGACAGTACCGGCAAATGGTGCTTGTGGCTGCCGTGCTTACCTGAGATAACTAACCCATAGATTACAGTCTTAAAGGATTTTCACCAATGAACTCAAAGTATTTTTTGCAGTAATGGTATGTGAGGTATTGTTCAGAATCTTGAGCTGGGGGGGTTTTTGGTCGAGAAGACCTCTTTTGGGTACACTTTATCTCACGCACATTATGAATGACTGGTGAAAGATTTTTTTTTTTTTTTCTTTTTGCCGGGGCATTCTATCTCCAAGCTATACCTCCAGCCCTATTTTTTATTCTTTCTTTTGAAACCGGTCTCACTAAGTTGCAGAGAGCCTCACTAAGTTGCTGAGGCTGGTCACAAACCTGTGATCCTCCTGTCTCAGCCTCTCAAAGTACTGGGATTATAAGCATGTGCCATCACGCCTGGCTGAAAGATGTTTACTTTTGCTTCAGTGACTGCATTTTGTCAACAGTTTTTGCATGTCCTCAGGTCAATCAAAGTCCCCGATTTCATTGCAGAAGACTGAAACTGTATTAGACTTTATTGTAAGTAAGTTTTCAACTGCATGTACTTCAAACAGGAACACTGCAGTGTATGAATCGCAGGCAGATTTGCCTCAGCCTCAGAAAGCATATTTATATAAAATTAGATGAACATGGCAGCAAAGTACACTTTTTTGGGGGGTTACCGGGGATTGAACCCATGGGCGCTCTGCCACTGAACTACATCCCTAACCCCCCCCTTTTTTTTTTGCAATACTAGAGATGGAACCGAAGGGCATTCTACCTCTGAACTAAAACCCTCAGCCCTACACACACACACACACACACACACACACATGTATGTATGTATGTATGTATATGTATATATGTATATATATAATTTTTTGTGGTACTGGTCTGGGCTATACTCCCAGACCTATTTTATACTTTATGAAGAAACAGGGTCTCACTAAGTTGCTGAGAGCCTCACTCAGTAGCTGAGGCTGGCTTGGAACCTGTGCGTCTTCTTGTTTTAGCCTCCCAAGCGTTGGGATTACAAGCGTGTGCCACCACGCCCAGCTCCCAGTTCTATTTTTTATTTTTTTTATTTTTTGGTATTGAGGATGAAACTCAGGGGCATTCTACCTTCGAGCTACATCCCCAGTCCTATTTTTTATTCTTTATTTTGAAACAGGGTCTCATTAAGTTGCAAAGGGCTTCACTAAGTAGCTAAGGCTGTCTGCAAACTATGATCTTCCTGTCTCAGCCTCCCAAATACTAGGATTACAAGCGTGTGCCACTACGCCTGGCTTTTAATTATTTTGAAACAGGGTCTCCCTGAGTTGCAAAGGGGCTCACTAAGTAGCTGAGGTTTCCAACCACAACCCTCCTGTCTCAGCTTCCCAATTGCTGTTATTTCAAACATGCACCACCATGCCTGACTTATTCTTTACTCTGAAACAGTGTCTCATTAAGTTGTGGATGGCCTCACTAAATAGCTAAGGCTGGATGCAAACCTGTGGTCCTCCTTTCTCAGCCTCCCAAGTATTATCCCGGCTCCCAGACCCTTTTTATTTTTATTCTTATTTTATTTTTTGTGGTACTGGTGATTGAACCCAGCAGTATTCTACCTCTGCGATACATTCCTAGCCCTATTTTATTTTTATTTTTTATTTTTTTGCGGTACTGGAGCTTGAACCTCCGAGTGACATCCTTAGTCCTATTTTTATTCTTTATTTTAAGACAGGGTCTCACTTAGTTGCAAAGGGCCTCACTAAGTGGCTGAGGCTGGCCGTGAGCCCAGATGCTCCTGTCTCAGCCTCCCAAATGCTGGGATTACAAGTGTGCGCCATCACGCCCGGCTCTTTATTATTTTTTTAAAATTTATTTATTTTTTTTTGGTGGTACTGGGGTTCCTGGAAGCCCTTCTACCTCCGGGCTACACTCCCAGACCTATTTTTACATTTTTATTTTGGAAACAGGGTCTCCTAAGCCAGCACGCGTGGCTGGCTTCGAACCTGCGCGATCCTCCTGTCTCTGCCTCCCAAGCGCAGGGATTACAAGCGTGCACCACCACGCCCGGCTGGGCTCTTTATTTTTATTTTGAAACAGGGTCTTGCTAGGTTAATGAAAGTCTCACTATTAGCTGAGGCTGTACTGGAACCTGTAATTCACCTGTCTCAGCCTCCCAAATACTGGAATTACAAGTGTGTGTCATCATATCTGGCTTCCCTTCTAATTTTTGAAACAGGATCTCACTGAATTGCCAGGCTGGCCTTGAACCTGTCATCATCCTGCTTCAGCCTCCCCAGTACTGGGATTTCAGGCACGTACCACTTCGCTCAGCACCATTACTCTCTTGATTATTTTGGGGCTTCATCTAGGAAAGCTTTTACTTTGACTTAATTCTGTTCTCCTTCCTCTGTGTAATCTTATCTCTTGCTTACTGACTCTGAATGTTACCAAACCTCTGGCTCTTTCACAATAAACTTACTGTGGAAATCTACTTTCTACATCATTAATCATTTGACCTTCCCTGTGTGTTCTCGGCATTTACGGGCTCAGCCATCTTGCAGCTTCCAGCAGGACTACAAGTGGCTTGCTTTCAATACAATCTCTTAAGAGATCAGATTCTGCCTGGCTGGTGTTATGGTGTGGGACTTAAGTGTCCCCCAGGTGTTGGAGGTTTGGTCCTCAGCCTGTGTCCTACACAGAGGTGTTGGAACCTTTACACTGGGGCCTCTCAGGGGGCAGGTAGGTCATTGGGAGAGTGCCCTTGAAGGAAATACTGAGACCCTGGACCCATTCTCTCTCTCTCTCTCTCTCTCTCTCTCTCTCTCTCTCTCTCTCTCTCTTTCTCTCTCTCTCTCTCTCTCTCTCTCTCTCTCTCTCTTTCTCTCTCTCTCCTTTGCGGTACTGGGTATGGAACCCAGGCACATTCTACCTCCGAGTTACACCCTCAGCCTTTTTTTTGTGTGTGTGGTACTGGGGATGGAACCCAGGGGCATTCTACCTTTGAGCTACATCCTCAGCCCTATTTTTTATTCTTTATTTTGAAACAGGGTCTTACTGAGTTGCAAAGGGCCTAAGTAGAAGCTGAGGCTGTCCTCGAACCGCGATCCTCCTGTCTCAGCCTCCCGAATGCTGGAATTACAAGCGTGCGCCACCACGCCTGGCTCTTCCTCTCTTTTGTTTCCCAGCTGCCTTGAGTTGAGCACCCTCCACCAGCACGCGCTCCTGCCATGATGCACCACCGCAGGCCCTCAAGGAACAAGGCCAAGTGACCATGGACTGAAATCTCGGAAACTGTGAGCCAAAACTCTTTTCTTCCTTTTAAGTTGATTTTTTCAGTTGTTTTTGCTGTTGCTGTTTATTTGTTTTTTCTTGATAGAAAGCTGACTATAAGCTGGGAAGGTGGCATATGCCTGTAATCTCAGTACTTGGGAGACTGAGACAGAAGGATCACAGGTTGGAGGACAGCGTCAGCAAGAAGTGAGACTCTCATCAACCTAGGGAGACCCTGTTTCCAAATGAAAAAATGAAATGAGGCTGGGTAGAATGCCCATTGGGTTCAACCCCCAGTACCATTCGCGCATACACACACAAGCTGACTATAAAATTTCATATTTAGAAAAAATAGATTAATGTTAGGGAATGTGAGAGGATTGGACCCTTTGGGTCTGTGCAGGTGCTCATACCATAAATACCACATCACAACTGGTATGGGGGCTTCAGACCCAGCAACCTCCCTGCAGAGCCAGCCCAGAAAATGACGTACAAGCCGGGTGTGGTACTTGGGCTGAGGCAGGAGGATCACAGGTTCGAGGAGAGCCTCCGCAATATTGTGAGACATTCAGCAATATGGCAAGACCCTATTTCAAAACAAAATAAAACAAAACAAAAGGCTGGGGGTAGCCAGGTGTGGTCCTCAGCATTTGGGAGGCTGAGACAGGAGGATTGAGGTTCATGGTCAGCCTCAGCCACTTAGTGAGGCCCTTTGCAACTCATTGAGACTCTGTTTCAAAATAATGAAAAATAAATAGGACTGGGAGTATTGCCTGGAGGCAAAATGCCCTTGGGTTCCATCCCCACAAAATTAATTAATTAATTAATTAATTAAAAAAAAGACTGGGGGTAGGCCAGGCGTGGTGGCCCACACTTGTAATCCCCACACTTGGAGGCTGAGACAGGAGGATCACACAGATTCGAAGCCAGTCTTGCTGTTTCCAAAAATAAAAAAAATAAAATTAGGTCTGGGAGTGTAGCCTCAAGGTAGAAGGGCTTCCAGGAACCCCATACTACAAAAAAAAAAAAAAAAAAAAAAAAAAAAATGCTGGGGGTAGAATGCCCCTGGGTCCAATCTTAGTAAAGACACCAAGCCAGGTCGGGGAAGGAGTGTTTTACCCTCTGAAAGGACCCCATCAGTCCTTCATTCTAGGAGCACTCACAGGGGCTCATGCTTTGCCAGGCTCCGTGTTGGTGCCTACATAACATGCAGACCCAGTCATCTGCTCACAGATGTGGGATGGGAGGGGTCTCAGGTGAAAGAGAAATTCCTCTTTCTGTGTTATCAAAGACTGAATTGTGTAGATGCAAAAATTGTCAAACGACAATTGTTAATCTCCTGCAATACTGTATGGAACACTTATTGAACAGAGCTACCCTAATCCTGGTGTGGTGGCACATTCCGATAATCTCTGCACTTAGGAGGCTGAGAAAGGAGGATTGCAGGTTTGAGGCCAGCATACAGTAATTTAGAGAGATCCTATTTCAAAACAAAAAATAAAAAAGGCTGGGGATATAGTTCAGGGGTAGATATGCCCTGGGTTCAATCCCAAGTACCACTAAGGAAAAAAAAAAAAGAAAAGAAAAGAAAGAAAGAAAAGTGCTACTTTAGTATTTGCTGTAATTTTTTAATTTTTTATTATTTATTTTTTTAGTGAGGAGATTCAGCTTTTTCAAAAGCAATACTGGCACATGTCTCCTCAAGTAAATCATTGGCCTCCTGTCAACTGACTCATATCAAGGGGAAAATAAATTCAGATGCAATTTTGGAAGCTGATCCACAGAATGTTTACCCCTGTGATTTCATGCTAAGAAGTGCTAGTCTTTTCTTCCTCTCCTTTTCCATGGTAACCCCTGGCATTCACCCCTTGATGACAGAAAGGTGGCGTGACTTCGGAATCTGCCTGTTGGTGGGCTTCTGTGAGCAAAGCACCACCCGTCCTGGCCAAGTGAGTCCAAATGATCAAAGGAGCACCTCGCCCTGGAGGAACCTGTGTTCCTCATCTTATAATACAAACTCAAGTGACGAGGGAGGGAGGGGGAGAGAGAGAGAAAGGGGGGGAGGGAGAGAGAGAGAGAGAGAGAGAGAGAGAGAGACAGACAGACAGACAGACAGACAGAAAGGAGTGAAAGGTGCTGGGGAGAAGCAAACAATGGAAGAAAATTTTTTATTTTTGAGCACAGCAGTTTCTTCTAGTCCACCTACTCATTTCTCCTTTAAACACAGCACCCCTGCATATATATATACATATACTCCCACAACAAGCTTTGAGCTGGCAGGGAGCGTTTCCAGTGGAATGCTGCTCGCTTAGGGCCCTATAGCTGAAGCTCCTCACTGGGCCAGGAAGTTGCTAAAGAATTTTTGCCCACATGGGAGGGGGGCTCCTGGTTAATTGCTCTTCTGTCTCACTAAAGTCGTAAGATCTATTGTGAATGTGAACATTTTGCCCCCCCCCCCCCTTTTTCCTCTCTCCCTCTTTCTTCTGGTTACATTTCTACCATGAGCTCAGTACTGCTCCCCACAGCCCGGCTCCTGCCCCTCTGCCCCCACTCTCTGTGGCCTGTCCGCCTCTTCATTCCAGTGTCCAGGCTCATTAGAGTTCCAGGCTTATAGAGAAGGCAGCTCTCCTGTGCTTCAGGGAAACAAACCACCCTTCCTACCCTGCACGGCAAGGTTAGAAAGAGAACACAAAAGCAGAGTGTGGTGATGCACACCTGTAGTCCCAGTACTTGGGAGCTGAGATGGAGAATTGCAGGTTGGAGGCCAGCCTCGGCAATTTAGGGAGATCCTCGGCAATTTAGGGAGATCCTCGGCAATTTAGGGAGATCCTCGGCAATTTAGGGAGATCCTCGGCAATTTAGGGAGATCCTCGGCAATTTAGATCTACCCTGTTTTCAAATAAAAATTAAAATAGGGCTGGGGTTATAACTCAGTGGTAGAATGCCCCTGGGTTCAATTCCCCAGTACAAAACAAAACAACAACAAAAAAGAACAAATAATTAAAAACCAAGCCAGGCGTGGTGGTGCACGCTTGTAATCCCAGCATTCAAGAGGCTGAGACAGGACGATCGCGGTTCGCGGACAGCCTCAGCTACTTAGTGAGGCCCTCCACAACTCAGTGAGACCCTGTTTCAAAATAAAGAATAAAAAATTGGGCGGGGGGTGTGGTTCAGAGGTCGAATGCCTCTGGGTTCCATCCCCAGACCCGCAAAAAAACCCCAAAAACCAAAAAAACCAAAAAACATAAAAAGGCCAGCATTGCCTGGCTTTGTGGCACATGCTTGTAATTCCAGCATTTGGGAGGCTGAGACAGGAGGATCTCGGTTGGAGAACAGCCTAAGATACTTAGTGAGAAGCCAGGTGTGGTGGCGCACACTTATAAATCCCGTGCTTGGGAGGTGGAGACAGGAGGATCGTGCAGGTTCGAAACCATCCGCGCTGGCTTAAGAGACCCTGTTTTCAAATAAAAATATAAAAAAGGTTTGGGAGTGTAGCCCGGAGGTAGAAGAGCTTCCAGGAACCCCAGGAACCCCAGTACCACCAAAAAAAAAAAAGATACTTAGTGAGGCCCTTTGCAACCCAGTGAGACCCTGTTTCAAAATAAACACTAAAAACAAGTAAAAAATACTGGAAGAATTCTGGGAAGATGGTGGCCGCAGCAACAATAGCTGGCAGCGGCCAAATAGGACAGGTATTCCTCTGAGAAACCCCGGACATCAGATTTTGGTATAATATCTGATTGGGACAATATATAGAGACATTTATAGCCATGATTTTCTAACTAAAATATAAGAAAGAAGAGACAGACCAAGATGGTGGAGATGAAGGCGGCAGCAGCGGCCAATATTCAGGAGAGCTAAATGAATCCAATCCAACTCGCCTTGAACTGTTGGCAAAATCTCCCCCCAAAAAGGACTACTCCTGCCTCACATGCTCAGGAATTCTGGACAACATACTATGTAAGAAAAATGTTAGGGAGGAGGGCCAAGAATGGCGGTGGCAGCAACAGCCAGTATCAGGGAGAGGCAGGAAAATTCATTCTAATCCAGCCTGAACTTTTGAGGAAATCTCCCCGAAAGGAGACTGCACCTGTCCCACATGCTCAGGAACTCTGGATAACATACTGTGTAAGAAAAATGTTCAGGCCGAGTGTGGTGGCGCACACCTGTAATCCCCGCGCTTGGGAGGCGGAGACAGGAGGATCGCGCAGGTTCGAAGCCAGCCATGCGCGCTGGCTTAGGAGACCCTGTTTCCAAAAAAAATATATAAAATAGGTCTGGGAGTGTAGCCCGGAGGTAGAAGGGCTTTCAGGAACCCCAGTACCACTACCAAAAAAGGAAGAAAAAAAAAAAAGAAAGAAAAATGTTCAGGGCACATCAGATGGAGCCCCACATAGTCAGATAGGAGCCAAGGGCGCTCCTGGCTGCTGCGCTCCTCTGCACAGCGCTGGGGCTGGGTGCGCTCCGAGCAGCAGAACCCTCTCTCTGTGATGAAGCTGTGGGCCTCCGCTCTTGGCGGGGAGATATAACACATTGCTACTAAGTACTTGGGTCCCCAACTCCTGCAAAAGACACATACTATTTTATTGAAGAGGGAGGAAGATGGTGGTGGCTGCAGTTGCAGCTGCAGCGGCGACTACGACCCCAGCGATGATGGTTAGGAGCAGCCGAATAGGATATGCATTTCCCCTGAGAAACCCCGGACAACAGATTTTGATTTAATAGCTAAAAGGGACAACACACAGAAACATTTCCAGTCATCACATCCTATCTGAAATATAGGAGAGAGAGTGTAAAATGTTGGAATTAGAGGCAAATTACAGCATGGTGCCTGCCACTGCAAGAAAAGCAATTTTTGAAGGGATATCCCAGAAGAGATCAGAAAGCAGACTGTTCCTGCCACACAAGCACAGGAATACTTAAGAACAACATACTCTAGGAGAGACCAAGAAGGCGGTGGTGGCGGCCAGTATTCAGGAGAGGCAGACAGATCCAACCAAACCCACCTTGAATTTTTGAGGTAATCTCTCCAAAAGTAGACTGTTCCTGCCCCACATGCTCAGGAACTCTGAACAACATACTATGGAAGAAAAACTTTTGCAGAGATGGACCAAAATGGTGGTAGTGGCGGCGCCCAGTATTTGGGAGAGGCAGACAGATCCAATCCAATCCACCTTGAATTTTTGAAAATATTTCCCCAAAAGTAGACTGTTCTTGAAGCACATGTGCAGGAATTCTGGACAACATAACCATGTAAGGAAAATGTCCAGGGCAAGTCGGAAGGAGCCTCGCCCATATTGCTGGGCTGATTTGCTATGGTGTCCTGGGAGACCTCAGCTCATGGCCTCTGTGCTCCTCTGCGCTGCGCTCTGGGGTCAGAGTGTGCTTGGAGCAGCGGATCCTGTTCTTCATGGTGAGGCTGTGAACCACTACTTTCAGTGGGGAGATAAAATCCATTGCTGCTAGGGAATTGGGCTCTCAGCTTCTGCAAATGACACATGCTGTTTTCTCCTACTAAATAAATAAATAAATAAATATATATATATATATATATATATATATATATATGTATTCCTCTCTCTCTATATATATATATAGAGGAAAATAGGAACCTCTGTAAACGTCATGCCCACAGTGACAGTAACCAGAAACCAGAGCCTGCCTCGGGGCGAGGCCTGGAGCCAGCAGGCCAGGCCTGGAGCCTGTTGTGCAGCAGGCCTGGAACTGGGATCTTCTTCACAGCAAAGGGCCAGCGGGTTTCTTCAGATGTGTGGCCAGGAAGCACTAGAATCTGCCACTGCCTCACCTAATTGCTCAGCAGATTTCCAGATCCAAGTGACCTCTATTAGAAAAAACTTGGTTTTGAGTGGATCATCCTGTGAAAGTTACTCACCTTCTGGCTTTCAGTTTTTTACTAAATGGGAATAAGTGTGGAGAAATAGAAGCTCTAATACATTTTTGGTGGGATTGCAAGTTGGTGCAACCACTTTGGAGAACAGTATAGAAGATTCTCAGAAGAAGGAAAACGAGCTTACCATATGATCCAGCAATACCACCTCTGGGTATCTACCAAAAAGAATGAAAACCAAAATACCAAACTAATGCATGAACAACCATGTTCATAGCTGCACAGGTCATCATTGCCAAACTGTGGAACCAGCCAAGATGTCCTTCAATGGATGAGTGGATTTCAAAACTATGGGATATGTACACAATGGAATTTTGCTCAGCCATAAGGGAGAACAAAATTATGGCATTTACAGTGAAATGTCACAAAAAATAAGGAATCAGATGCTTTTCTTAATGTGCAAAATGTTAGGGAGAAATGGGTAACAGGAGGAACTCTAGATGAAGAAGGGACCCTAGAGAGGAGCAGTGAAGGTGACGTATCTGAGGGGAGGATAAGGGAAACTCTTTAAAGCACAGATGCACTTAAACATATCAAAGTCAATCAGGAAGCCAAGCATGGGTAGGAGGGAGGGGAGGAAAGGGGTTAGAGATTGGGTAGGGGCTGATTGGGTGATGTGTGCATGTATATCTCCACACGTTTTTTTATCTGATTGAGATGTATAACTACAATGCACCAATAAAAATTTATTAATAAAAAAATACTGAACAGTTAGCCAGGCGTGGTGGCGCAAGCTTGTAATCCCCACACTTGAGAGGCAGAGACAGGAGGATTGCGCAGGTTCGAAGCCAGCCGTGCTGGCTTAAGAGACCCCGTTTCCAAATAAAAATATAAAATAGGTCTGGGAATGTAGCCTGGAGGTAGAAGGGCTTCCAGGAACCACCCAGAAAAAAAAAAAAAAGACTAAAAAATAGGACTGGATGTATAGCTTGGAGGTAGAATGCCCCTGGGTTCAATCCCCAGTACTGCAAAAAAAAAAAAAAAAAAAAAAAAAGAAGCAGGCCAGTATTTATTTATTAAGCACTAGCTAGATGCCAGGCACCATGTTAAATACTTCCTGCATGTTTTTATCATTTAACACCCCCCCCCAATATATATATATTTTTTGGTACTGGGGATTGAACCCAAGGGCATTCTACCTTCGAGCCACACCCCCCAGTTGTTTATTATTTATTTATTTATTTATTTATTTTGGTGGTACTGGGGTTCCTGGAAGCCCTTCTACCTCCGGGCTACACTCCCAGACCTATTTTTACATTTTTATTTGGAAACAGGGTCTCCTAAGCCAGTGCGCGCGGCTGGCTTCGAACCTGCGCGATCCTCCTGTCTCTGCCTCCCAAGCGCGGGGATTACGAGCGTGCGCCACCATGCCCGGCTATTTATTTATTATTTTATTTATTTATTTATTTATTTATTTATTTATTTATTTATTTATTTATTTATTTGTAGTACTGGGGTTCCTGGAAACCCTTCTACCTCCGGGCTACACGCCCAGTACCTATTTTTTATACTTTTTTATTTGGAAACAGGGTCTCTTAAGCCAGCGCGGCTGGCTTCAAACCTGCGCCATCCTCCTGTCTCCGCCTCCCAAGCGCGGGGATTACAAGCGTGTGCCACCACGCCCGGCTTCAATTTCTGTTTTATAGATAAGAATCACACATACTTGGTGGCAGAGCCAGGGTTTGAAGTCTGATGCCAAATGAATGTTGTTAGCCAGTGTATGGAATTTACTCACTCGCTCATCACACCTGGGGAGCAAGGCTAGGGAATCAAGATTGAAGAAAAGAACTCCTTCCTGGACTTCATGTTCCAGTGAGGATACAGGCGGTGCACAACAGGCAGATGCTATCAGACCCTACGAAGAACACTAAAGCAGGTGAAGGGATGGAGAATAATGCCCGGGAACCACACTCTCCACGGAGTGGCAGGGGAAGCCTGCTGGAGCAGAGACAGCCCTGTCCACCTGCCTGTACACAGACTTCCACAGCTGGAGATAACCGGCGATGTTCTGAAAACTCTGCATTTACATACATACCTGGGTAGGTCTCCATTGATCAGGACGTGGCTGGAAAACTCCATGTTACTTGGGAGACAAAGATGGCATTTTTCCATGGAAATATGTTGATGTCTTTGGAAATATGTTGCTTGGTGCGTCAGGTATGTCTAGCAGAAAATGCCCTGACCAAACACAACCTTTCATTTTATCTGGCAGGGCCAT
The DNA here is from genome assembly GCF_963383645.1 of Muscardinus avellanarius. Lineage (NCBI taxonomy): Eukaryota > Metazoa > Chordata > Mammalia > Rodentia > Gliridae > Muscardinus > Muscardinus avellanarius. Next base: position 75,311,512 of record NC_137790.1, on the reverse strand, counting down.
TCTGCCCTTCTCATAACAATGGCTGACAGTCACTGAACACTTACCACATCACATGCCAAACACGAGCCTAAGTGCTTAAAGTGCGTCATTCCAACTAGTGCTAAGACACACCCAAAGAGGCAGGCTGTCTTAGTTGGCTCTGGCTGCCAAAACAAAAATACCTAGACGCAGCACTTTAAATAACAGCAATTTATTTTCTTACAGTTCCGGAGGGTAGAGGTCCAAGATCCAGGCACCAGCACGGTTGGTTTCTAGTGAGAGTTCTCTTCCTGCCTTGCGGATAGCTGCCTGCTCTCTGTGTCCTCCCATAGGAGAGAGAGGGAGAGAGGGAGGGGGGGGGGAGAAAGAGAGAAGACAGGAGAGAGAGATGCTCTCTCATATGTCGTCTTATAAATAAATCCCCAACATGAGGACCTCATCTAACCTAAGTATCCCTCCAAGGCCCACCCAAATATCATTACATGGGGGAGGGCACACTGTTCCACCCACAGCAGAGATGTTATTATTACTATTCTTCTTATTGTTTTTGTAGTACAGGGAATGAAACCCAGGGGCATTCTGCCTCCAAGCTACAACCCCAGCCCTATCTTGTATTCTTTATTTTGAAACCGGGTCTCACTGAGTTGCAGAGGGCCTCACTGAGTAGCTGAGGCTATCCTTGAACCACGATCCTCCGGTCTCAGCCTCCCAAATATTGAGATTACAAGTGTGTGTCACCACGTCCGGCTGCCTTCATTTATTGATGTTGTTTTTTTGTTTTTGTTTTTGTGGGTCTGGGGATGGAACCCAGGGGCATTAGACCTCCGAGCTACACCCCCTGCCCTATTTTGTATTCTTTATTTTGAAACCGGGTCTCACTGAGTTGCAGAGGGCCTCACTAAGTAGCTGAGGCTGTCTGCGAACCGCGATCCTCTGGTCTCAGGCTCCTGAATGCTGGGATTACAAGCATGGGCCACCATGCCCGGCTTGCCTTCATTTTTTCTTATGGCCAAATATTCCATTGTATGAAACATTTTACATTTTCACCTATGTAATGCATAGATACATAGATAATGCATAGCAATCTATAAGGGTTCCAATTTTCTCAATTCTCATCAATATTGGTTATTGTCTAATTTTTAACCCTCATGAGGGCGAAGTGGTATCTCACTGTGGTTTTTATTCACACTTCCTTGATGGCTAATGATGTTGAGAATCTCTGTGTAATTATGAACTTTTGTATATATATTTGGAGAAATGTCTATTCAGATCCTTTATCCATTTTTAATTGAGTTGTTCATCTTTTTGTTATTGAATTGTAAGGGGTTTCTCCATATTCTAGCTATAAGTTCTTTATCAGGTATATGATTTGCAAATATTACCTCCCATTCTGTGGTTTGTCTTTTTACACTTTCTTCATGATATTGTTAGAAGAACAAAAGTTTTTAATTTTCATGAAGCCTAGCTAATATTTTTTCTTTTGCTGCTTGTGCTTTAATGCCTTATCTAAGAAAGCTTTGCCTACTGCCAGGTTATGAAGACTGATTCCTGATTTTCTTACAGGAGTTTAATAGAGCTCTTATATTTACATTTTTATCCATTTTGGGTTTTATTGTGCATGTATGAGGTAAAGGTCCAATTTCATTCCTTTGTACATGGTCATCCAATTGTTCTAGCCCCGTTTATTGAAAAGAATAGGTCTTTTAAAAGTGAGAATCAGCCGGGCGTGGTGGCGCACGCTTGTAATCTCAGCATTCAGGAGACTGAGTGAGACCGGAGGATCGTGTTCGCGGACCGCCTCAGCTACTTAGTGAGGCCCTCTGCAACTCAGTGACACCCTGATTCAAAATAAAGAATAAAAAACTGGGCAGAGGGTGTAGGTCGGAGGTCGAATGCCTCTGGGTTCCATCCCCAGACCCGTAAAAAAAAAAAAATAAATAAAATCTCAGCATTCAGGAGGCTGAGAGGGAGAATTGCGATTTGCGCCAGCCTCAGCTACTTAGTGAGGCCCTCTGCAACTCAGTGAGACCCTGTTTCAAAATAAAGAATAATAATAGGGCTGGGGTGTCTCTTGGAGGTAGAATGTCCCTGAATTTCATCCCCAGTTCTGCAAAAAAAAAAAAAAAAAAAAAAAGTGAGAATCAGTTCACAGGCGTCCTCTGATTAAAACCAATGGCCAGAAGATCCCACTTCCTTTTGCTGTCTTCACTCTCACTTCACACCCCTCTGTCATGGTCCAGGCTCCCACTTCCCAGAAGCAGCAGTTTACTTTCCCCTGGGCGCCTCATCTTTATTCATCTCTCACATGAAATGTAGTCTCTTTATGCATGGCTTTCCTTGTTTTTCATCCATCTCATTTTATTTTCTATCTAACTCTTCCCTATCCTTACTTTCTTCTCCCCCCCCTCATGTTTTCCTCCTCTTCCTCTTCCCAGAGTATTACTATGTCACCCCCACTGGCCCTAAGCATGGGCTCAAGTTGTCTTTCTGCCTCAGCCTCCTGATCAGCTGGCACTGCAGATGCACATCACCATGTCTCTGTATTGGAGATGGAACCCAGGGGCATTTTACCTCTGAGCTACACCCCAGCCCTTTTTTATTCTTTATTTTCAAACAAGGTCTCATTAAGTTGCAGAGGGCCTACGTAGCCGAGGCTGGCTGAGAACCTGAGATCCTCTGGTCTCAGCCTCCCAAGTACTAGGTGTGTGCCACCGCGCCTGGCTCTTCACAGCCTTAATTATAAGTCTATCTGTATTTACTACTTTGTCTTCCACTTTGAATAATATTTCATTTCATTGCATCTGCCTGTGTGTGTGTGTGTGTGTGTGTGTGTGTGTGTGTGTGTGTGTGTGTTTTACTGGGGATTTTTTTTTTTTTTTTGGTGGTACTGGGGATGGAGCCCTTCTATCTCTGGGTTACACTCCCAGAACTATTTTTACATTTTTTATTTGGAAACAGGATCTCTTAAGCCAGCGAGGCTGGCTTCGAACCTGCGCGATCCTCCTGTCTCTGCCTCCCAAGCGCAGGGATCACAAGCGTGCGCCACCATGCCTGGCGTCGTGTGTGTGTGTGTGTGTGTGTGTGTGTGTGTGTGTGTGTTATTGGGGATTGAATCCAGGGGCATTCTGCCTGTGAGCTACACCCCAGCCCTATTTTATTTTGAAACAGGGTCTCACTAAGTTGCTGAGGGCCATCACTATGTTGCTGAGGCTGGTCGTTGATCCTGTTATCTCACCTCCCAAATACTAGGATTACTGGCATGTGCCATCTAGCCTTAGCATTTTCCATATAGTGTACATTCAATGCACAAGTCATGTTGTTAGAAACTAGAATTTACAATTACAATGGCCTTCAGAAATCTCCTAGGCAAATATATCATTTTAATTTATTAATTTGTGGTACTAGGGATGGAACACAGGGACGTTCTACCTCCAAGCTATATCCCCAGCCCTATTTATTTATTTATTTATTTATTTATTTATTTATTTTTTGGTACTTGGGATGCAACCCAGGGGCATTCTACCTCCAACCTATACCCTCAGCCCTATTTTTTATTCTTTATTTTGAAACAGGCTGAGGCTGTCTGTGAACTATGATCCTCCTGTCTCAACCTCCCAAATGCTGGGATAACAAGCAGACAAACATTTTATATATGCAAATTGGAGGCAAAAGAGGCATGAAAGATTTCTCTGGGGTCGGGAAGAGTCCCTACCTAGCTTTGGTTCTGAAAGTTCTAATTTCCAAGAGTTTCTTTTTAATTTCTACGACTGATTTGCCTTTCTCCAATTTCATGCTTTTCTTTTTCTCTTCTTCAAAACAACTGAAATGAAAGGTGCTTTTTGCATTACTTCTGTAAATGCTTATTTTTTGTAGCTTTATTAGGGTGCGTTGGAATGGGCCCTCAAAGGAAAAGCCAGGATCTGGTGAGGAAGGGAAAGGCCGCTCCTCCCTACTCGCGGGCGCCCGCCCACAGCCGACCGAGGCCCCGCCCAACCAGGTGGAGGCCCCGCCCAATCACGCACGGGCCCCGCCCCTCTCAGGGCGTCGCTGCCCTGATCCGACATGGCGCCGAGCGCTTCGGCTCTCGGGGAAGTGAGCTCACGCGACTCCGGAAGGGAAGGCGGGAAGAGAGCCGGCGGGTGGGTGACCCGCTGTGGGCTGTGGGTGGGGCGGCGGCGCGGCCCTGGCGTCCGCGCTTAGGGCTGGCGAGGGCGCGGAGTCGCCGGCTCCGGGGACCCCGTCGAGGACGCGGGCCGGGGCGGCGGAGGAAGCGGCCCTGACGGCTCGCCTCTGCCCGGGCGGCGGCCTCCTCCCACCCTCCCGCGGGGCGCGCGCCGGCCGCGGCTCGGGCTGCGGCGGGAACCGCCGAGCGGGCGGGAGGGGACCCTCCCCGGGCCGGGCGAGCCGAGGGGGCGCGGGGCCGCCGGGCCGGGCCGAGCTCGCGCCCCCGCCCCGTCCTCCGCCGCCGCCCTCCGCCCAGCCCTGGGGCCGCGGAACCCGACCTCCCCCACGCGCCTTCGCTTCTGCCTGAGTATGTAGCCGAGCCCTGTACCTGGGCAGCTTTTCCTTCTTGCTTTTGTCAGGAGGGAAATATTTGCGTATCTGAAGGGTTATCTGCCTCTCCGCAAACCCTAGCCTCTTAAAAGTTTTCACTTCACCGGATTACGTCTCTTTCTTTCCTGGACCATTGACCACCCCCACTCTAGCTACTGCTTTAGCAACTAGAATTACACTCATTTCTTTTTTTAAAGCACCTACAAAACTCCTCTACAGAGTTGTTCTCTTACGCCCCAGAAGGGCAAATGGACTTTGGAGTTAAGATGCAGGGAGGCGAACCGGTGTCGACAATGAAAGTCTCGGAGAGCGAAGGGAAGCTGGAGGGCCTGGCCACGGTCGCGACGCCCAACAAGAGCAGCAGCAGCATCTGTGCGGGGGGGATCAGTAGCAGCAGCAACAGCAGCGGCCGCGGTGGCAGCGCAAAAGGCTGGCAGTACAGGTAAGGGTCCTCTCCAAGGGGATGTCCTGGGTGGCGGTGGGGATGAGTTTGAGTATCCTGTAGTCGCAAGGGAAGTTTCTCCGCTGGCCTCCAGTAACTGATAATCTTTTTTCGACCTGGGACCTCACCTTTTATTAGCAGGATTCAGTTCGTTCGTTTACTCAACAGGTATTTATAATGAGGGCCTGTGAGGAATGTAGCAATGAACCCCTGCGCCGCCTCCACAGCCCCAAAGTTAGTTGTTTCTCTGGTGTAATTCTTACTCCTCTTTTTGCCTGTGTTGTAATTTGTTTACAAGCCTGTCTTCTCTAACACTTTAACTCGGTTCTTTCCGGAGGATAGCCAGTAGTAGGTGCTCAAAAGTAGGTGTTCAGTGATTGGAGTTGAGTTATCAGATTCTTTCCTGCTGGGTGTTTGTGACTTAGAAAGGGAGATTTACATAGATAATTTGAGGAGTAGAGCAAAGGTATGGTTTTTTAGTGCCTCTGATACTCTAAACCTGAGCCTGGAAATGTTTCAATTTGAGTTGATAGGGCCACTTAAATGTGTGTGCGTGCGTGTGTGCGTGCGTGCGTGTGTGTGTGTATTGGAGATTGAGCCCAGGGGCATTCTACCTCTGATTTACAAACCCATCCCTTTTTAATCTTATTTTTTTTTTTTTTTTTACAGTTCCTAGGGGTGGAAACCAGGGGCATTCGACCTCCAAGGTACACCCCCTGCCCTATTTTTTATTCTTTATTTTGAAATAGAGTCTCACTAAGTTGCAGAGGGCCTCACAAGTAGCTGAGGCTGACCATGAACTGCGATCCTCCTGTCTCAACCTCCCGAATGCTGGGATTACAAGTGTGAGCCACCACACTCGGCTCCTTTTTTTTCTTATTTTACTTTTTGTTTTGAAAAAGGGTCTTTCTAAGTTCTTGAGGCTGGCTTCAAACTTGGGATCTTCCTTCTCATCTTCCTAAGTATTGGGATAACAACAGTATTCATATTCAGCTTTAAATGTTGTCTGTCTTGATGAGAATTCTACATATTAATTTTCATTAGTATGAATGAAAAACTTTAGGAACAGGGAGAGAATCTTGGAAAAGCAATAGAAGTTTTAGTTTTGGGTTTTGACACTTTTGATACTTCAAGTATATGGGGAAATTACCATCCATAAGTTTAAGAATGAATGAGATCAGAACAGCCCATGGCATTGGAACTAAAGGAATGAATTTCTAAATTTTGGTTAATTTTCTTTCTTTGTGTCTGTCTGTCTGTCTTTCTTTTCTTTTTTTTTTTTTTTTTTTGTAGTACTGGAGATGAAACCCAGGGGCTGTCTACCTCCAGGCTATACTCCCAGACCCATTTTTATATTTTATTTGGAAACAGAGTCTCACTAAGTAGCTGAGGCTGGCTTTGAACCTGCACGATCCTCTTTTTTCAGCCTCCCAAGTCCTGGGATTACAAACATGCACCATCACACCCAGTTCAAATTTTGGTTAATTTTCTGTGTGCTTAATTCTAGTCCTTTTTAGCCTTTATGCTGTTTGTATTTGTGAAATGTGTGTGAAACTTAGAAGGGGTTTAAGCCAAGATTTTGTGATGGCTATATACTTCTTATATGAATAATATTCATATATGTGATATATATCTGACTATATTAACATTACAGAAGCAAAGTGGAGAAAATGATAACGTTTTATTGGTAAATGATTATATGATAGATAATAATCACAATAAATAGTTACTGTGAGATATCTAGACTCACTTTTGAGTGGTGTGTGTATGTGTGTATGGTTTAAGACTAAGTAATTGATATAAGATTACCAATTACTTTGAGGGATATTTTGATATAATTTAAGGAAGCCAGATGCTGGGTGTGGTGCTGCACACGTTTATAATCCCAGTACTTGGGAGGCTGAGACAGGAGGATTGCAGGTTCAGAAACCTAGTGAGAAACCTTGTTTCCAAATAAAGAAAAAAACAATAATGGCACAGCTTAGCATAGTTTAGAGTTAGAATGCCTCTAGGTTCAGTCCTCAGTACCAAAAAAAAAAAAAAAAAAAAAAGCAAGGTAAAGTAAAATTTAGGTAGTTAAGAGGTCAGTCTTCTGATAGTCTTACCTCAAACCCACTCTCAAGTTGGAAAATAGATTTCCTATCAGTAGGAGAGTTGTCATAAAGCCATGCACTTCTCTACTTTTCAGAGTCTTGTGATATCTTATTTAGGGTATTAGTTAATGGTTGTGGAACTTTCAACCTAGAATCTATTGGAATCTCAAAGTAAAAAAGGTTATTAGGTTAAATATAACAGAGGAAACAGCAACTGATAATGTAAGACAGCCTCAGCAATTTGAAAAATTAGCATGCATATACTTTCTAATATAACGATCATGGTCACAGTGACCTTAAATCATCCAGGGAAGCCTGCTCAGTTTAAGAAGGCAGAGAGAAGCTAGGCAGGGTGGTACATATCTGTAATCCCAGTACTTGGGAAGCTGAAAAAGGAGGATCTCAGGTTTGAAGACAGTCTCAGCAGCTTAGTGAGGCTTTCATTAACCAAGTGATACCCTGTTTCAAAAAATAATAAAATAGGGTTGGGGGTGTAGTTCAGAGGTAGAATGCCCCTGGGATCAATCCCCAGTGCCTCCCATCCCTGTCTTCACACACAACAAAAAAGAAGCAGAGAAAGGCCAGGTAGTGTGGTGATGCACTCCTGCAGTCCTAGCTATTTTGGAGGCTGAGGCAGAGGATCTCAAGTTCTAGGTCAGCCTTAGCGACTCAGACCCTAAACATGAAATTTTAGGAAGGGTTGTGATACAGGTCAGAGGTAGAGTGCTGGCCAGCATGCACAAGTCCCTGAGTTCCTTCCCTGTACTACAAACAGAACAAAACTGTGTGATATAATGGTGAATAATATCTAAGAAAATCACTAAAAAAGAGATAATTTGTGTCTGGAAAATATAGTTGTATAGAACTCTTTTCCAAGAATGAGATAAATAGGGTATTACTATATTTGCATCCTGACATGTACTTTTATATTAATGTAGTTTGTCCTGGGCTAATGCTTCAATCTAGCTCTCAATCTAATTTACCTCTTTGTCTCTAGGACATCATTGTCCTTTGTTGCTCCTTCTCCCTTGGCTTCTTCCCCTGAAGCTCAGAGTCTTTTTTAAGATTTTAAAAACAAAGCAACAATTATAAAAACCAACCTAATCCTTCCCTTTTGAAAGCAGTGTATACTCATTGTCCCTCATTGATCACCCAACCTATGGCAGTTTGCTGTTTTCACCAGGGAGCAATGGGTGTTTTTAGATCTGTATTCCAAAGGTCTTCCCAGTAAATATATGCTTAAGAATTCTTTTTTTTTTTTTTTTTTTTTTCAGTACTGGGATGGAACCCAGGGGCATTCAACCGCTGAGCTACATATTCTTTATTTCAAAACAGGGTCTCACTTAGTTGCAGAGGGCCTCACTAAGTAGCTGAGGCTGTCTGCAAACTGCGATCCCCCAGTCTCAGCCTCCTGAATGCTGGGATTATAAGCGTGCGCCACCATGCCCTCTTTGCTGTTAGAATTCTTTTGACTTTTTTTTTTTTGTGTGTGTGTGTGTGTGTGTGATCTAAGGGATTGAACCCAGGGACATTCTACCTCTGAGCTACACCCCCAGCCTTATTTTTTATTCTTTATTTTGAAACAGGGTCTCACTAAGTTGTGGAGGGCCTCACTAAGTAGCTGAGGCTGGCTGAAAAGCTGTGATCCTCCTGTCTCAGCCTCCCAAGTACTGGGATTACAAGAGTATGCCACCATGCCTAGCTTTTCTAACTTTTTTGACACTCCATTTTCTTGGTTTCCTTTTTATTTCTGCTGCTGTTCCATTCTCAGTTTCTTTGGTTGGCTCTTTTCCTTTTAAAGCTAGTTTGATACTCCACTACTATCTTCTCTTATCTAGGCTCTTAATCTCATTGCTTCTCTGGCTTCAGCTAATAAATTCTCAAGTCAGCAAACATTTCTTTTTTTTTTTTTTTTTTTTTTTGCTGGTCTGGGGATGGAACTCAGAGGCATTTGACCTTCGAGCTACACCCCCTGCCCTATTTTTTTATTCTTTATTTTGAAACAGGGTCTCACTAAGTTGCGGAGGGTTTCACTAAGTTGAATGAGGCTGTTCGCAAACTGCGATCCTCCTGTCTCAGCCTCCCGAATGCTGTGATTACAAGCCTGTGCCACCACGCCCGGCTACTTAAACATTTCTTTAGCTATTCCATCTTCTAATCTGTACTGTAATTTACTATCTCCATTTTTATTTTATTTTTTGCAGTGCTGGGGATGGAATCCAGGGGCATTCTACCTCCAAGAGAGAAACAACCTCCGCCCCAGCCCTATTTTTTTATTCTTTATTTTGAAACAGGGTCTCACTGAATTGTAAAGGACTTCACTAAGTAGCTGAGGCTATCCTGGAACCGCAGTCCTCTATCTTGGCCTCCCAAATGCTGGGATTACTATCTCCATTTTTTATTTTTTATTTTTTTTGCGGGTCTGGGGTTCCAGGAAACCTTTCTACCTCCGGGCTACACTCCCAGACCTATTTTATATATATATTTTTTATTTGGAAACAGGGTCTCTTAAACCAGCGAGGCTGGCTTCGAAATAGTGCAATCCTCCTGTTTCTGCCTCCCAAGCAAGGAGATTACAAGCATGTGCGGGGCCCCCCCCCCCCCCCACTATCTCCATTTTAATTGAGATTTAGTGAAGACCCTGGGGTTTGGTTTTACAGACTTAGAAATTTAATTGACACTGGGCGTGGTGGTGCACACCTATAATCCCAGTACTTAGGAGGCTAGGAGGCTGAGACAAGGAGGATCACAAGTTTGAGGCTAGCCTCAGCAATTTAGTAATACCTTTTTTTTTGTATATGGTTCTAGGGATTGAACCTCGGGGGACATTCTACCTCTGAGCTATACCCCCAGCCCTATTATTTTTTATTATGAAACAGAGTCTCCCTAAGTTGTAGAGAGGGCCTAAGTTGCTGAGGCTTGTTGTGAACCTGCGATCCCCCTGTCTTAGTCTCCCAAGTACTGAGATTACAAGTGTGTGCCACCACTCTCATCTCCACTTCATTCATTTATTTATTTACCTACTTACTTACTTACTTACTTACTTATTTATTTTTGCGGTACTGGGGATGGAACCCAGAGGCATTCCAACTCCAAGCCACACCCCCAGCCCTATTTTTTATTCTTTATTTTGAAACAGGGTCTCACTGAGTTGCAAGGGCCTCACTAAGAAGCTGGCCACGATACTCCTATCTTAGCCTCCTAAGTACTGGGATTACAAGTGTGTGCCCCCATGCCCGGCTCTGGCTCTATTTTCAAATAAAAAAAAAGGGCTGGGGTGTAGCTTGGAGGTAGGATGCCCCTGGGTTTAATTCAATAAGTAAATGTTTAACTAGCATAATGTTTTCAAAGTTCATTTATATTGTAGCATGTATCATTACTTCTTTCTTTTATGGCCAAATAATATTCCATTATATGAATATACCAAATTTTGTTTACCCATCAGTTGATGGACATTGGGTTTTTTCCATTTTATGTCTATTATGAATGTTGCTATGAATGTTTCTGTTTAGGTTTTTGTGTGAACATGTTTTCATTTCTCTTGAGTATATATCTAAAAAGGGTTGCAATTTCTTCACATCCTTACTACACTTATTGTCTGACTTTTTTTTTTTTTTGCGGGTCTGGGGATGGAACCCAGAGGCATTTGACCTCCAAGCTACACGCCATGCCCTATTTTTTATTCTGTATTTTGAGACAGGGATTAAGTTGCGGAGGGCCTCACTAAGTAGCTGAGGCTGTCCGTGAACCGCCATCCTCTGGTCTCAGCCTCCAGCATGCTGGGATTACAAGTGTGCGCCACCATGCCTGGCTTGTCTTTTTTATTTTAACCATCTTACAGGTTGTAAATTAATATCTCTTAGTGGTTTTTTTTTTTTTTTTGTACTGGGGATTAAACTCAGTGGTATTCTACCTCTGAGTTACACCCCATCCCTTAAACATTTTTTTGTTTGTTTTGAAATAGGGTCTTACTAAGTTACTAAGAGTCTTATGTTGTTGAGGCTAGCCTTGAGCTTGTGAGCCTCCTGTCTCAGCCTCCGAAGTACTGGGATTACAGGTGTATACCACCTCGCCTGACTTCATAGTGGTTTTGATTTGCATTTCTTTGATGACTAATGATGGCCACCATATTTTCTTGTACTTATTGGTCATTTGTATAACATCTCTTTGAAGAAATGTCTATTATGATCCTTTGCCTATTGTGATTTTTAAAAATTATTTATTTAAAGGCCCTGGAGATTGAACCCAGGGTCATTCTACCTCCGAGCTACACCTCCAGCCCTATTTTTTGTTTTTACTTGGAAACAGGGTCTTATTAGGTTGATGAGAGTCTCACTACTTGATGAGGCTGTCTTTGAACTTTCAGTCCTCCTTTCTTAGCTTCCCAAGTACTGGGATTACAGGTGTGTGCCATCATGCTGAGCTTTAAAATTATTTATTTTTTGTGGTACTGGAGATTGAACGCAGAAGTGTTATATTCCTGAGGTGCACCTCCAGCCTTTTATATTTTTTAATTAGTTTTTTTTTTTTTGTGTGTGTGTGGTAGTAGGGATTGAATTTAGAGGCATTCTACCTCTGAGCTATACCTGTAGCTCTATTTTTTTTTTTTTTTGGTGATGGTACTGGGGATGGAACCCAGGGGCCTTCTACTTCCGGGCTACACTCCCAGACCTATTTTATTTTATATTTTTTATTTGGAAACAGGGTATCTTAAGCCAGCGGAGGCTGGCTTCGAACTTGCATGATCCTCCTGTCTCAGCCTCCCAAGCATGGGGATTACAAGCGTGTGCCACCACGCCCGGCTATAGCCCTATTTTTTTTTTTTTTGCTGGTCTGGGGATGGAACTTAGAGGCATTTGATCTCTGAGCTACACCCCTTGCTCTATTTTTTTATTCTTTATTTTGAAACAGGGTCTCACTAAGTTGCAGAGGGCCTCACTAAGTAGCTGAGGCTGTCCGTGAACCGCCACCCTTTGGTCTCAGCCTCCCGAATGCTGGGATTACAAGCGTGCGCCACCACGCCTGGTTTATAGCCCTATTTTTTATGCTTTATTTTGAAACAGGGCTTTACTAAATTGCAGAGGCCCTCACTAATTATCTGCGGCTGGCCCTGAATCTATGATCCTTCTGTCTCAGCCTCCCAAGTACTGGGATTACAAGCATATGCCACTGTGCTTGCCTATATTTTTAATTTTGAAACAGGGTATCACTAAATTACGAGGGGCCTTGATTAATTGCCAAGGCTGACCACAAACTTTTGATCCTCCTGTCTCAGCCTCCTAAGTACTGGGATTAAAAGCTTGCACCACCACTCCCTGCATTTATTTGTTTATTTTTATGCCACTGGAGATTGAACCTAGGGGAATTCTACACCCTCAGCCCTATTTTATTAATTAATTTATTTTATATTTTTATTTTTTGGTGATACTGTGGTTCTTGGAAACCCTCCTACCTCTGGGCTACACTCCCAGACCTATTTTATATTTTTAAATTTGGAAACAGGGTCTCTTAAGCCAGCGAGGCTGACTTCGAACTTGCACGATCCTCCTGTTTTTCCCTTCCAAGTGCGGGGATCACAGGCAGATGCCACCACGCCCAGCAGCCCTATTTTATTTTATTTTATTTTTTTATTTTTTATTTTTTGGTGGTACTGGGGTTCCTGGAAGCCCTTCTACCTCTGGGCTACACTCCCAGACCTATTTTCTGTATTTTTGAAACAGGGTCTCTTAAGCCAGCGCGGCTGGCCTCAATCCTCCTGCCTCTGCCTCCCAAGCGCAGGGATTACAAGCGTGCGCCACCACGCCCGGCAACCCTATTTTATTTTTATCTGGAAACAATATGCCACTAAATAACTGCACACTGGTCTCAAACCTGCTGTCCTGTTAGTCTGGGATTGCAGGTGTGTGCCACCGTGCTGGTTTGAAAAACTGATGCATGATTACAGTTAAGGATTAAAGATGGTGACTGGATGATGGTAGGGAGAGAAGGAAGTGAAAATTGGCCCCAGCCATCCAGGTTGGAAATTTTGAAAAGTCCAGAGATGAGACAGACTTAGGGAGCCAAATTATGCTTTTGGCTCGAGGTGTGTGGAGGTTAATGTGTGAGAACCTGTGAGTGTCATATTCAGACAGCCCACAGAGATAAGGGACATTGGGATGCAGTTAAAATTGTCTTTATAGTATTCAGAATATTTTACTCTTGAAGAAAAGTAGGGAATTATATCTACTTAATTGAAGAAAATTAAAGTCAAAATACATTGGCCAAGGTTATATAAGTGAAAGAACTTTTATTTCTAGGTAGTTACTTGCATAGAGATCTTAGAAGTAGATACAATTTCTAAAAGAATGAATAGCTGGGTAGGCTGGCATATGCCTGTCCCAGTACTTGGGAGGCTGAGACAGGAGGAGTGCAGGTTTGAGGCCACCCTCAGCAGTTTAGCAAAGCCCTCAGCAATTTAGTGAGACCTTGTTTTAAAAAAAAAAAATATGGCTGGGGTTGTAGCTCAGAGGTAGAAGCCCTTGGGCTTAATATCTAGTACCAAAAAAAGAATAATGATTGATAATAATTAGTTTAGTATATGGTTGATTTCATGGTATGCTAGTGTTCTATTTCATGTAACAAATATTTTTGAGACTCAGCTATGTGTGAAGTGCACTGTTAGTTATTTCCAAATTGTGCAAACCTAGAAAAATGAAAGTAGGAACTTGAAGGCTTATTTTTGGAGAGTCATCAAATGAATCAGAAAAAGGAAGAACCTCAGCGGTATTTGCAAAATATCTCCTTAGACCTTTTTTAAAACTAAAGTTGGGCAGGGCGTGATGGCACACGCTTGTAATCCCAGCATTCAGGAGGTTGAGACAGGAGGATCATGGTTCGAGGACAACCTCAGCTACTTAGTGAAGCCCTCGGACAACCTCAGCTACTTAGTGAGGCCCTCCGCAACTTAGTGAGACCCTGTTTCAAAATAAAGAATAAAAAATAGGGCAGGGGGTGTACCTTGGAAGTCGGATGCCCCTGGGTTCTATCCCCTCACCTGCAAAAAAAAAAAAAAAAAAAAAAAAAAAAAATCTAAAAAAAGAAAAAACTCATTTTGTGAGGCTAAGACTGGAGGATCACGGTTCACGGACAGTCTCAGCTATTTAGTGAGGCCTTCACAACTCAGTGAGACCCGGTTTCAAAATAAAGAATACATAATAGGGCAGGGGGTGTAGCTCAGAGGTTGGATGCCCCTGGGTTCCATCCCCAGACCCGGAAACAAAACAAAACAAAAAAACTGTGAGGACTCACGTTTGTAATCCCAGCATTTGGGAGGCTGAGACAGGAGGATCACGGTTTGCGGGCAGCCTCAACTACATAGTGAGACCCTTTGCAACTCAGTGAGACCCTTGTTTCAAAATAAAGAATGAAAGTAGGGCTGGAGTTGTTGCTCAGACGTAGAATGCCTCTGGGTTCCATCCCCAGTAAAACACACACACACACACACACACACACACACACACACACACGAACAAAAAAACAAACGAACAAACTCTGCTAGCTGAGTGTAGTGGTACACGGTACACGCTTGTAATCCCAGTATTTGGGAGGCTGAGACAGAAGGATCACGGTTTGTGGACAGCCTCATTTACTTAGTGAGGCTCTCTGCAACTTAGACCCTGTTTCAAAATAAAGGATAAAATATAGGGTTAGGGGTGAAGCTCAGAGGTAGACTGCCTCTGGGTTCAGTCTCCAGTACTGCCATAAACAACAATAACAACTCTGCTGGACATGATGGTGCACAGCTGTAATCCCAGTACTTGGGAAGCTGAGACAGAAGAATCAAAGATTTGTGGCAGCCTCAGCAACTGAGTATGATCCTGTTTCAAAAAAAAAAAAACAAAAAAAAAAAAGCCAGGGTGGGTGTGGTGGCGCATGCTCATAATCCCAGTATTTGGGAGGTTGAGACAGGAGGATCGCACAGGTTCAAAGCCAACCTCAGTTACTTAGTGAGGCTCTCAGCAATTTAGTGAGAACCTGTTTCCAAATAAAATATATAAAAGGTCTGGGAGTGTAGCCCGGAGATAGAAAGCCCCTGGGTTCCATCTCCAGTATCATACAAGCACACACACACACACACACAAAACTAGGGGTTGTGGCCCACGCTTATAATCCCAGTACTTGGGAGGCTGAGACAGGAGGATCTGGGTTTGTGGCCAGCCTCAGATAATTAGTGAGGCTCTACACAACTTAGTGAGAATTTATTTCAAAATAAAGAATTAAAAAATATAATTAAAAAATAATTGGGTTGGGGTTGTAGCTTGGAGGTAGAATGCCCCTGGGTTCAGTTTCCAGCACCACAAAAAAAAAGAAAAACAAAAAACAAAACCAGGATATGGTAGCACATGCTTATAAATCCCAGTATTTGGGAGATGGAGACAGGAGGATCGTAGGTTCGAAGCCAGCCTTGGCAACTTATTGAGGCTCCGAGTATCCTAGTGAGACTCTTTTTCCAAATAAGAAATAAAAATTGGGCTGGGGGTGTACTTCAGTGATAGAATGCTTCTGGGTTCAATCCCCAGTACCAAAAACAAAATATAAAAATTATAAGGGTTAGGGGAGTACCTTAGAGATAGAATGCCCCTGAGATCTAACCAAAGAAAAGCGAAAAGCCCCCCCTTTTTTTTTTTTTTTTTTTTTTGTGGTACTAGGTGTGGAATCCCCAGGGTGTTCTACCTCCAAGTTACACCCTCATTCCTATTTTTTTTTTTTTTTTTTTTTTTGCAGGTCTGGGGATGGAACCCAGGGGTATTTGACCTCCAAGCCACATCCCCTGCCCTATTTTTATTCTTTATTTTGAAACAGTGTCTCACTAAGAAACGCTGGGCCTCACTAAGTAGCTGAGGCTGTCTGGGATTGTCTGGTCTCAGCTTCCTGAATGCTGGGAATCATGCATATCCAGACAGCCCACAGAGATAAGGGACATTGGAATGTAGTTAAAATTTTCTTTATAGTATTCAGAATATTTTATGTCACTACATTTAATTCTCACAACTCTTAAAGAAAAGTAGGGCATTATCTCTACTTAGTTGAAGAAAATTAAAGTCAAAATACATTGGCCAAGGTTATATAAGTGAAAGAACTTTTATTTCTAGATAGTTACTTGCATAGAGAGCTTAGAAGTAGATACAATCTGCACCACGTCCTGCAAAAACCTGTTTGTTTTTTTTTTTGGCCTTTGAACTGCATAAATTGTTAGACTTTCATGATGTTAAGAGGAATTGCTAGGTACCTCCATCTGGGTTAAGCTTTCTAGTGTACAAATTGTACAAAATCATTTTAGGATAGCATCCAAGTATCAGGATTTTAGAGCCTGGTTGGTTTTATATGCAGATTATGCATTATAACTAGAGCACAAATGTGAATTTTTTTTCAATAGATTTCTCTTCAAATTATTAGATAAAAACATGGTTTGGGAGACTTTATTACCAAAATAGTAAGGTTTATCTCAGTGGTGGAGCGCTTGCCAAGTATGCATAAGGTCCCAGGTTCAATCCCCAGGGCTTCAAAAAATAAAAAAAAGAAGAAGAAAAAAGCAGTAAGAAAGAATGGTGAAGTCATATATGCTTGAGTACAGCATTTTCCTTCTGTAAATTGTAATAGAACAAATGTCTCCTGATTCAGTAAAGACCTAATTAAGCCAGTGTAGCACAGGTTACAATCCCAGTACTGGAGGCTGATGCAGGAGTATCCCAAGTTTGAGGCCAATCTTAGCAACTTAGTGAGACACCCCTACCCCATTATCAACTTAGGCAGACCATGTTTTGAAATCTAAAAGGGGCTTGGAGGTAATGTCTGAGTTCAACCCTTAATACCAAAAAAAAAAAAAAAAAGAATTGACTCTATATGGGGCTTTCATAGTAAACCTTTCTCGTTGCTATTATTTACCATAAGCTTAATCACTACTGAGCATAGTATACTATAAGTTGGGCCTTTAAGCTTCATAATATTTTGCATATTACAGTAGTGGTAAACTCGTGATTATAGCTACTTTTTATTTCGGTCACATATTTTTATGCCAAAGAGTTGTCTGATAGGTATTTATCAACACTCTGTAAACTTTGAGAGTGCTGCCGGGTGTGGTGGTGCATGCCTGCAACCCCAACATTTGGGAGGCTGAGACAGGAGGATCGGGGTTCAAGGACAGCCTCAGCTACTTATGCCCTTTGCAACTCAGTGAGACCCTGTTTTAATATAAAGAATAAAAAATAGGGCTAGGAGTATGGCTTGGACATAGAATACCCCTGGGTTCTATCCCTAGTACTGCAATAAGTAAATAGATAATTAAAAGTAAATAAATAAAAATAAAAGAAATAGTTAGGGCCAGGTGTGGTGACACAAGTTTGTAATCCCAGCATTCAGGAGGTGGAGACCGGAGGATATTCATGGCAGCCTCAGCTACTTAGCGAGGCCCTTTACAACTTAGTGCGACCCTGTTTCAAAAAATAAAAAGATTGCTGGATGTGGTGGCGCACGCTTGTAATCCCTGCGCTTGGGAGGCGGAGACAGGAGGATCACACAGGTTCGAAGTCAGCCGCGCTGGCTTAAGAGACCCTGTTTCCAAATAAAAAAGTATAAAACATAGGTCTGGGAGTGTAGCCCGGAGGTAGAAGGGTTTCCAGGAAGTCCAGTACCACCAAAAAAAAAAAAAAAAAAAAAGAGAAATATATATTACACACACACACACACACACACACACACACACACACACACACGAAAAAAGACTACGCTGGGCGTGATGGCACACACTTGTAATCCCCATACTTGGGAGGCAGAGACAGGAGGATCACGCTGGTTTGAAGCCAGCTGTGCTGGCTTAAGAGACCCTGTTTCCACATAAAAAAGTATAAAATAGGTCTGGGAGTGTAGCCCTGAGGTGGAAGGGTTTCCAGGAACCCCAGTTCCACCAAAAAAAAAAAAAAAAAAAAAAGAAAAAAGACTAAAAAATTGGGCTGGGGGTGTAGCTTGGAGGTATAATGCCCCTAGGTTCTATCCCCAGTACTACAAAAAAAAAAAAAAAGGAATGGTTAGTGTAAGTATGCCGTGACCAGCTGTGCTTGTTAGCTGGCAGTTAGTGAAGTTAGGATTCTGTACTGCATTAGAAACTGAGAAATAGAGGCCTTAGGTATCTTGATGATTACATTTCAAAAGAATGGGTTTCAGGTATTCCAGAAAGACTTCTGAGTTGCCAGAGATTCATAGTTGTAGGCCCTTTTTAGTAAATGTTCTAAGAAAGGGGAGGTTAGAGGTCTCTAATCAGGTGTTGCCAAATTCTCTTGGCAGCCTTGAGCTTTCCCAGGCAGGCCAGTGGAGGGCAGGGGTCATCTTAGGGACACGGTCTTATGCTGCTTGAAGCCATGCTAGAGTTTTGGTCAAGTCCTAGGGTTTGGATGGATTTGTTATGTGCTGAGAGTTGTGCAGTTCTTACTCTGAAGAGTTGAACTGGTGGCTGGAGGGCTGTGTGGGGTAAGAGATTTTTTCACTGTTATATTCCTATAATACTTGTTTGGTGACAGTTCCTCATGGCTCTTGTATTCTAGCATGTCTTGTGAGCAGAGATACTGTTCTTTGTTCATACTTTTTTTCAAATTGTTTATAGAGCAGACAGCCTTAGAAGATACAGTGTCTTCCTCCTGACAAAGTCCAGGTTTATTTGCTGTCCAAGTGAATTTGGTGGCGCTTGCAGTCCAGTACTTGGTAGGCTAATACAGAAGGATTGCAGGTTCCAGCAGCTTAGTGAGACCTTGTTACAAAATAAATTTTAAAAGGGTTGGGGGTATAAGCCAGAGGTAGAAAGCACCTGGAATCAATCTCCAGCACCCCCAAAAAAATTGCTATCCAACATGATAAACATAATACTCCTTTGGTATACAGACAGGCTTATGGTTTATTAAAAGGTTTGGGTCCCTAAGCTTGAGGTTCTTCTGTAATACCATCCACTGCACATGTAGGCATTACCTTCCCCTGTGTGACTGGTTGAAAGTCTGATTACTACTGTTATGGTGAATTTCTTACATAAGTCTCATGTCTTCTTGCAGCAACCATGAAATTGTGGCAGGCTAGTTTGCTAGCTTATAAATAGGGTAAGTCTCAGACCCTTTATGGTTCCTAACAAAACACCTACTGGAAAAGAATATAGTAAGTTTATTGTTATTTTAGTGCTGAAAATTGAACCTAGGACGCTGAGCATGCAGTTTACCACTGAGCTGTACTCCAACCAGTAATTCATTTTTATTTTTATTGGTGCATTGTAATCATACATCACATTGGAATACAAGACTTGAGAGGATATACAAGCACACATCATCCAATTATCCCTCATCCAATCCCCAATCTCATTCTCTCCCCCTCCCTCGATCCCATGCTTGATTGGTCATTAACTTTGATACATTTGTTTATATACCTCCTGAGTTTTAAAGAGGCTCCACCCTCCCCTATCCCATACCCTCTGATTGACCACCTTAATTGCTTTGCTATAGAGCCCTTTCTATAATTCGACCTCTTCCTGTTACCCCTTTCCTCCTAGTTCTTGCTAATTAGCGGAAGCATCTGGTTTTTATTTTCTGTGATATTTCTCTGTGCATGCCGCATTGCAAGTACCAATCCCACTCTTGACGGCCCCAGTAGTGGCCTGGCCACCCGGTGGACTGATCAGACCTCGCTGGCTCCAGCACCAGCCTTGCCTTATGGGAGGCCCCGAATCTGGCCTCGCTGGCCCCCGCACTGGCCAAACCCCTCAGCTGGCTCCGATCCCGGCCTCAGTAGCCCCAGCACCGGCTTGCCTCAAGGCAGGCTCCATCCCAGCCTCGCTGACCCTGGCACTGGCCTAATCCCTTGGCAGTCTTCTATCCTGGCCTTGGAGGTCCCAACACCGGCCTTGCCTCACAGCAGGCTCTGATCCCAGCCTCACTGGCCCCAGCACTGGCGTAAACCCTCAGCAGGCTCCGATCCTGGCCTCGGGGGCCCTAGCACTGGTCTTGCCTCATGGCAGGCTCTGATCCCGGCCTTGCTGGCCCCGGCACCGGCCTATCCTCTTGGCAGGCTCCTATCCCGGTCTCGGGGGCCCCAGTACTGGTCTTGCCTCATGGCAGGCTCCGATCCCGGCTTTGTTTAAGGAGGTTGTAGCATCAGGCACTCAGTAGCACTGCGGCCAGGTCCCGGTTCTTCCGGGGGTCCTGCGTGCCCCGTGTGACCCCTGCCCGGGACCAAGGGTCCTGCGACCCGGGCCCCAGCTCTTCCAGGGGTCTGGAGTGCCCCACCTGACCACCGCCCGGAGCCCAGGGCTTTGCGACCCAGGCCCTGGTTTCTCCCGGGGGTCCGATGTGTCCCGCTCGACTCCACCTGGGGCCCAGAGCCAGTAATTCTTTTTTAAATAGAAGAAGTAAAAGTCTCTGTGCTTTAGGTCTTGTTATTCTCATTAGAAAGTGTCATACTTACAAGATAAGAGAGACTTAGAAAACTAATCTAGAAAATGAACCCTTTGCCTGCAGAGGAATTGACTTCCTATAGTTAGAGAGAACCAGTATTGGTGAAACACCATATTGATATATACTTCAAAAATATAAGGGTAGAGATACATCGTCTCTTATTCTTTCTTCCTTACTTGGGTGTTAGAGGTGCTTTTCTACTTTGAATGTAGGAGTTTCTTTTGTCTCAAATTTATTCGAACTCTGGTCAAGTGACGAGTTGTCTGAGAATTCGATTATATACAAGATTTTTAAAACATTCAACAGTTTTGCCTCTCAAGCTTTGAAACATCCCTAACAATATAAAGGATTAGGTATCCTCAATGGGATCTATCTAGTTTGTGGTTTAAAACAGCCTGGCTGATGGTCCTTTTTGGGGAAGTTTTCTGTATTATATTCAAGATTCAAAAGGATTTTATGATCTACTTTATATCTGTTATTGGGTTTCAGAAGTCAATAAATTATATTCTGAGTAAAGAACTGAGAAAAAAGACATGAAAATCAGGGCACAATCAAGTTGTATTTTTTTTTTAGTGTGGTAAAATATATATAACACGAAATTAATTAGCTAATTTATTTTTGATACTGGGGACTGAACCCAGGGTCATTTTATCTCTGAGCTATACCCCTCACCCTATTTTTTTTTTTTTTTTTTTACTTGAAAGAGTCTCACTAAGTTGCAGAGGGCCTGCCTCACTAAGTTGTTGAGGCTGGCTGTGAACCTGTGATCCTTTGAGTCTCAGCCTATGAAGTTTTAACTATTTTCAAGTGTGCAGTTCAGTGGCATTAGAACATTCACATTGTTCTACAACTACCACCACTCTTCCATCTCCAGAGTTTTTCATCATCTGAGTGAAACTCTCCATCCATTAAACAATAACTTTCCCTACTCCGCCTTCCTCTAGTATTCAACTTTCTGTCTTATGAATTTGAATAGTCTAAGAACATTATATAAGCAGAATCATACAATAGATATCATTTTGTGTTTGACTCATTTTACTTAAATTTTGTTTTTTGTACTGGGGATTGAAGCCAGGGCATTCTACCTCCGAGTTACACCTCCAGCCCTCTTTTTCATTCTTTATTTTGAAACAGGGTCTCACTGAATTGTGAAGTGCCTTACTAAGTAGCTGATGCTGGTGGGGATCCTGTGATGCTTCTGTCTCAGCCACCCAGGTATTAATCCCAAGGGATTAAGCCTCCAAGTATTAATCCCAAGGGATTAAGCCGCCCACGTATTAATCCCAAGGGATTACAAGTGTACGCCATCACACCCTGGCTTACTTAATGTTTTTGTGGTTAGTCCTTGTGTTCACCAGCTTTCTGTTACCAGCCACTCGTTCAGCCAGAGTCTGGCTGTTGCCCTTGTCCCTTCTCATCACCCTTGCTCTGTTTTTCACTTTTTGTCTCATCAGTTAGCATGTCCAGTTATTTCACCCTCCATAGTCAGTACTGCATCTTGTGCTTTATTTAAGTAAATACCATTTTTATTTGCATGACAGCTAAAAACAATCTTCTTGTGCCCCTTTTCAAGTAGTAAGGATCCTTGTTACTGTCTTTTTCCTTCAAGATGTATTTCTCTTAGATTTGATTTTGGATTTCAGATGGAGAGCTATTGCCTTTTTAATATTCCCATATTTTTCAGAAGGATGTGCTTTTTTTTTTTTTGCTACTGGGGATGGAACTCAGGGTATTCTACCTTCAAATTATCCCCCCGGCCCTATTCATTCTTTCTTTCTGTCTTTCTGTCTTTTGTGGTACTGGGGTTCCTGGAAGCCCTTCTACCTCCGGGCTATACTCCCAGACCTATTTTATATTTTTTTTTATTTAGAAACAGGGTCTCTTAAGCCAGCAAGGTTGGCTTTGAACCTGCGCGATCCTCCTGTCTCTGCTTCCCAAGCGCGGGGATTACAAGCGTGCGCCACCACGCCCGGCTTATTCTTTATTTTTGAAACAGGGTTTCACTGAGTTGCACAGGGCCTCACTAAGTAGCTGAGGTTGTCTGCGAACCGTGCTCCTCCTGTTTCAGCCTCCCAAATTCTGGGATTATAAGTGTGTGCCACCGTTACCAGCTAGTAGTTATTTAATGAAATCATTTTTAGCTTTTAAAAAAGTAGCTTATTTTTTTAAAATTTTTTCTGGTACTGGGGATGGAATCCAGGGGCATTCTACGTCTGAGCTATACCAATGGTCCTACTTTTTATTCCTTTTTATTTTATTTTATTTTATTTTGGTGCATTATATTCATACATCATATGTATGGGGTAAGAAACTTGTGTGGACATACATGTACACATCACCCATTTAGCTCCTACCCAGTTCACACCCTATTCCCTCCCCATCCATCCCTCCTTCCCATGCTTGGCTTAGTGGTTGACTTTGATATGTTTAAGTACATTGTGTGTTTTAGAGAATTTCCTTCTATCCCCCTCCTATCCCCTCATTTAGGTTGTCTTATTTGCTTCTCTGTAGGATTTCCTTTTTCATCTAGAGTTCCTCCTATGACCCATTTCTCCTTAGCTTTCACATATTAGGGAAAGCATCTGATTTATTATTTTTTGTGACTGACTAATCTCGTTTGGCATAATGTCCTCCAGTTCCATCCATTTCCCTGAAAATGATGTAATTGAGTTTTTTTTTAATGGCTGAGTAAAATTCCATTGTGTATATATCCCACAGTTTTGTAATCCATTCATCTGTTGATGGACATCTTGGCTGGTTCCAGAGTTTGGCTATGGTGAATTGTGCAGCTATGAACATAGATACACATGCATTAGTTTGGTAGTTTGGTTTCTGTTCTTTTGGGTAGATACCCAGGAGTGGTATTGCTGGATCAAATGGTAGATGTGTTCCCATTCTTCTGAGGATTCTCCATACTGTTTTCCAAAGTGGTTGCACTAATTTGCAATCCCACCAACAATGTCTTAGAGTTCCCACTTTTCCACATCCTCACTAGCATTTGTTGTTGTTTGTGTTTTGAATGATTGCCATTCTAGTTGGAGTTAGGTGAAATCTCAGAGTCGTTTTGATTTGCATCTCTCTGATTGCCAATTATGTTGAGCATTTTTTCATGTATTTATTGGCCTTTCGAATTTCTTCTTTCGTGAAGTGTCTATTTAGTTTGCTTGCCCATTTTGTTATTGGATGATTTGTTTTTTTAGTGTTGAGTTTCTTGAGTTCTCTGTATATTCTAGATACTAGTCCTCTATTGGAGGGGAAGGTGGCAAAAATCTTCTCCCATTCTGTTGGCTCTCGGTTGAGGATCTTGACAGTTTCCTTTGCTGAACAGAAGCTCTTCAGTTTCATGCAATTCCACGTATTGATTCGCCTTTTAATTTGTTGTGCCTTTGGGGTCTTGTTGAGAAAGCGTTTATCTGTGCCTATGTGTTGCAGTGTTGGACCTATGCCCTTTTCAAGGAGCTTCAAGGTCTTTGGTTTGATTTCCAAGTCTTTGGTCCATCTTGAATTGACTCTTATGCAGGGTAAGAAAGTGGGATTAAGCCGGGTGTGGTGGCGCATGCTTGTAATCCCCGCGCTTGGGAGGCAGAGACAGGAGGATCGCGCAGGTTCGAAGCCAGCCGCGCGCGCTGGCTTAGGAGACCCTGTTTCCAAATAAAAATGTTAAAAAAAAATATGTCTGGGAGTGTAGCCCGGAGGTAGAAGGGCTTCCAGGAACCCCAGTACCACCAAAAAAAAAAAAAAAAAAAAAAGAAAGTGGGATTAATTTCTAATTTTCTGCATATGGTTAACCAGTTTTGAACAGGCTTTTTTCCAGTGTATGTTTTTGGCCCCTTTGTCAAAAATCAATTGGCTGTAAGTGTGTGGACTTGTTTCTGGGTCTTCTATTCTGCTCCATTGGTCTATGTATCTCTTTTTGTGCCAGTACCATGCTGGTTTTTTTTTTTTTTTTTTAACAATGGCTTTGTAGTATAATTTAAAGTCAGATATTGTGATTCCTCCTGCATGGTTTTGGTTGCTGAGAACTATTTTGGCTAATCTGGGTTTTTTGTTGTTCCAAATGAATTTAAGGACTGATTTTTCTATGTCTGTGAGGAATAATCTCACAAGTTTAATGTGAATTGAGTTGAATCTGTAGATCACTTTTGGAAGGATGGCTATTTTAATGATATTTATTCTGCCAATCCATGAACATGGAAGATCTTTCCATCTTCTAAGATCTTCGATTTCTTTTTTCAATGTTTTATAATTTTCTTTGTAGAGATCTTTTACCTCCTTGGTTAAGTTTATTCCTAAGTATTTTATTTTTTTTGTGGGACATTCTGAGTGGAAGTGTTTTCTGAAATTCTTTTTCAGTGGATTTATGGTTGGTGTACAGGAAAGCTTCTGATTTTTTAAGATTGTTTTTTGTATCCAGATACTTTTCTGAATTTGTTGATCAGTTCTATAAGCCTTTTGGTTGAGTTTGTTGGGTTTTCTAAATATAGTATCATGTCATCTGGAAACAGTGAAAGTTTGAGTTCTTTTCCTATTTGTACTCCTTTGATTTCCTTTTCTTGCTTTATAGCTCTGGCTAGAGTCTCAGGTACTATATTGAAGAGAAGTGGTGATAATGGACATCCTTGTCTTGTTCCTGGTTTTAGGGGGAATTCTTGAAGATTTTCCCCATTTAATATGATGTTGGTGGTGGGCTTATTGTAGATTGTCTTAATAATGTTGAGATATGTTCCTTCTATTCCAATTCTCTGCAGTGTTTTTTATCATAAATGGATGTTGGATTTTATCAAATGCTTTTCAGCGTCTATTGAAATGATCATGTGATTTTTGTCTTTGATTCTGTTTATATGATAAATTACATGGATTGTTTTTCGTATATTGAACCAGCCTTGTATCCCTGGGATGAACCTTACCTGGTCATGGTAAATGATTTTCTTTATGTGGTTTTGAATGCGTGTTGCTAGTATTTTGTTTAGTATTTTTGCATCCAAATTCATCAAAGATATATGCCTGCTGGACATGGTGATGCATGCATGTAATCCCCACGCTTGGGAGGCGTGCTGGCTTAAGAGACCCTCTTTCCAAAATTGGTCTGGGAGTGTAGCCTGGAGGTAGAAGGGCTTCCAGAAACCCCAGTACCACCACCAAAAAAAAAAAAAAAAAAAAAAAAGATATAGGCTTGTAGTTTTCCTCCCTTGAACTATCTTTATTCAGTTTTGGTATTAGTGTGATGTTGGCTTCATAGAATGTATTTGGGAGAGTCCCATTTTTTTCTATTTCACAAAATTGTTTGAGGAGTATTGAGGTTAGCTCTTCTATAAAGGTTTTATAGAATTCACCTGGAAAATCATCTGTTCCTGGGCTTTTCTTTGATGGAAAGCTTTTTATTGCTTTTTCGATCTCTTTAATTGCTATTGGTTTAAATTTTCTATATCTTCTTGACTCAGTTTAGGAAGGCTGTATTTATCTAGAAAGTTGTCAATTTCCTCCAGATTTTCTATTTTGTTGGAGTATAGTTTTTCAAAGTTGTTTCTGATAATCCTCTGGATTTCTACACTGTCAGTAGTAATATCTCCTTTTTCATCTCTTATCTTTATAAATTGGGTTGATTCTCTCTTTTTTTAGTTAGATTGGGTAGTGGTTTATCTATCTTGTTAAGTTTTTCAGGAAACCAGCTTTTGGTTTTGTTGACTTTCTGTATTGTTTTTTTGTTCTCTACTTCGTTAATTTCTGCTCTGATTTTAATAATTTCCTGTCTTATACTGGCTTTGGGGTTAGATTGTTCCTGTTTTTTAAGGGCTTTGAAGTATGTCGTTAGCTTATTTATTTGAAGTTTTTCTGTTTTTCGTATGTTTGCCAGAGATTTTGATATGTTGTATCTTTATTTTCGTTTGTTTCTAGAAATTTCTTGATTTCTTACATTTTATATTACCCATTTTTCATTCAAAAGTGTGGAGTTCAGTCTCCACATGTTTATTTTGTTTCTCTGGGTCTTCTTATAGTTGATTTCTAGTTTTATTTCATTATGGTCTGAAACGACATGGGTAGTATGTAACATTTTTTGAATTTGCTAGTGCTCATGTTGTGTCCCAGGATGTGATTGATTTTGGAAAAGGTTCCATGAGCAGCTGAGAAAAATGTAAACTCTGCTGTAGTTGGGTGAAATATTCTATATGTGTCTAACATGTTCATTTGATTAATGGTGTTTTTTAGTTCTGAGGCATCTTTACTGACCTTTTGTCTGGAAGATCTGTCTAATGTTGTGAGAGGTGTGTTGAAGTCTCCCAGTATTATTGTATTGGGATTTATGTGTAACTTCATGTAAAAAAGAGTTTGTTTTATGGAAGTAGCTACACCTATGTTTGGGGCATAGATATTGATTATTGTTATTTTCTCTTGTTGGATTATTCCTTTTACTAGTAAAATATGACCTTCTTTGTCTCTTCTGATAAGTTTGGGTTTGAAGTCTAACTTGTCTGATATTATAGTTGCTACTCCTGCTTGCCTTCCAGTTCAGTTAACATGAATTACCTTGCTCCAGCCCTTTACCTTGAGTTTGTTCCTATCTTTACTTGTAAGGTCTGTTTCTTGCGAGCAGCAGATAGATGGGTCCTGTTTTTTTAATCCATTTTGCCAATTTATGTCTTTTTACTTGGGAATTGAGGCTACTTACATTCAGTGTGATTATTAAGAGATAATTTTTAATTCCTAACATGTTAAGATTTATTTCTGTTTGAAATACTGCTTTTTCTTTGCTTAGTTGTCTGCTGGATGGAAAATCTTGTTTCTCTGATTCTGGTGTGTATTACCTATTTGTTCTTTGTAGTATTTTCTTTGAGTATTTTCTCTAGTGCTGGTTATGAAGACATAAATTCCTTCAGTTTCTGTTTGTCATGGAAGCTTCTTATTTCCCCATCTAATTTGATAGTTTTGCTGGGTAGGAAATTTTTGGCTGGAAGTTGTTTTCTTTCAGAGTATGGAATATATTACTCCAAGTCCTTCTGGCTTTCATGACTTGGTTTGGGAAGTCTGGAGTGATTCTAATTGTTTTGCTTCTGAATGTCACTTGGCCTTTTGTTTTTGTTGCCTTTAAGATTGTCTCCTTAGCTTCTACATTGGTTATTTTGACAATTATGTGGCGTAGGGAACCTCTTCTCTGATCTTGTCTAAAGGGAGTTCTATAAGTTTCCTAGATCTGTGTATCGACCTCTTGCTCTTATGTTTGGAAAATTTTCTATTACTTCTTTTTTTTTTTTTGCGGGTCTGGGGGTGGAACCCAGGGGCATTTGATCTCCGAGCTACACCCCCTGCCCTATTTTTTATTCTTTATTTTGAAACCGGGTCTCACTGAGTTGCAGAGGGCCTCACTAAGTAGCTGAGGCTGTCCGCGAACCGCGATCCTCCAGGTCTCAGCCTCCCGAATGCTGGGATTACAAGCGTGCGCCACCACGCCCGGCTTCTATTACTTCTTTGAACAGATTATTGATCCCTTTTGTTTCACCTTCTTTTCCCTCCTCTATTCCGATTATTTTTTGGTTAGGTTTCTTAAAATGGGCCCATATTTCTTCAGTGTCAAATTCCTGCTGTTGGATTTTTTTTTCTAAGTTATCAATTATGCGTTCGTGTTTGGAGTGGTCATCTTCTAGGAGCGAGATTTTATTCTCCATGTGGTTTAATCAATTGTTTATAATTTGAATTGATGCCTTTACTTCAATAATTGCATTCTTTATTTCATTTAGACTCTCTCTTAATTCTTTTCGAAGTTACATTCCTGATTTGATCTTCCAGAGATATCTGAATTTCTTTGTTACCAGATTCTGATATTGTGGGATTGTGGGAGTTCATTGCTCCATTGTTGTTTCTCTTTCCCATGATTTCAGAGGTTTGTACCTTCTCTGGGTTCTTCCCCGGGTCACCATGACTTCACTGAGGGTGTTCTGGATCTTAAGTTTGTGGTAATCTCAGCCGCCACTACTTTTTTACTGGGTTGTATTGTAAAGTCTCCAACCCAGGAAGTTAATCAAGGCTGCGCGAGACCGTGGGGGTGCCGGGCTGGGCGTTTTCCCACGGGGAGCTGAGACTAGGGTGTGGTATCTCTGTCATCGCTACTCCTTCACTGGGTTGGACTGCAAAGTCTCAGACCCAAGGAGATTATCAAAGCTGTGCAAGTCCCTGGGGGTGCAGTGCTGGGATTTCTCCTTTAGGGGCTGCAATTTCACTTATGGTTGTTGTGCACGCCAATCTGGAGCTGTTGCGGGTGTGGTGAATTGCTGCTGCTGCTGCTGCTGGCAATATGGCGCCTTTGCTACACTCTTGGTCGTGAGGCTGGCGTATTTCTTTACTGGTTTTAAGCTCCGTGATGAGCTTGGCCACTGGGAGCTTTAGACGTTCTTTGTGCTGAAAGAACTGCTGAATTACAATGGATTGATCTGCAGTTGCTCATTTCAGCTCCTTGTTTACCTTTCTTCTCTGGAGCCTGGTGCTGTGAGGCAAGATGTCGCTGGCGTGGTGTCACTGCCACAAGGTGGGCTGGTTTCTTTTCTGGTCTGGTTGTTCTTCTAGTCTTCTTTTTTCTGTCCCTTGTATTTACAGTTTTTATTTCTCTACTGATAGTGTTTTCTGGCTATGAAAAGCACTGATTTTGTGGCAATAGAGATCGAGTGTTAGCAGGACTCTTAAATGCTGCTTTTCTCAGTCGCCATCTTTCCAGAAGTCTGCCGTCTTTTTATTTTTTTGAAACTGGGTTTCACTGAGTTGCGAAGGGCCTAATTAGCTGAGGCTGTCTGCGAAACATGATTCTCTGGTCTCCACCTCTTGAATGCTTGGATTACAAGCATGCACCACCATGCCTGGTCAGCTTAATTTTAAAACTTATATATATATTTAAGTTTGATAAAGGCTAAGAAATAAATGTGTTATAGTAATGGAGATTTAGGGATTTTTTTATGGTATTGTGGGTAGAACCCAGGGGCTTTCTACCTCTGGGCTATACTCCCAGACCTATTTTATATTTTATTTGGAAACAGGGTCTCACTAAGTTGCTGAGAACCTCTCTAAGTGACTGAGGCTGGCTTCGAACCGTGGCGATCCTCCTGTCTCAGCCTCCCAAGTGTGGGGATTACAAGTGTGCACCACCACGCCCGGCTGAGATTTAGGAATTTAAATAATCATAATTTAGATATTTAGAAAGAGCTAGGCACAGTGGTGTTTGCCCATCACTCTAGCAACTCAGAGGCTGAGGCAGGAGGAGCTCAAGCTTGAGGCCAGCCAGGGCAGCTGTTAGGGCTTTGGTGTGGAGGGTCAGCGAGGTGGGCATGGCTGGAGTAGGTGGGGTTGGGTGAGGCCTTGGGCTGTCTCTTCCCTTTGCCACCTCTATGCTGCCAGGACTGAGAGTGACTTTTCTCCCTCACATGTGTTACTGCTCTGGTTTCCACCTTAGAACCGACCAGGCATGAACTGAACCTATGAAATGGTGAGTCAAATAAGCTAAAAAATATACACACATTTTTAGGAGACAAATGTCAAACTAATCATAATATAATAACGCTACTTGACATTTTTTTTTTAATCTGTTACTGGGTGTTGAACCCAGGGGCAGTCTGCCTCTGAACTACAGTCCCCAACCCTTTTTATTATGTGGTTTGAAACGGGTTTGCTCAATTGCTGAAGGCCTCACTGAGTTGCTGAGGCTGGTCTTGAACCTGTGATCCTTTTGTTTCAGCATTGGATTACAGGCATGGGTCACTATGCCCGGCTAACTCTGTCTGTCTGTCTGTCTGTCTGTCTGTCTGTCTGTCTGTCTGTCTGTCTATATTTGTGGTACTGGGGGTGGAACCCAGGGGCTTTCTACCTCAGGCTAACATACACACTGCAGCCCTATTTTATACTTTATTTGGATACAGGGCCTCACTAAATATCTGAGACTGGCTTTTAACCAGTGTGATCCTCCTGCCTCAGCCTCCCAAGCGCTGGGATTACAAACATGTGCCACCAAGCCTGGCTTCTGGTGAACTATTTTTATAGACTATCAGTTTCCAGGGCTCATCTCAAGTAAATTAAGCTGGGGGTGGTGGCATGAGAGGCTGAGACAGAAGAATCTCAGGTTCATGGCCAGCCTTCATTACTTAGTGAGGCTCTTCGCAATTTAGTAAGACCCTCTTTCAAAATAGAGTGAAAAATAGTGCTGGAGTGTAGCTCTCCTTAGTATCCCCCACCAAAGAAAAATCAGAATTATATTCATGTGTTAAGCAGCGGAATTGCTGAAGGACTGAAGAAGAAATTAACTTTTTCATAGCTCATTTTTCAGTGCCTTAGCTTTTGGACCATCACTTCTACTTCATAGAAGACACAAAATAGCATGATAGAATCACATGTGTGGTGTGTTCCACTTTTTTCTTTTCTTTTTTCTTTTTACTTTGGGGATTAAACCTAGGGGTGTTCCCCGGGCATGGTGGTATGCGCTTATAATCCCAGTACTTGGGTGGCAGAGACCGGAGAATCTCACAGGTTCGAAACCAGCCTCAGCCACTTAGTGAAGCTCTCAGCAACTTAGTGAGACCCTGTTTCCGAATAAAGTATAAAATAGGTCTAGGAGTATAGCCCCAGAGGTAGAAAAACCCCTGGGTTCCACCTCCAGTACCACACACACACACACACACACACACAAAAAAAAAAAAAAAAAAAAAAAAAAAAAAAAAAAAACCCTAGGGGTATTCTACCTGGAATCCATCTGTTTCAGCCTTCCAAGTACTTGGATTACAAGTGTGTGTCACTATGCCTGGCTTTGTTCCCACTTTAACAACTAGATTTTGTTAATATTATCAGGGACATTAAAATTGTAAGAAGTTACTTATTTTAAATCAGAGTTAAGCATGAGAGTTGCATAACTCAATCATACATTGACTATCTCTTGTTGGAAATGCTTGGAACCAGAAGAGTTTCAGGTTATGGAGTTTCTTGGATTTTGTAATATTTGTGTAGACTTTACTGGTTGAGTATCCCTAATCCCCAAATCTGAAATCCTTGAATGCTAACCTATATTCAGGAGCTAGAGTGAGCAAAAGATGTGTAGTCACATAATCTGTTCATGCTGGCCACCAGATGGCTCAGTCCTTGAAGGTCCGGTATTGTATTAAATGGGGCTGATTCTTGGGACACAAGGAAAAGGGGAAGGATGAGGGAGCGACTGTGTGACTAGCTGTTTTAAAGATAGCATATTTGCCGGGCATGGTGGCGCACGCTTGTAATCTTCACGCTTGAGAGACTGAGACAGGAGGATCGCCTGGGTTCTAAGCCAGCCTCAGCTACTTACTGAGGCTCTCAGCAACTTAGTGAGACCCTGTTTCCAAATAAAGTATAAAATAGGTCTGGGAGTATAGTCCAGAGGTAGAAAGCCTCTGGGTTCCACCCCCAGTACCACCAAAAAAAATAAAAATAAAAATAAAAATAAAAATAAAAAAATAAATAAAGATAGCATATTCTTAAGTTGATTTGTTGTACCCAAGACAGCTATTTTCTATAGTAAAAACAGGCAAGTGGCTTATAGCTTTTTTGAATTTCTGGTTCTTTTGAGATTGATATTATGAGGTAAACTTTGTCAATGAATGCCCTTCTTATAGTTTTGGTGAGAAATTTAACTTTTTAGATATGTACCTCAATAAAATATCCATAATATTTGAAAAATATTTGAAAATCCATAATATTTGTTTGTATTATGATATACAAACATACATTTTGGATTGTTGTAGTGGATGCTGTTGCTGAAATGTATACTTTTAAAAATTCATTGTCAGCTCTGGTGGAGGCGCACGCTTTTAATCCCACGCTTTTGGGAGGCTGAGACAGGAGGATTGTACAGGTTCAAAGCCAGCCTCAGCTACTTAATGAGGCTCTTAGCAACTTAGTGAGACCCTGTTTCCAAATAAAATATAAAATAGGTCTGGGAATATACCCCAGAGGTAGAAAGCCCTGGGTTCTACCCCCAGTACCACCAAAACAAACAACAACAAAGAAAACTTTCGTTGTTAGCTACTAAGTGACTGATATAATTAACTTAGAAATGAGTAACTTACCATTAGTAAGATGAGAGCTTTGTCAGAATAAAGGTAAAGTAGCTGTTGCATTTTCTTTGATTGCTTTGAAATAAAATTTTCCCTTTTGGTAGAGATGGTATATGTAAGGTTTTAGGAAATCTCTCCCCACAGTCTGCATGCATTTGGAGAGTACAGTCAGAGGGATTGGACTGTGGCTGAGTTGCAGTGCTTTCACTACACACCAATAGCTGTGAGTTGACACTTACCTAGAAACGAAGGCTTTGTGTAGAGAACCTCCATGAAGGAGTAATTTCCCAATTGGTGGATTATGAAGTATCTTGGTACTTTGAGGAAATATTTAACTTGTGTACTACCTCAGCTTTTTTCATGGATTGATGGGGAGTATAAATAAATACCTGGAAAATGGAGTTATGGGGCAGACAGATTGGATTCAGAGTAAGCTTTATGAAGCAGAGCAGTTAAGGAAAATGAACTGTGTGTTAAGTGTCTAAAACAGAGGAGGAACTCTTTGAGAAATTATTTTGGGGCAGAGTCCATGGGCAACGAGATTCCTTGTGGCCCCAAAGAGCTATTTAAGCCTTAAGCTTGGGAAGGATGTGGGAGTCATACAAGCAAATGTTTCTCTCTTTTGCCAAGTACCAAAGGAACTGAACGAATAGCTTGGTTGTGACCTGGGGCTGGAATGTAGAAACTCAAGAAAAAAACCAGGGTGCTGTGTTGTTAGAGAAGAGTACTTTCTTCTTATCGTAGGGTTTAGGAAATACTGAAATGAGAATTCAGCTGGTAGTGTGTGTGTGTGTGTGTGTGTGTGTGTGTGTGTGTGTGTGTGCGCGCGCGTGTGTGTGTGTGTGTGTGCGCGCGCCCGCTGCCCTGGAACCTGTGATGTCTCACCCTACTGGGATTACAGTTGCGCACCACCATGCTTAGCTTTTTTTTTTTTTTTTTTGAAGCAGGGTCTTGTTTGTGAAGCTACTGAGAGCTGGCCTCTAACCTGTGATCCTCTTGTCTTAGGTTTCCAAGTACAGAGATCACAGACACACACCATGCCTAGCTGGTTTTGCCAGTTATAACATGACGAAATAGATAATGTTTTAGTATCAGAACTTGAGCTGGCATTTTGGAAATTTATATTCCTAAGGTTAATGGCCTGATGAAACTAAAAGTGCTTAGGTAGTTGGGTGTGGTGGCGCACGCTTGTAATCCCCGCGCTTGGGAGGCAGAGACAGGAGGATCACGCAGGTTTGAAGCCAGCCGCGCGCACTGGCTTAGGAGACCCTGTTTCCAAATAAAAATGTAAAAATAGGTCTGGGAGTGTAGCCCGGAGGTAGAAGGGCTTCCAGGAACCCCCCCCCGCAAAAAAAAAAGTGCTTAGGTATTTTCACTTAATATCAATACAGCCTTGCTTGATCAATGTGGAATGGAGGAAAAGTACAGGGGAAAAAATGACATGTATTTAGTCATGGCTTAGTTTTTTATTTTCAGATTTTATCTTCATTTTCAAATGCCCTAAAGAAATAAGGTCTAGATAGGCATCAAACATTGAGTTTTCCTGAGGCACCCATACTTGCTCACCAATAACAGCTACTAGAATTTTTCATTGAATTTGTCATTTTGCTTGCCCAAGATAGGTGTCTTTATTTTTAGCTATTTTCATTTCTTGTTGATTTTAATCTAAATCTTGTTTGAACATTGTTGATATATCAGCTCTCCCTTGCTTTTGCCTTCAACATCTATGTTTAATTTAATTAAATTAATTTTGTTTGCGGGTCTGGGCATGGAACCCAGAGGCATTTGACCTCCGAGTTACACCCTCTGCCCAATTTTTTTAGTCTTTATTTTGAAACAAGGTCTCACTAAGTTGCAGAGGGCCTCACTAAGTAGCTGAGGCTGTCCATGAACCGTGATCCTCCAGTCTCAGCCTCCCAAATGCTGGGATTACAAGTGTGCGCCACCACGCCTGGCTTGACATCTGTTTTAAATATTGCCAATTGCCTGATACTTTCAATTTCCTGGATTTGTTCTGTGATTTTAAGGGTAGTAGAGAAAATGCTTGTTTCATTTTCATTGCTTTTTTTTTTTTTTTTTTTTTTTTTCACGGTACCAGGGATGGAACCCAGGGGCATTTGACCTCCGAGCTATACCCTCAGCCCTATTTTTTTAGTCTTTTTTTATTTTTGAAACAGGGTCTCAAATGAATTGCGAAGAGTCTCGCTAAGTAGCTGAGGCTGTCCGTGAACTGCGATCCTATGGTCTCTGCTTCCTGAATGCTGGGATTACAAGTGTGAACCACCATGCCCGGCTTCATTGCTTTTTATAGCATAAAATTAAAAGATCAGAGTAGAATAGGCAAGTGTAAAAAGAATTTTTAATATAAATTACAAAATAAAAGATGAAACCTACATATTAAAAAGATACAGCATGCTTGGTATGGTGGCACATGCCTGTAAAACCAGTACTTGGGAGGCTGAGACAGGAAGATTACAGATTCAAGAATAGTCTCAGAAAGTAGTGAGACTCTTCAGTAACCTAGCAAGACCCTGTTTAAAAAAAAAAAAAAATGAGCCAGGCGTTGGTGGTGCACGCTTGTAACCCCAGAGCTTGGGAGGCTGAGACAGGAGGATTATGCAAGTTCGAAGCCAGCCTCAGCTACTTAGTGAGGCTCTCAGCAATTTAGTGAGACCCCGTTTCCAAATAAAATATAAAATAGATCTGGGAGTATTGCCAGAAGGTAGAAAAGCCCCTGGCTTCCATCCCCAGTACCAAAAAAAAAAAAAAAAAAAAAAAAAAAAAAAAAAAAAGTAAAAGAAAGAAATTGGGCTGGGAAAGGGTGTAGCGTGGAGGTAGAATGTTCCTGGGTTCATTCCCTAGTAACACCATCACACATACACACAAAAAAAACACGTTTAGCCTCACTACCCCCCCCCCCCCATACTGGGAATAGAACCCAAGGGTATTCTACCCCTGAGCTACACCTTCAGCCTTATTTTTTATTCTTTATTTTGAAACAGGGTCTCACTGAGTTGCAAAGGGCCTCACTAGCTGAGGCTGTTCTTGAACCATGATTCTCCGGTCTCAGCCTCCCAAGTGCTGGGATTACTTGTGTGTGCCACCATGCCTGGCTATATTTATGCTTCTTTTGAAGATAGAAAGTAAAATTCTATTGTTATTTGGGGGATTAAATGCCTTTTTTAAGCTTCTAAATTTTACTCCTGAAGAAAGTTCAAGGCATTTAGAGAAAATGTCTATCTACAGCTATTTTCAAAGGTTTTACAGTTATCTTCTTGGGGTTTCTTTTAGTTTTGCTAACTTTAGTTCTTTGTTCTTTTTGAAAACAGTGATCACATGGAGAATGTGTATGGCTACTTAATGAAGTACACCAACCTTGTCACTGGGTGGCAGTACAGGTAAGCACGGTTATTTATGTCATATTAATCTCTCCTAAGAAATCAGAAAAGTAGGGCTGATAATTTTATATTCTCACATTAATAGTACCAACATGACTGGGAAAGTTTTTAGAGCACTATTTACTATGTGTTTTCTAAAAGTTTGGTGAGTAAGCTTGGTGAGTTTCTTTTTCTTCTCTAAGGTTGGAGTAGTTGACATAAATCTAAGTAGCAGCCTCTAAATGCTTTAGAAGTACTATTATATTAGGGTTAGAATCAGGTGTTTGCTGGCCTTGTGCTTTTTATACTTGTAGGGGTTAGGCTCTTATGGGAGAGAAATATGGGTTTTGTGCCAAATCTTCAAGGTCCCAGAAAAGCTTTGAGGATTTGGCACAAAACCCATATTATGACCATCAGATTTACCTAATATATTTATTATTTTTGGTGGTATTGGGGATGGAAACCAAGGGCATTTTACCTTTGAGCTTCCCCCAGCCCTCCCCTCTTTTTTTTTTTTTTTTTTTTTTTTTTTGTGGTACTGGGGTTCCTGGAAACCCTTCTACCTCTGGGCTACACTTCCAGACCTATTTTTATACTTTTTTATTTAGAAACAGGGTCTCTTAAGCCAGCGCGGCTGGCTTCGAACCTGCGTGATCCTCCTGTCTCGCCTCCCAAGCGTGGGGATTACAAGCGTGTGCCACCACGCCCGGCCCCCTTCTGCTTTATAAAATAAAGTTGTCCGCCGGGCGTGGTGGCGCACGCTTGAAATCCCCGCGCTTGGGAGGTGGATACAGGAGGATCGTTCAGGTTCGAAGCTAGCCGCACGCGCTGGCTTAGGAGACCCTGTTTACAAATAAAAATGTAAAAATAGGTCTGGGAGTGTAGACCGGAGGTAGACAGGCTTCCAGGAACCCCAGTACCACCAAAAAAAAAAAAAAAAAAGTTGTCTATGCTATATCATACTGTTTCTAATATACATTCATTTTGAGACTTCTACTTTTGGCCATGATGGCATAACAGGAGACAAATTTGCCTTTTCCCCTTAAACAACTGGAAAATAAAACAATATATGTATAATGGTTTCCAGACACTTTAAACAACAATAAGAGCACAGTTAAAAACCTGATTTTTTAGAAAAGGAAATGCAGTTTGGGCCATGTTTACTTTGAGGTAACATTAGGAAATTGAATAGGGCTATGACATATACAAAGTTGGAGGTCATAGGAGAGGTCAAGGCTGGATATGATGTCAAAGAGTAAACCTAGATCCTCATCTCTCACCCTGCACGGCAGTCAACTCAAAGTGGATCAATGACCTAAGAATTAGACCAGAAACTTTGCAACTGCTAGTAGTAAAGGTAGGACCAGCTCTCCAACTAATAGATACAGGCAGTGATTTCCTCAATAAGACCCCTAAAGCTCAGGAAATAAGACCAAAAATTAATAAGTGAGATGATATTAAATTTAGAAAGCTTCTGCACAGCAAAGGAAATAATCAAGAACATGAAGAGAGCCTACAGCATGGGAGAAAATATTTGCCAGCTATTCTTCTGGCAGAATTAATATTCAGGATATATAAAGAACTCAAAAAACTTAACACCAAGAAAACAGATAACCCAACCAATAACTGGGCAATTGAACTAAATAGACATTTCTCAAAAAAAGGAATACAAATGGTCAATAAATATATGAAGAATTTTTCAACTTAGCAGTCAGGGAAATGTAAATAAAATACTCTGAGATTTCATCTCAGTCCTATTAGAATGGCAAATTATCAAGCCAGGTGTGATGGCACATGCTTGTAATCCCAGCATTTGGGAAGCTGAGAAAGGAGAATCTAGGTTTGCAGACAGCCTCAGCTACTTAGGCCCTTTGCAACTCAGCGAGACCCTGTTTCAAAATAAAGAAAAAAAAAAAAAAATGGGGCTGGGGATATAGCTAGGAGGTAGAATGCCCCTGGGTTCCATTCTCAGTACCGGAAAAAAAAAAAAAAAAAAAATCAAGAATAAAATAAGTGAGGCTTGGTGGCATATACTTGTAATTCCAGTCCTCCTGTCCCAATCCTCCTGTCTCAGTATTTGATAGGCTGAGACAGGAAGACTGCAGGCCTGTGGCCAGCCTCAGCAAATTAGGCCCTCCAAAACTTAGTGAGACCCAGTTAAAAAAAAAAAAAACCATAGCTGGGCGTGGTGGCGCACGCTTGTAATCCCCGCGCTTGGGAGGCAGAGACAGGAGGATTGCGCAGGTTCGAAGCCAGCCGCGCTGGCTTAAGAGACCCTGTTTCCAAATAAAAAAGTATAAAAATAGTTTTGGGAGTGTAGCCCAGAGGTAGAAGGACTTCCAGGAACCCCAGTACCACCAAAAAAAAAAAAAGAACAAAAAAAACCCATAGCCGGGCGTGGTGGCGCACGCTTGTAATCCCCGTGCTTGGGAGGCAGAGACAGGAGAATCGCACTGGTTCGAAGCCAGCCTCGCTGGCTTAAGAGACCCTGTTACCAAATAAAAATATAAAATAGGTCTGGGAGTGTAGCGCGGAGGTAGAAGGGTTTCTAGGAACCCCAATACCCCCCCCCCAAAAAAAAAAAACCCAAACAAACCATAAAATGGGGATGGGAGGGTAGCTGAACAGTAGAATACCCCTGGATTCATTCCTTAGTACCATACACACACACACACACACACACACACACACACACACACACACACTATAAATAATAATAAATTCTGACAAGGATGAGAGGGAAAAGCAACACTTACACACTATTGGTAGGATTATAAATTAGGATAACCATTATGGAGATCAGTATGGCGATTCCCCAAAAGACTAGAGATGAAATTGACCCAATTGTACCACTCCTTAATATCTTAACCAAAAAATGTTTTGTGTGTGCGTGTGTTACTGGGGGTGGAGTCCAGGGGTATTCTACCTTTGAGCTACACCCCCAGCCTTATTTTTTATTTTTTATTTTGAAACTGGGTCTCACTGAGTTGCAAAGGGCCTCACTAAGTACTGCTGTCCGTGAATCACAATCCTTCTGTCTCAGCCTCCCAAATGCTGGGACAACAGGTGTGCGTCACCACACGCAATGAAGCCTTTTTATTTTACATTTTTCTATCTTTGCTTTAATGCAAGTTTTGAATACTTTATACATCCAAATTATATATAGAATATTAAGTTTTAAGAATTCAATATCACTTTTTTTTTCTTTTCAGTACTAGGGATTGAACCTAGGGCCTTTCATGTGCTAGGCAAGTACCATATCAGTGATCTGTACTCCAGCCTCTTGTAAATTTCAGTTTGAAACAGCATCTCACTAAGTTCCTGGGGCTCGTCTTGAATTTGTGTTGTCCTGCTTCAGCCTCCCAAGTAGCTGTAATTATTGGCATACGCCATCATATCTAGCTTCACTTTTTCTTAGTACAGCTATTTGTTCTCCCTCTTACAGCTTTCATTCAGGCAGTATTATTGCATATTACTAAGAAAACCTTACAAGTGGGACATAATAAGACAGCCCTCCAAACCTGGCACATAAGACTTAGTGATGAGCTGGGTGTGGTGAAGTGTGCTTATAATCCCAATACTAGAGAGTCTGAGATGAGAGGATCAAAGGTTTAAGGACAGCTTCCGTTAGTAGTGAGACTCCCATCAATCTAGTGAGACCCTGTTTCAAAATAAAATTAAAATAGAGCTGAGGATGTAGCTTGGAGGTACAATGCCCTTTGACACAACCCTCAGGACTACATAAAAAAAAAAGCCAGGCATGGTGGCACATGCTTGTACTTGGGAGGCTGAATCAGGAGGATTGCAGGTTCATGTCCTGCCTCAAGTACTTAGTGAGGACCTACACATAAATAATAAAAATAAAGAATAAGGGGCCTACTGTAATGACGCACTCTTGTGATCCCAGCGCTTGGGAGGCTAAGACAGGAAAATCACACAGGTTCGAAGCCAGCCTCAGCTACATAGTGAAGCTCTCAGCAACTTAGTGAGACCCTGTTTCTAAATAAAGTATAAAATAGGTCTGGCAGTATAGCCCGGAGTTAGAAAAGCCCCTGGGTTCCACCCCCAGTACTAGGGGGAAAAAAAAAAATAAGCCAAGCGTGGTGGCACACTCTTGTAATCCTAGCATTCAGGAGGCTGAGACAAGAGGATCACGGTTCATGGACAGCCTTAGTTACTTAGGCCCTTTGCAACTTAGTGAGACCTGTTCCAAAAATAAAGAATAAAAAATAGGGCAAGGGGTGTATGTAGCTTAGAGGTCGAATGCCCCTGGGTTCCATCTCCCGACCTGGAAAAAAAAAAAACCATATGGCTGGGACCTGGGTGTGGTGGCACACACTTGCAATCCCAGCATTCAGGAGGCTGAGACAGGAGGATCACAGTTTGCAGACAGCCTCAGCTACTTAATGAGGCCCTCTGCAAGTCAGTTCCTGTTTCAAAATAAAGAATAAAAAGAGCCAGGTGTGGTGGTGTGGTGGTGCACGCTTGTAATCCCAGCATATTTAGGAAGCTGAAATAGGAGGATCACGGTTTGCAGACAGCCTCAGCTACTTAGTAAGGCCCTTTGCAACTCAATGAAACACTGTTTCAAAATAAAGAATAAATAGGGATGGGAGTATAACTCAGAGGTAGAATGCCCCTGGATTCCATCCCCAGTACCAGAAAAAAAAAAAAATAGGGCTAACGGGGTATAGCTTGAAGGTAGAATGGCCCCTGATTCAATCTCTGGTACCATAAAAAAAAACAAAAAAAAAAAAAAAAAAGTTAAAGGTGGCATTTCAAGTTAATGGCAACTTGAGACTGGGAAGGAAGGGCAGATAATTGTAGCATACAGAGGGAAGTTACCAGAAAGATCCCTTGAGCTGTGGGGAGTTAGCCAAGTGAGCCCGCACTTGAGAGTGGAGAGGAGACAGTATGTCTGCTGACTTGCTCCCCCTAGCTGGGGTAAGAGGTCAGGTTTGCATCACCAGAAAGTACAGGGATGAAGACAGCCATTCTTGTTTCTGTATGAAAATGCAGAGTCTTGTACCAGCTTGCCCCAACAGAGTAGTCTCAGTTTGTCAACTTGACTATTGCTTTTCTATCCCAGACTGTCACTAAAGTTTATTTTTGTCATCTTGAGATATTCTTCCTAGTTAAAGTAGCATTTGATAATACTTATGTTGTAGGCTATCCTAAAGATCAGTTGTTTCTCTAAAATGTCTTTGTTATTTTGAAATTACAAAAATAAACAACACGCCAATCTTAGTAGCATTTTAACAAATTGGTTGGGTTTTCTGCTTGTAAGGTTTTTTTTTTTTTTTGAATCTTAAGTTTCCCTATCATACTTTGCCATTGTTTCTACCTTTCT
Organism: Muscardinus avellanarius; assembly: GCF_963383645.1. Taxonomy (NCBI): domain Eukaryota; kingdom Metazoa; phylum Chordata; class Mammalia; order Rodentia; family Gliridae; genus Muscardinus; species Muscardinus avellanarius. The sequence goes on along the minus strand of NC_137790.1, from coordinate 75,270,201 downwards.
CTAGATTATTGGTTAGGCCAACTTGCTAAAAATGCTTAAATCAAGTCTAGTACCCTTTTGGCAAAGTATCTTTGATGTTCCCTAATTGTGTAGTTTGACTTTCTGTCCCTAAACTATATGCCTTGTAAATGACATTTCTGAAGAAGGTTTTAGGGGAAAATCTTTGGAAGCACCCATGTATAATGACAGACAGCTCAGTGCTCTGTTATTGCCAGTGGGTTCAGACCCTCATCTTGGTCTTGGAAAGAGAATCATTTATGGGCCTATTTCCATCATTTTGTCAGTCCTTTCTTGGTATAACTTTCTTTGTATCTAGGAGAGTGCCTCCCATGTTGTAAATATGTGTTAATTTTTGGGGGGAGAAAAGAAATATCTGTTTGTGACAAAGAGATTTTTGTTTCATATCTTTGTTCATTTTGTTAGCAGCTTTATTGAGAAATAATTGACTCACTATAGAGTTCACCCATTTAAATATCTAACTAAAGCTGGGTGTGGTGGCGCACCCTTGTAATCCTCGCACTTGGGAGGTGGAGATAGGATTGCGCAGGTTCGAAGTCAGCCTCGCTGGCTTAAGAGACCCTGTTTCCAAATAAAAAAATATAAAATAGATCTGGGAGTGTAGCCCAGAAAAGGGTTTCCAGGATCCCCAGTACCAAAAAAAAAAAAAAAAAAAGAAGTAAGTAGCTGAGGCTGGCTTCGAACCCATGTGATCCTCCTGTCTCAGCCTCCCAAGCGCAGGGATTACAAGCGTGCGCCACCATGCCCGGCGGCCAGTGGTTTTTAATATAGTCAAGAGATTACTTTCTTGCTGACAGAACCTTCCGGGATTTTTAGATGATTTTTTTTTTTTTTTTTGGTCAAAAATTCAAATGGTAGAGCCAGGCATGGTGGCACATGCTTCTAATCCCAGCATTTGGGAGGCTGAGACCGGAGGATCGCGGTTCGCAGACAGCCTCAGCTACTTAGTGTGGCCCTCTGTAACTTAGTGAGACCCTGTTTCAAATTAAAGAATAAAAAATAGGGCAGGTGGTGTAGCTTGGAGGTTGAATTACCCTGGGTTCCATCCCCAGATCCGCCAAAAAAAAAAAAAAAAAAAAAATTCAAATGGTGCTAAGGACAGGTCATGTTTTAGAAATTAAAGATAATGTTAATGACTATTTTATGTCAATTAAAATAATCCCTTCAAATCTTGGAAAAAATAACTCCATTAAAAGCAGGCAAAAAGCCAGGTGCAGTGGCATATGTCTCTAATTCCAGTATTGGAAGGCTACAGGAGGATTGCAGGTTTGTGGCCAGCTACAGCAACTTTCTGTTTCAACATAAATCATAAAAGTAAAAAGGGTTGGGAGTAGAGCTCAGAGGCAGAATGCTCTTGAGTTGGGTTCAATTTCTCATACCAGCACCACCAAAAGAAAAGAGAAAAAAATAGAAAGAAAGAAAACAAACCAAAAATGTGATGGGCAGTTCATTGCATAGAACTACAGATGGCCAATAAACATGAAAAAAAAAGTTCCACCCAATAAGGAATTAATGAAATATGTTTTAAAACTCTAGTAGCCGGGCGTGGTGGCGCACGCTTGTAATCCCCGCACTTGGGAGGCAGAGACAGGAGGATCGCGCAGGTTCGAAGCCAGCTGCGCGCGCTGGCTTAGGAGACCCTGTTTCCAAATATAAAATGTAAAACTAGGTCTGGGAGTGTAGCCCGGAGGTAGAAGGGCTTCCAGGAACCCCAGTACCACCAAAAAAAAAAAAAAAACCTCTAAAAATACTTAAATTTGTTTATATTTTTATCAATAGAATTTTTATATTTTATTTTATTTTATTTTTGGTACCAGAATTAAACCCAGGAGCATTCTAACACCAAGCCACATCTCCAGCCCTTTTAATTAATTAATTTATTTTTAAGTAATTAATTTATTTTTTTGGTGGTACTGGGGTTCCTGGAAGCCCTTCTACCTCCGGGCTACACTCCCAGACCTAGTTTTATATTTTTTATTTGGAAACAGGGTCTCCTAAGCCAGCGCGCGTGGCTGGCTTTGAACCTGCACGATCCTCCTGTTTCTGCCTCCCAAGCGCGGGGATTAATGTGCACCACCACGCCCGGCTTCAACAGAATTTTTAAACTGAAGCATGCCAAAGTACTCATAAGGGAAAGCGTCCTTTGCTGTCCTATTACTCATCGCAGGCGCCTCTAACTTAGTTTCTCTTTCTTCTTGTTAGTCTTCTCCCCTGCAAGCTCTTTCTGAGTTGTTGGATCTAGTGGCCACAGTGCTTGAGACAATAAATATCTTTCGGGAACTTGAACTGGGTCAAATGATCTGCACCAGGTTCGGTTACAGAACTCTCTTAACATGTAGAATGCCGAATTTCTCCAAACCTAAACATGAATTTTTAAAAATTGAATCTTTTTAAAGTGACTTTTAGCCGGGCGTGGTGGCGCACGCTTGTAATCCCCGCGCTTGGGAGGCAGAGACAGGAGGATCGCGCAGGTTCGAAGCTAGCCCCGCGCGCTGGCTTAGGAGACCCTGTTTCCAAATAAAAATGCAAAAATAGGTCTGGGAGTGTAGCCCGGAGGTAGAAGGGCTTCCAGGAACCCCAGTACCACCAAAAAAAAAAAAAAAAAAAAGTGACTTTTAAAGGAAAAGCACTTTTCTACTACTTAAATTGTGATCTTAATTAATGTTTCCTAAAGTAGTTAATCTAGAACCAAATCAGAACGTTCGGATTTTCCCCAAAGTCATCAGTATTTTATTAAATTCTTTCCAAAGTATATCAGTATTTCATCATTTAGTTTCAGGTTCCTGTGTGCTCCGCATCTCCAGTTGCAGCTTCTTCATTTTTAAAGAGGTGAAGAATTGGTAGTTGTGACCTAGTTAATGATACATTTGCAGATTTTTCTATCTTGACATTATTTCATTAAGTCTTAGATCATACTTGGTGTTTACGTGTTGTTTAATCTCTGAGCTAATATTGTGATTCATTTCCAGTGAATTTTATTAATTAATTAATTAATTTATTTCATTTTACTTTTGAGGCACTGGGGATGGAATCTAGGGACATTCTACTTCCAAGCTACACCCTCAGTCCTATTTTTTATTCTTTATTTTGAAATAGGGTTTCACTAAGTAGCAGAGGGCTTCAGAAAGTAACTGAGGCTGGCCGCAAACCTGCGATCTTCCTGTCTTAGCCTCTCAAATGCTGGGATTACAAGGGTGCACCACCATGCGTGGCTCCAGTGAATTTTAAATAAAAATTTTCACTTTATGCAGTTTACCCTCCTTATTAATTAATTCTGGAGAGTAGTCCTTTCTCGGAAAGGATATTATATCTTTGTTTCTTTATGCAGTAATTAATATGCCTCTTTTCTAAGAAGTGCCTTTCCTTGAATGAGGGATGTCTTTCGGTGGTAGAGTACTTAACTAGTGTGCATGATTCTCTGGGTATAGTCCTCAGCACTAAATCATCATCATTGTCGTAAGTTAAATAAATGTGCTAGATGTGGTGGCGCACAGCAGTGTAATCCCAGTACTTGGAAGTCTGAGAAAGGAGAATTACAAGTTTGAGGCCACCCTCAGCAACTTGGCAAGACTCAGCAACCTAGTGAGACCCTGTTTCAAAACAAAAAAATAAAATAAGTCTGGGGGTGTAGCTTGAAGGTAGAATGCCTGTGGGTTCAATCCCCAGTACCACACACTAAGTAAGTAAGCAAGCAAGTAAGCAAATAAGTAAGTAAATGTCTCTTGGTTTTTCTGTCTTTTATTAAACTTGTTCATTTTTTTCAATAGTTTTTATTGCTAGGAAATTCATTATAGTGTTTCCAAGTACCACCTGTTGAAATATTTTATTTTTTTTTTTTGGTGGTACTGGGGTTCCTGGAAACCCTTCTACCTCCGGACTACACTCTCAGACCCATTTTTATACTTTTTTTATTTGGAAACAGGGTCTCTTAAGCCAGTGCAGCTGGCTTCAAACCCACCTGATCCTCTTGTCTTTGCCTCCCAAGTGCGGGAATTATAAGCGTGCGCCACCACGCCCGGCTTTGAAATACTTTTGAATTTTATCTTTTTTTTTTTTAAAGAAAAGTCCATCGTTTTCTTTTTTCTTTTTTAATGGAACTGGTAATAAGAGTTCAGAGTCTTATCCATGCTAGGGAAGCACTCTACCATTGAGTTATACCCTACTCCCCCCCCCCCACACACACACACACTTTTTGTGGTACTGGAGGTGGAACCCAGAGGCTTTCTACCTCTGGGCTATACTCCCAGACCTATCTTATATTTTATTTGGAAACAGGGTCTCACTAAGTTACCGAGAGCCTCACTAAGTAACTGAGGCTGGCTTCGAACCTGTGCTATCCTTCTGTCTCAGCCTCCCAAGCGCGGGGATTACAAGCGTGTGCCACCACGCCCGGCTATCCTAGCCCTTTTAAAAAAAAATTTGAGAGAGGATCTTCCTAAATTGCCCAGGTTGGCTTCAAACTTGTAATCCTCCTGCCTCAGCCTCCAGAGTAGCTGAGATTAAAGGCATGTTCCATTATGCCCTGTTAAGTCAGTAGTTTTTATGTGTTTGGAATTTGCTTTGCCTTAGTTTATCTAGAGGAAATGTTTAAAGATTACAACTTTTAAAAAATCATTGCAGGTTTTTTGTTTTAAACAATGAAGCTGGTCTCTTGGAGTACTTTGTGAATGAACAGTCTAGAAATCAAAAACCCAGAGGTACTTTGCAGCTGGCAGGCGCTGTAATATCACCCAGCGATGAAGACTCTCACACCTTCACTGTGAACGCTGCCAGTGGGGAACAGTATAAACTGAGAGGTATGATTGGGATATGAGGATCACCACTGTGGTTTTTATTCTTCCTTTGAGAAGTTGGTGTGCTTTCCTGCTTTCATTTGGTTTTGGAAATAGTAACTGCTACCATTGGTGAAGTAGATAGAATATTCTAAATCTTGGAATTGCTTTTGGAAAAGATTTATGAAATCTTTTTTTGTTTTTGAGGTACTGGGGGTACCACGCCTGGCCTCCTTTTATTTTTATTTGGAAATAGGGTCTTGCTAAGTTTCTGAGGGTCTCCATAAGTTGCCAAGGCTGACCTTAAACCTGTAGTCCTCCTGCCTCCGCTTCCCAAGTACTGGGATTACAGGTGCATGCCATCATGCTGGCTCAAACTTCTTGGATATTTTCATGTCTGCTACAGAAATGTTTTCTGCCTTTTTACTTGATTTGTGTGTCTACTTTGCAGTTTTCAGTGACTAATATAAATAGCTGGGATTTATTAAAATGCCCGTATTCATTATCATATCATTTTGATAACTTTCACTCAGAAGCTTGAATTTTATTTAATAAACGTACATAAAGTATATAATGGTAATTCTCATTGACTTAGCTAAGATCTGAAAGTATTGGCTGGGCGTGGTGTCACATGCTTGTAATCCCAGCATTCAGGAGGCAGAGGCAGAGGCAGGAGGTTTGTGGTTCACAGACAGCATCGGCTACTTAGTAAGGACCTTTGCAACTCAGTGAGACCCTTTTTCAAACATAAAAAGGACTAAAAAAAGGAATGGGAGTAGCTCAGAGGTAGAATGCCCCTGGGGTTCCATCCCCAGTACTGCAAAAAAAAAAGAGAGAGAGAGAAAAAAAGGAAAATATTGATACCTCAAATCCTTAACAAAACTCTGTGTGTGTGTGTGTGTGTGTGTGTGTGTGTGTGTGTGTGTGTGTTACTAGGAGTTAAATCTGGAAGGTATTCCACCTCCGAGATGCATCCTCAGCCCTTTTTATTTTTTATTTGAAGGAGGTTCTGGCTAAGTTGCCAAGGCTGAACTCAAACTGGCTATTTTCCCTTTTCAGCATCCCTGGTACTGAGTTATAGGTGTGCACCACTGTACCAACATGAAACTTCATTGTTTAAGCCAGGAGTGGTGGTGCACGCTTGTAATCCCAGCATAAGGGAGGCTGAGACCAGAGGATCGTGTTTCTCGCACAGCCTTAGCTACTTAGTGAGGCCCTCTGCAACTTAGTGAGACCCTGTTTCAAAATAAAGAATAAAAAATGGTAGGGGGTGTAGCTTGGAGGTCATATGCCCCTGGGTTCCATCCCCAAACCTGAAAAAAATTAATAAAATAAAATAAACTTTATTGTTTAAATAAGAACAGATGCCGGGCGTGGTGGCGCATGCTTGTAATCCCCATGCTTGGGAGGTGGAGACAGGATTGCACAGGTTCAAAGACAGACTCGCTGGCTTAAGAGACCCCATTTCTAAATAAAAATATAAAAAAATAGGTGTCGCCGGGCGTGGTGGCGCACGCTTGTAATCCCCGCGCTTGGGAGGCAGAGACAGGAGGATCGCGCAGGTTCGAAGCCAGCCGCGCGTGCTGGCTTAGGAGACCCTGTTTCCAAACAAAAATGTAAAAGTAGGTCTGGGAGTGTAGCCCGGAGGTAGAAGGGCTTCCAGGAACCCCAGTACCACCAAAAAAAAAAAAAAAAAAAAAAGAATAGATGATTATGAGGAGCTTAAAAACATATCCCCACCTAGCTCCATAAGTTCTATCTTCCTTATGAGATTCCTGTACCTAACTATTTTCCTAATAAGAGTGATGCATAGGCCTCTTTCCTACCTTCCTCCAGTATGGGACACTTGCTCTAGAGAGAACAAGTGTGTGTGTACCTGCCTGCCTGCCTGCCTGCCTGCTTTCCTTTCTTCCTTCCAAACCCACACCTAGTCCTATTTATTTTTTACTTTAAACAGGGTCTCACTAAGTTGCTTAAACCTGAAGTTCTTTCGTCTCAGTCTCCCAAGTACTGAGATTGCAGGCGTTCCCCACATCCAGCCAGTCTACCCTTTTCAGTAATCTGTTCATTATGTTGTAGATAACTGCATTTCCCCAAAAAGATAAAAGCAAATAACTTGTATGTTCTTTTTAACAGCCACAGATGCTAAAGAGCGACAACACTGGGTTAGCAGACTTCAGATATGTACACAACATCACACTGAAGCTATTGGAAAGGTATATGTGTGTGTGTGTGTGTGTGTGTGTGTGTGTGTGTGTGTGTATGCATGTATATATGTGTATGTATACATTTATTTTTTGTGGTACCGGAGATTGAGTCCTTGGGTCATTCTACCTCTGAGCTATACCCCAGCTCTGTTTTATCTTTATTTGGAAACAGGGTCTTACTAGATTGTTGAAAATCTCACTACTTGTTAAGGCTGTACTCGAACCTACAATCTTAGCCTCCCAAATACAAGGCGTGTGCCACCATGCCTGGCAATGATAGTATATTATAAACAATATTAACGCACAAGAATAGGAAAATAATTTTATTTACATTTTTAAATTGAGATCCTATTCACATACCATGAAATTCATCCTTTTAAAGAATAGAATCCTATGGTTTTAGTGTATTTGCAAGGTTACACAACTATCTAATTCCAGAACCTTTTATTACTCCCTAGAAAACTCAAGGCCCATTAGCAGGCACTTAATCCTTACTCTGCCTTTCCCATACCCTTGGTAAGCACTATTTTCTGTTTTTGTGAATTTTTCTATATAAATGGAATCACACAAAATAAGGTTCATTGTGTATAGCTTTTTTTTCACTTAGCAAAAATTCATCCATATTGTTGCATATGACAATATATATATATATTTTTGGTGGTGGTACTGGGATTTCTGGAAACCCTTCTACCTCCAGGCTACACTCCCAGATACCTATTTTTTATATTTTATTTGGAAACAGGGTCTCTTAAGCCAGAGAGGCCAGCTTCGAACCTGTGTGATTCTCCTGTCTCCGCCTCCCAAGTGCGGGGATTATAAGCGTGCACCACCATTGACAATATATATATATATTTTTGGTGGTACTGGGGTTCCTGGAAGCCCTTCTATCTCTGGGATACACTCCCACGGGCTACACTCCCAGACCTATTTTTTTAACATTTTTATGTGGAAACAGGATCTCTTAAGCCAGCAAGGCTAGCTCTAAACCAGCGCGATCCTCCTGTTTCCGCCTCCCAAGCGCGGGGATTACAAGTGTGCGCCACCACACCCGGCATAACAATATTTTTTTAAGAATGAGTAATATTTTATTTTATGGACACATCCTATTTTATTTATCCTTATGCCACTCAGAGAACATTAGGGTTATTTCCATTTTATAGGTATTATGAATAATTCTACTATGACATTTGTGCTCATTTTTGGTGATCATATGAGTTTATTTCTCTAGATTATGTATCTAGAAGTGGAATTGCTGAGTCATAATTCTGTTTTAACTTTTTGAAGAACCCCAAAACTTTTTAAAAAACACACCATTTTATATTCCTCCAACATTGTATGAGGCTTCCAGTTTCTCCATATTCTTGCCAAAGCTTATTATTGTTCTTTAAGGGAAAAAAAACGAGCTAGGTGCAGTGTGCACACCTGTAATTCTAGTACATGGGAGACTAAGACAGGTAGATTGTAGGCTTGAGGTAAACCTCAGCAACTTAACGAGACTCCGTTTCAAAGTAAAAAATAAGGGTTGGGGGTGTAGCTTCGAGGTAGAGTGCTCTGGGTTCAATTCCCAGTATAAAAAAAAAAAGAAGAAGAAGAAGAAGGAGAAGAAGGAGAAGAAGGAGAAGAAGAAGAAGAAGAAGAAGAAGAAGAAGAAGAAGAAGAAGAAGAAGAAGAAGAAGAAAAGAGAGAGAGAAAAAAAGAGCCATTTTAGTTGGGTGTTGAATAGCCCCTTACTGTAGTTTTTTATTTTAGTTCCCTCATGACTGATCTTTTTGGCCATTCATTTGTATATCTTCTTTGAAGTGTTCATTGTTTTGAGGTGAAAGGGGTCTTAGTACTTGAACTATGAAGTTAGAGATATCTAAAAATTGCTATATAAGCAGCATATTTAAAGGACTTCATACCTAAGTGACAGTTTGACTTTTTTCCCCTTCATTCTTCCTGGTGTTTTGCTCCACTAAGTAATTTTTCAAATTTGTTTGTAGCTTAGCTCTCTGGCCTAGTCATCAGTTTGACACAATAGCTTTGCTCATAATGCAAAATTCTAGTCATTGGCAGTGATCAGAAAGTCTGAGTGTGTTTCAAAGAATACTTGCTTGTTTTATTAAATGTATTATATTGCATAATTGATAAGTGCATTGATCATGGTGTTTAAAAATCTGAAATTGGGAAAATTTTGTTATTCTTATATATATTTATAAAATGTAAAAAATGTTTGAGAATAGCTGGGCGTGGTGGCGCACGCTTGTAATCCTGCGCTTGGGAGGCTGAGACAGGAGGATCGCGCTGGTTCAGAGCCAGCATCGCTGGCTTAAGAGACCCCGTTTCCACATAAAAAAAAAGTAAAAAAATAGGTCTGGGAGTGTAGCCCGTGGGAGTGTACCCCGGAGGTAGAAGGGCTTCTAGGAACCCAAGTACCACCAAAAAAAAAAAAAGTTTGAGAATATAAAACTGGAAAAATTTAAAGTAAATTACCAGCTTACTCTATGGAATATATGAATGGCTTAAGCTTTGAATAGCTTAAATGTTATCTTTTAAAAAGTTCTTAGCCGGGCAAGGTGGTGCACGCTTGTAATCCCTGCACTTAGGAGGCTGAGACAGGAGGATCGCTCAAGTTCGAAGCCAGCCTCAGCTACTTAGTGAGGCTCTCAGCAACTTAGTGAGACCCTGTTTCCAAGTAGAAAGCCTCTGGGTTCCACCCCCAGTGCCACCAAAAAATTTAAAAAAAAAAAGTTCTTTAGTTAATTTGTAGGTTAGTTTGGTTTTTTAAATTGTTCATGTGTAATCCTCAAGTGTATGGAAGTGTGATGGTTAGAAAGCCTAAATTTAAAAAAAAAAGAATTATTTTCTTTGTTTAACAGAATAATCCTCCTCTGAAGTCACGCAGCTTCTCACTTGCATCTAGTGGTAGTTCTCCTGTATCGCAGAGGAGACCAAGTCAAAATGCCATTTCTTTTTTTAATGTTGGTCATTCCAAACTGCAGTCAGTGAGCAAAAGAGCACACTTACCACCAGACCATCTTGTGGAAGTCAGAGAAGTAAGTATGAATTCAAGTCAAGCTGAAATACATTAAGTGGTATTGGGCCGGCTTGGTTTTGTTATAAACTTTTAAAAAAAGATATTTTTCATGCTTTCAGGGACCCTCACTGTTTCCCATCTAGTATGTCAAAATCACTTATTACGGGTACATTTCTTGACTATATACAGTATCCTAAGTTTCCTCATATTTGTCAACTCTGTGCTAGCTATACTGTCACATTTCAGAAGACTTCACTTCTCATGTAAAGTCCAGACTCCATTGATAAAGAATTTGTAATCATATGGGCCATTAAGCTTTGTGGGAAGACTTTCTAGGCAAACAAGTGACTCTTCTTTTTATAAAACTGACATATAAGGAGCTGGGAGCATAGCTCAGTGGTAGAGCACGTGCTTAGTATGTGCAAGGCCCAAGGTTCAATCCCAAGAAACAAAACAGCCAAAACTATGGTTGTGGTGGTACATGTTTATAATCCTAGTACTTGGGAGACTGAGAGAGAAGGATTGTACATTTGAGGCCAGCCTCAGCAACTTAGGCCCTGAGCAATTTTTTTGAGGGCTTGTTTCAGAATAAAAATTAAAATAGGTCTGGGGGTAGAATGCTCCTGGGTTCAATCCTCAGTTACATATGCATGCATGCACACACGCATGCACCAAACCTTGACCAGGCGTGTTGCTACACACCTGTAGTCCCAATACTTGGGACGCCAAGGCAGGAGGATCGCAGGTTTGAGGCCAACCTCAGCAACTTAGTGAGGCCCTTTTTTAAAAATAAAAAATAAAATGGGATTGTTGGTATAGCTCAGAGGCAGAATGCCCCTGGGCTCAATGCTTAGTAACATGTGCATACGCATGCACGTATGCACAGGATGCCGAAACTTAAAAACATATAGAAAATTTTACACATATATAAAAGTAGAATAGTTAAGTCCTTAATGTTGCTTTGCTTCACAAATTATTTTTTTTTGGTGGTACTGGGGGTGGAACCCAGGGGCTTTCTATCTCCGGGCTATACTCCCAAACCTATTTTACACTTTATTTGGAAACAGGGTCTCACTAAGTAGCTGAGGCTGGCTTCGAACCTGTGCGATCCTCCTGTCTCAGCCTCCCAAGTGCGGGGATTACAAGCGTGCGCCACCACGCCCGGCTATATTTTAATATTTATGATGATGATAGTTTGTCACTATTTCTCTTAAGGAAACCAAGGTGCTTCTGTCTTATTCTCTAATGGAAGGAAAAGAAACATTAAAAGTTGTTAAGCTAGAAGGGATAGAATAAAGATTAGTGTTTAGGGGTAGCTCTGTGTTACAGTGTGTTCCTTAACCTTTAAAAATTAAACGGCCATAAATTTTTGGAACTCTTCAATCATGGCTAGTGATGGCAGTTTGAGAGAGGGCGCTGAGATGTTCTTGTTTTGGTCTTGGGGTAGATAATATGGTGTGTTTGGTTTATGAAAATTCATTAAGCCATATACTTGTGATATGTGTTCTTCTGCTACATTGTATGGGTATACTTCAGTAAAATAGTTGAAGTTGTCTTGGCTTACTATATATCTTCAGGGAAAACTAACCATTTTGTGTTTGAGATTTTACCCTCTGTAGAGGCTTTCTGCTTGCCGGCCTGTTACTGGGTCTTTGTGACTCTCTACTATAGAGTTTCAATGTGAATTAACTAGTGTCCAAAGGATGGGCACTCTGAGGATCTTTTGCTTATAACTAAAGGTAGTAACATCATAAATTCAGTTTTTACCTAAAATGTAGGGTTTCTCATCAATTATTGTTATTCCATTGGCTGTATTAGAAGAACAGGGCTCCTAATCAAAGAGTATATTAGCTTTTTTAACCTGAAAAGGTTATATTCAATACTTTTATAAAAATCAGCCTAATATAGCTGGGCATGGTGGTATACGCTTGTAATTCCAGCATTCGGGAGGCTGAGACCGGAGGATCACGGTTCACGGACAGCCTCAGCTACTTAGGCCCTCTGCAACTCAGTGAGACTCAGGCTCAAAATAAAGAATAGAAAATAGGGCAGGGGGTATAGCTTGGAGGTCGAAAGCCCCTGGGTTCCATCCCCAGACCCGCCCCCTCCCCCCAAAAAAATGTGGATGAGTGCCCAAACTGGAAATTAATTTTACTTTGTTTTTAGTTTTTTGTTTCTTGCATTGCTGGACAAGCACTCACACATGTGTGAGCCTGATACATCTTAAAAATGAAATGGCCCAGCCGGGCATGGTGGCACACGCTTGTAATCCCAGCATTCAGGAGGCTGAGACTAGAGGGTCTCGGTTCGAGGACAACCTCAGCTACTTAGTGAGGCCCTCTGCAACTTAGTGAGACCCTGTTTCAAAATAAAGAATAAAAAATAGGGCAGGGGGTGTGTAGCTAGGAGGTTGAATTCCCCTGGGTTCTGTTCCCAGACCTGCAAAAAAAAAAAAAAAAGAAGAAGAAGAAGAAGAAAAGAAAAAAGAAATGACCCAAAACAGGTGTGGTGGCGCACACTTGTAATCCCAGCCCTTGGGAGGCTGAGACAGGAGGATCACACAGGTTTCAAGCCAGCCTCAGGTACTTAGTGAGGCTCTCAGTAACTTAGACCCTGTTTCTAAATAAAGTATAAAATAGATCTGGTAGTATATTCTGGTACCACCAAAAAAAAAAAAAAAAAAAAAAGAGGACTAAAAGCTGAATATGGTAATTAATTGGCAATTGAATATATACATGTTTTATAGAAATTATGAGTTATTGTTTTTCTTAGATGATGTCTCATGCTGAAGGACAACAAAGAGACTTAATTAGACGAATTGAATGCCTTCCTGCTTCTGGCCTTCTTAGTTCCTTGGACCAGGATCTCTTAATGCTCAAAGCTACTTCCATGGCAACTATGAACTGCTTAAATGACTGCTTTCATATTCTCCAGTTGCAGCATGCATCCCATCAAAAGGGCTCATTGCCTTCAGGTAAGTTAGAGCTCAACTCTGAGAGCCAGTACATGGAAAGGACTGCATTTGTCATCCGACTCCAGAAAATCTCAAAAAAAAAGAACGCCAGAGAGCTTCTCGGTTTTTAATGATCACACTGACGTTATACATATTCTCATAATTAGGACCTTTATTCAACCTGAAATAATTTTAGGTCTAATATATTTCTTTAGAGGCCTATATTTCCACATGCCAAAAAATAAACTCAGAGATGGGTGTGGTGGTACATACCTATAATCTCAGTACATGAGAGGCTAAGACAGAAGAATCGCAGGTTTGAGGACAGTCTCAGCAACAGGGCTCGAGGACAGCCTCAGCTATTTAGGGAGGCCCTTTTCAAGTCAGTGAGACCCTTTTTCAAAATAAAGAATAAAAAAGTAGGGCTGAGGGTGTAGCTCGGAGGTACAATGCCAGTGCCCCTGGGTTCCATCCCCAGTACAGCAAAAAAAAAAAGGTAATCTAGTATTTGAGAGCACCTATTTGTTGAAATTCATTGTATTGGGGAAAAGAATGTTATTGCACGGGAGTACAAAAATAAGTCCACCTATAAATAAGATGAATAAGCTCATCATGTTGTACTAATAATGATAGCTTAGTATTTTCCAATAGCTCATTGTTCTCTTCTCTGTCCAACTTTCCTTACTTATGAGCAATATTTTAGAAAGTCAGCAAGTCTCTGTTGAGGAGAAATAAGAATATAGTGTGTATCTTGTGTGCTTCAATTCAGTATTTCTAGGCAACAAACTTATTCAGTTTTTGTTTTTTTGTACTGGAGATTGAATCCAGGAACATTCTCCTTCTGAGCTACATCCCTAGCCCTTTTAATTTTTTATTTTGAGACAGTCTTACTAAATTACTGAGGCTGGCCTTGAACCTGCAATTCTTCCCGTTAGTGGTATTGTGAGTATGTACCACGGTGGCTGGCAAGGCAGCAAACTTTTTTTTAATACTGATGATTGAACCCCGGGTGCTATGCTTGCAAGGCAAGTGCTTAACTACTGAGCTGTATCCCAGCCCGCAACAGTTATTTTCAGTAGCAATCATAGGGCACTGTTGGAGAGGCACATAAATTGTGTAAGAACTGGTAGTCCGATTGGGAAAGAAACACGCAAATAGCATCAAATAATACATAAAATACTTCTAAGAGTATGAATAAAGAGTATTGTGAGAAAATAAGTGTATGAATAATTCTGATAGAAAGGTCTTGAAAGCCAGGTGTGGTGGCACACACCCACAATCCCAATAATTAGGAAGCTGATACCAGAGAATCACAAGTTCAAGGACAGCTTCAACAAGTAGAGAAAGACTCATCAACCTAGCAGGACCCTGTTTCAAAATAAATATAAAAGGCCAGTCATGGTGCCACATGTTTATAATCCGAGTACTTGGGAAGCTGGGACAGGAGGATCATAGGTTTGCAGCCAGACTCAGCTACTTAGTGATGCCTTTCCCAACTTAGTGAGACCCTGTTTCAAAATAAAGAATAAAAGCTGGGTGTGGTGGCGCATGCTTGTAATCTCAATATTTAGGAGGCTGAGACTGGAGGATCACAGTTCACAGATAGCCTCAGCTACTTAGGCTCTCTGCAACTCAGACCCTATTTCAAAAATAAAAAGACTAAAAAAATAGGGCTGGGGGTATAGCTCTGAGGTACAATGCCCTTGGCTTCCATTCCCAGTACTGCAAAAAATTAAGAGATCCTGTTTTAAAAAAAAAAGTATAAAATAGGTCTGGGAGTATAGCCCGGAGGTAGCAGGGTTTCCAGGAACACCAGTACCACCCAAAAAAGAAAAAAAACAAAAAAAACAAAAAGTATATCAAACAGCTGGGCATGGTGGTACACATCTGTAGGCTCTTAGGTTCCAGGACATCCTCAACAAGTGGTGAGACTCTCATTACTTAGTGAGACCTTGTTTCTAAATAAAAATAAAATAGGGCTGAGGATGTAGCTCGTAGGTAGAATGCCTCTGGGCTCAATCCCCAGTGCCACCAAAATAAGTATATCCAGTAGCACAATGGTCGATACTAGATTAGATGCTCAATAATTACTTTGTGAAATACTATGTAATTTAAAATTTTGCATAAGTTTCTTTTGTGTGGTTTAAATGAATCCATTTTATCTGGGCACAGTGGCTCATGCCTATAATTTTAGTACTTGGGAGGCTGAGCCAGGAGAATCTCAGGTTCAAGGCATCATGCATCAATTTAACAAGACCCTGTTTCAGAATAAAAATAAAAAGGCTAGTGGGGGGTAGCAGAGGTAGAATACTCCTGGAATCAATCCTCAGCATCACAAAAAATTTAATTAATTAACCAACCCCTTCTGTTCCATTGTCCCAGATGTATACCTATAAAAACTTTAATATGGTGCATAATTACAGTGATAATAGTAATATAATATTAATACTATAATAATATATAAACTCTAGATTACTATTTCCAACTATTTGAATGCACCTTTGTCAAATTTCTTGAAGTGTTCATGGAATTGAAAACTTGGGACTTAGTCGTGCGTGGTGGTGCACGCTTATAATCCCAGCATTTGGGAGTCTGAAATAGGAGGATCGCAGTTTGAGGACAGCCTCAGCTACTACTTAGCAAGGCCCTTTTCAACTCAGTGAGACCCTGTTTCAAATAAAGGATAAAAAATAGGGCTGGGGGTGTGGCTCGGAGGTAGAATGCCTCTGGGTTTTATTCCCAGTACTGAAAAAAAAAAAAAAGAAAAGAAAAAGAAAACTTGGGACCTAATGGGTTTAATACACAATCAATTTTTATATGTTTGTTTCATGATCAAGGAAGCATTCCTAATATAAATTTGCCTTTTTTGGACTGGGCGTGGTAGCTCATGCCTGTAATTCCAGTACTTGAGAGGCTGAGACAGGAGAATCGCAAGTTCG
The DNA here is from genome assembly GCF_963383645.1 of Muscardinus avellanarius. Lineage (NCBI taxonomy): Eukaryota > Metazoa > Chordata > Mammalia > Rodentia > Gliridae > Muscardinus > Muscardinus avellanarius. The sequence goes on along the minus strand of NC_137790.1, from coordinate 75,254,296 downwards.
AGGACAACTTCTGCAAATAGTGAGGCTCTCTTCAACCTAGCAAAACCTTGTTTCAAAATAAAAATAATAAAATAGGGCTGGGGGTATAGCTCAGAGGTAGAATGCCCCTGGGCTCAATCCTCAGTGCTATAAATAAATAAATAAATAAATAAATAAATAAAGTGAAAGTTATTCTTACATACCACTGTTTTTTGGAACAGAGGTTTGTAGGTATTTGGGGGAATTAATGAACTATTATTTCACAATAACTATTATTTCACAATGTAAATTGTGATCTTTTCAAATTAGGGGTGTAGAAATTTATTCTTAAATTCCTTGAGATTTTATAGAAGAATAAATACAAGAATAGTAAAATTTAGGTTTAAGTTCATGTTTAGTACTGTAAGGTCGCAATATATGTTATCCAGAGCCTACTTAGTGACCATTGATTTAGAGGGGATCTGAGATTAAACGATTGCCTTGATAAATAGTTTTGTTATTGTTTCTAGTCAGTCATGTGATCTCTTAACATGGGTCTTTTAGTTAGTGTTCATGTGTGTTTTATTTTTGAAGGAAGGAAATTTGGCTCTTGGTATTCAAAGTAAATATTTTAAGGTAGAAGCAAAGTGTTTTTATTTCTTTGGAATTTTGAAACAGGCCTCATAAACTTATCCCGGCATTCCTTCAGTCATGAGCCCCCTCAGTGCCAAGTGACACAAGGCAGGATGCTCTGGTAGCCTGGTGGGTACTTTGTAATTTACTCCTTCACTGTTTTTTTTGTTTTGTTTTGTTTTTTTGTACTGGGGATTGAACCCAGGAACATTCCACCTCTGAGCTACACTCCGAGCCCTACTTTTTATTAAGTTGTGGAGGGCCTCACTCACTAGCTGAGAGTAGCTGAAAATCCTAGCTGGAATCCTCACGTCTCAGCCTCCAAGTATGGGGATTACAAGTACGTGCCACCAAACCCGGCTCCTCCACTGAAATTTTGGGTATTGTCAACAAACTGAGTAAATTTCTTATTCTTACAAATTTCTGCTGTAGTAACTGGAGTATCTCTTATTTTAGCACTTAATAACCTAGCTTCTGAAAAACCTAGATCAGTCTCTGAAATCAAATGGAACATTTTCCATTATTGATTAGGAATAGAATCTATGTTAAACTAGTTGAAGGTAACAAGAGACCTTTGAGTCATTAACTGAGAACATGACAGTTCTCCACATGTGACCACTGACTTTCACTAGGTCAGCTATTACTTATTCAGTAGAGGAGTCTTTCACTTTAAAAGTTATATGGAATTTTTTATGATTAAAAAAAGAAGGAGGAGGAGGAGAGGTTGGCAATTCTTAATTTAGATTGAGGGGCTATTTTGATTGGTTAGAAAATTGTAGTCCCAGACTAAAACAAATTTTATTGTTTTACAGTCCCAGATACCTGGCCCTCTGAGGGGTAACTGCATCCTTTTTGATCAGTAGAGGGATGTAGTTCATACAGAGTGGACAGCAAACCAAATGACCGGACATATCTTACAGCTCACAGGCTTACCCAGGAAGCACATTAGTCCTATTCACTTCAGGTTTGGCTTCTGATAAATAGTATCTGATTTCAAGTTGCAAGATGCTCCTTGTAAATACCCAATCACGGTGCTCATGCTAATGAGACACAGGTGGCAGTCTTTTAGGGTCATTGAACAGGTTGAATTGTTTTTAGGCTTGTAGGCTCAAAACACAATTGTTTAAAAAAATCCACATCTACTGAACTTTCCAGATTATGAGCAAGTTTCAGCAAAAGTTTTCTCTTACTTCATCAGGAACGACAATCGAGTGGTTAGAACCAAAGATACCTTTATCAAACCACTATAAAAATGGAGCCGATCAACCCTTTGCAGCTGAGCACAGTAAGCCCGTGGCAGTACCAGAAGAGCAGTCTGTTGCAGAATCTGGACTCTTAGCAAGGGTAAGGTAATATAAGACATGGTAGGTTGTTTTTCCTGTGGAATTGGGGATTAAACACAGGGTGTTCTACCTCTGAGTTACACCCCCAGCTTCATTTTAATTTTATTTGAAACGGGGGTCTCTCTAAGTTATGGATGGCCTCATTAAATTGCTGAGGCTGGCTGTGAATCTGTGAGCCTCTGGTCTCAACCTCCCAAGTACTGGGATTTCAGGTATGGGCCACCACAACCAGTTTAGTTTACTTTTGCTTGATAAAAATGTATTTTAAAAAATTGAAGTTAGCATGGTTTTTTTCTTCTATAAAATTACTTAAAGATTATTTGCAAAATGTTTATCCAATTGCATTATACTAATACGACATTCTTTAGTAGTTGTTTACTACTATATTAAGCACTTTACCAAACCAGTTGTTTCAAATACTACTTTACTAAAATAGTACATGATCTCGGGTTTAGTTTTTTTTTGAGGAACTAGGAGTTGAACCCAGGGGCATTCTACCTCCAAGCTACACCCCCAGCCCTATTTTTTATTCTTAGTTTTGAAAAAGTCTCACTAAGTTGTGGAGGGCCTCACTAAGTAGCTGAGGTTGGCCACAAACCTGCGCGATCCTCCTGTCTCAGCCTCCCAAGTACTGGGATTACAAGAGTGCATTTTGGTAGAGTATTATACATTCTATATTTCTTAGAAACTTGAGTATTTTATTATATTCATAAATCTACCACTATTACAAGTCATATTGGTTTTTGCCTTTGTGTTCACCTCTGTTATTACTATGTAATTACATACTTACTTTAAGCTAGTTTTACTTGTTACTCTCATAAGCACTTTTTTCTGTTATTCTAGCCTACCTAATTAAAGTTTTAAAGGTTGAACTAGGTATTGAGTTCATGTCTCTATTGGCAACTATCTAGTTTGTTTGCTGCTATTATAAATACTATTATATTATTTTGTTTATGGGTTTTCTCCCTCCTCTTTCTTTGTTTCTATTTTTATAGATTGTATCCCACATAGAATTACTTAGAGTAGTGCCTGGTGTGGTGGTGGCACCCTTGTAATCCCCGTGCTTGGGAGGCAGAGACAGGAGGATCATGCAAGTTCAAAGCCAGCTGCACTGGCTTAAGAGACCGTTTCCAAAAATTAAATAGGTCTGGGAGTGTAGCCCAGAGGTAGAAAGGCTTCCAGGAACCCCAGTACTACCTCCCCCCATAAAAAAGCATTACTTAGAGTAATGCATGGTATATGGTTACTTATATGTTAGTAAATATATGACATAGGGATTTCCAAAGCTGGTAAAGGAGTGAACAAGGTAGGAAGTGGTGGCAGAGTGGGCAGGGAAGCAGGGAAAAAGGGTAATTTTTTTTTTTTTTTTTTTTTGTGTGTGTGTGTGTGTGTGTGTGTGTGTGTGGTACTGGGAATGGAACTCAGGGTATTCTACCTCCAAGCTACACCCCCCCACCCTATTTTTTATTCTTTATTTTGAAACAGAGTCTCAATGAGTTGCAAAGGGCCTCACTAAGTAGCTGAGGCTGTCCTTGAACCTCATCCTCTTGTCTCAGCCTCCCGAATGCTGGGATTACAAGTGTGCACCACCA